>NC_051440.1:23879662-23930967 GCF_001649575.2 Kryptolebias marmoratus | reverse complement strand
GAGAGAGAGAGAGAGAGAGAGTGTGTGTGTGAAGAACGCTGATGAGATATGAAATAACCAGTAGCCAATTGAATAAGCTACCCTTTTGGATTTATATATTTGTAAATCTGACTCTCAGTGCCTCACCAACCATGAACCTCACCGCACGTCACTGCTTCAGAAGGTTAACTGCAGTCAGTCTCCAGACTTTGGGTTCTTGTTTTCACCAGAAGGTAAACTAACCACATCCATTAGACCTTCTGGTCCTTCAGAAGCTGAAGAACGACTCAGCTGTTGGAGCTTTGGGTCGACCTGTCTCTTTATGACTTTCTTTTGATTTATGTTAGCTTCAAAACACTTTTCAATTCCCCTCTAAGAGCTGATCGGAGCTGGGAGTTGATGGGTAGTTGGCTGATTAACTCCAAAGGTTACAGGTTTTCCCGGAACACCTGCCATCGGAGCCCACTGTTGCTAATAAGATTGTATTTAGCGTCCTTTTTTTGGCCCCGCCCCCTGCTCATCTTAACGCCCGCCCACCAGCCTCCGCCCCGCCCACCGCCGGCCCTTCCTCCTGCGCATGTCTCGGAGCTCCGGAGCTGAGAGCGAGCAGTCCGAGCAGCTGGTGGCCAAAGGCAGCGCAGCGGAGAGGGGGGACACCGCGGGGTGCAGTCGGCGGGGACACGGATCACTGCGACTCCGTTAAACTAAAAAAAGGTACACGTTTATTATCATTTTATGTCACTAAATGAGAAACAATTAAACCGCCTCACTTTACTTAGAGCCTTGTTTTACTCGGACTTTCTTTTATTTTTTTAATTTTAATTTTTTTTTTACGTTGGTAGCTTAGCGACTAAGTTTTTAACTATCCTCTGAAATTCTGAAAGTCTGACACAGAAACGGCCTCAGAGCAAACACAGAGCTCATTATCGCTGCAGTTTCATTCCCCAGGAAAGGACACGATGTTTCATGACACCAATTTAAACTCATTTAAGGGATATTTTGGAGAGTAAAACACCGGTGTTGTGCCCAACTTTGTCACCCGGCAGCTCCTGTGACCTTATTCTGCAGTTTGCTTTCCCATCTTATTTATTTCTGTTTTAACTCAGAAATATTCTACTACACTGGTAGCAAGTGGGAAATAATAAACTTCTCATTAATGAAATTTGAGGTTTTATTCACGTTTTAAAAGGTTTATTTAGAATATATGTCCACCCCAAACCTTTTAAATGTGTCCTTTTTTATTTACATTTTTTAAAAACGTCACCTAAAAGCTCATAGGTGTAAGGGACATATAGAAGTTATAGATGGAGGAAAAAATAAAATATAAATTCCTTGTTAACTATTTTTTTAGACATGTGAAAAGCAAAACTAAAGTCCTCAAAAGAAGAGCTTTTTTTGGAAGGTTTGCCATTCATCTGGGGCATTAAAATATTCTTCTTTGCAGTATATTCATCCTAATCAAAAAATTCAGCAGAAACCTAGAATGATTCATACGTGAAGAGACGTGTCTGCGTTATAAATTAGTATTATATTATATTTATACTGCAGATAGACGCAAAAGCGTGGATTAACTGGGTGACGTGTCTGTTCTTTGTTCATGAAATGTGCTAATGTTAGATTTTTTTTAAAAAACTGGCACAGTTACAAGTTTTTTACTTTACTGACTTGGCATTCATACCATTCCATTGTTATGTTTGTAGTATGATTGCTTAATATAAGTGGTTAATTATGAAATGTCAAATCAAAAGGTAGAATACAACGAGTATATTTACAGAAAGTGTATTGTTTTTTGTTCTTTTTAATGAAGGTTGTGCGTCAACCTTTAAAAGTCAGTTTCATAATCAGATCAGAGGTTAGACTTTTGAGGTTTAAATGATAAAATGTGTGAATTGTGTGGAAACAACATTTTTGCTTATTAAAGTCCTAGCGTTCTTTGAAGGAAGGAGTTGTGGCCATTTTGGTTAAACTTTAATATAACATTATGCATAAACTCATGCAATAATGCATTATATTAATAATAATATAATAAACCCTGGACAGAAGGACTTTATGAACATCTATATATCGATAGTTTTCAATCAGAGAGGTCTTTGAGGCCTAGTTTTTACTGTTTCTAGGACAAATGTGTAAAATTTAGCTCAGCTAAAATTAAAAAAGATAATATTTGATCAACAAGTATATAATGACTCATCTTAAACTGATAAATGCCATAACACGACTTACAGTTAGTTGAACCTTTTACTGCCAATTTAATGTTTTTTAACACATTTTCTCCATTAAAAATAAAGGAGATTAGAAACAGTCCATCCTGTATTCTTTTCAGACATGAGCTGCATAATATTGACAATAATAATCTGTTTGTTATCCCATTCGGTCATTGCAACATGAATCACTTTCCGTTAATGTTTCCCAGACTTTTTTTCAGAGTTGCTTGTGAAAGTGAGAACCTCCTAGCAACTTAAAGTAAAAAATACAAAAAAAAAACCCAACAACTAAAAAACAAAACACAGAAAGAGTCTTTTGGGGCTCAGGACTCCCTTGTCAGATGTCCAGAATGCTCTTATGGTAAATTATGGGTGTGTTGCATTTTCAAATGCTGCCAGATTTATAAAATCAGAAAAGCTTTTTGCCCAAAAAAATATGGCCTTCAGTTCGACGTGCAGACTTTCACAAACAGATATCCAGCCCTGTCTCAGAAAATATGTGAAGCAGGCGCTAAACAGAAAGCTCTGTGTTCGTGCTAGTGAACCCGTTTTTTTTTGTTTTTGAATTCCGACACGACTGTCAGAGTAATGTGTATCAGTAGGGCGGGAGGTTTGTGTGCACTGCTCAGAGGGCAGGCCCAGTCGTTACGTTTTATTAAAGTCTGAGGTCATGCTTTCTTAAATCCAGTGGCCCCAGCTGTGTCCCTTCCTTTGGTTTATCCTCTTTGGTCAGCATCACTAATTTAGGTCCTTGTTCTTCCAGTAGAGGCGGCTGTCAAGAATCAAGCCCCTCTTGTCAAGACGACACCTGGAGGCTCTGATCCACGCATTTATCGCGTCACGTCTGGATTATTGTAACTCTTTTTTGATTGGAGTTAACCAGGCCTGCCGCTCTCGTCTACAGAAAGCTGCTGCACCATTTTTAATTAGTACAAACAAACCAGAGCACATGACAACGGCTTTAGCCACCATTCACTGGCTTCCCGTTCAGTTTCAAATCCATTTTTTAAAATTATTCTAATCGTTTTTAAGTCTCTGAATAGTCTTGCCCATTCTTATTTGTCTGAGCTGCTTCACCCTTACCATCGCGTCCTCTTAGATCGTCTGACCAGATGCTTTTGACTGTCCCGAATACAAGTCCAGATCGAGCCTTTGAGTTCTGGCTCCTAAAACGTGGAATGAGTTGCTGCTGTAGGTCAGGTAGGCTCCATCTCTAGCTGTTTTTAAAAAAAAACATTTTTCTCCTTGGCTTTTAACCCAGCATGAGTTATCATCTGTCTTAATCTTTTACTTATTTAACCTGGACTGTTTTAAAATTTTCTGTAGCTCCTTTACATCATTTAAGAGCTTTTTTTAATCGTTTTATTGCAGTTCTCTTATATTGTTTTTGTACAGCACTTTGGTCAGGTGTTACGTTGTTTTTTAACTGCTTTAGAAATAAAGTGGTATGGTATAATACCTTACAATAATCATATAGTTACTGGTGTATAAAACAATAGCAAGTGAGAGTAAATTACTATAAAATATGAGTAGTCAGGATGGGAATGACACAAATCAGTTAAATTACTTGTACAAATTTTTACATTTGAAGGTTAGATAAACTCTTAATTTGAATTTTTCACAACTATATAACAAATTACAATGTCACACGTTTCAGTAAAAGCTGCTTGCTGTTTTGACTAAATAGCATAAAAAGAATTGTAGGTAAAGCCGCCTAATTCCTTTATTCATTCTTTGTGATCAGGCTCCATGCCCAGTTAAGAGTTACAGTAAGTGATGATGCATGACAGCATTCCTGTTTGTGTTCTGCTGTCATTCACTCTGAGCTGCTTTTAAAAGGTGACCTGGAAATTAATGCAAACATTTCCTTCCAAAATTGGCAACATGATACCTTGTAAGAATACCTATAACTGCATTAATGTTGCTTTTGAGTTTAAACTATACTTAATAAGAAAAAACTATAAAGATAGTACATTAAATGTTATGTTAAAACCAGCACAGAGCAGAGATCCCCAATCCTGGTCCTCGAGGGCCACTATCCTGCATGTTTTACTTGTTTCTCTGCTCCAACACACCTGATTCAGAGGTTAAATCACCTCTTCATGTTCTGCAGAAGCCTGTTAATCACCTATTGATTCAAATCAGGTGTGTTGGAGCAGAGAAACAAGTAAAACATGCAGGATGGTGGCCCTGAGGACCAGGATTGGAGACCCCTGCTTTAGATGTTTCCCCTCTTCCAACACACCTGATTAAAATTATTTAGTTACCTTATCAGGAAGCCTGTTAATAACAGTATAAATATTGTGCATTAAAGCTTCAGTAGGTAACTTTTATAAAAATGTATATTTTACTTATTTGTTAAAACTGTCACTATATTCTGACAGTAGAATATCCTTTACCCGCTTCTCCATTCCGGGTCGCGGGGAGCTGGTGTTTATCTCCAGCGGGCACTGTGAGAGAGGCGGGGGACACCCTGGACAGGTTTCCAGTCCATCACAGGGACACATAGAGACAAACAATCATTCACGCTCTCACTCACACGGTTGTAAACCCACACGAGCACAGAGAGAACATGTAAACTCCACCCAGAGAGGCCTCAGGGCAGGAAGCAAACCAGCAACCTTCTTTCTGTGAGGTGACAGCTCTAACCACTGCTCCACTGTCCCACCCTGACAGTAGAATATGTAACAGATAATCTGTGAAAAAAATAAAGCTCCTCTGGCTCCTCCCAGTGGTCATACTGCCATTTTCAGAAATACACCTCTCCTGGTCAGAAACAATCAATCAGAGCCAGGAGGGTTAGGGTTATTTTCAGGCTAAGTCAGGACTGCCTAGCTTTAAGCAAGGAAACATGTAAAACTTGTAGGTTGTTGGTTTTGTAACCACTGCAGTAACAGATCTCAAAAAACACATTGTTGTTGTCGTACTTCATCAGCATGGCAGACAAAGACAACAAAAACTGGGCAGAAGAGCCAAAGTTCCTTTGGTTTTATAAAAATTACTTGCATGCCAATCTAATATAAAAAATTCTTATTTTTCTCCTTGTCTTTTTCTTCCAGAAGGGGCCATACTCCTCCACAAAGCCCAAAAAAGGCCGATATTTTGCTCCAATACAAGCTATCGGTGATCCACAACAATGAGTACTCGCTTCAGAGTTAATTTCAACGCCTTGATTCTCCTGGTGGTCCTGCAGGGAGCAGCTGTGGTGCTGTTCTGCAACTGGTATGCCCAGCCCAGCTCCTGTGAGTCTGAGCCTTCTCAGCGGAGAGTTCACGTTTTGCTGGTCTCGTCGTGGCGATCAGGTTCCTCCTTCCTGGGTCAGGTTTTCAGCCAGCACCCGTCTGTTTTCTATCTAATGGAGCCCGCATGGCATGTGTGGACCAAAGTGGAGAAACCCGGTGCCGGGCTCCTCCGAATGGCCGTCAGGGATTTACTGCGAAGTGTGTTCCAGTGTGACTTCTCAGTAATGGATCCCTATCTACCAGAAAAGTACAACATGTCCTCCTTGTTCATGTGGACTCAAAGTCGGGCTCTGTGCTCGCCTCCGGCCTGTCCCATCACACAACGAGGTCAGTTTAGCAACGAGACTCAGTGCCTCCAGAAATGTGAGGCTCGGGGCTTGGATGTAGTGGAAGCTGCCTGTAGAACATACAGTCACGTTGTTTTAAAAGAAGTGCGGTTTTTTGAGCTGGAGTCTCTTTACCCCCTCCTGAAAGACCCCAACCTGGATCTCCGCATCATTCATCTGGTCCGGGACCCTCGGGCCGTGATGAAGTCTAGAGAGGCGTCACCCAAAGCATTTCTAAGAGATAGCGCTATAGTGTTGGAGCAGAAAAACATACCTGCAGCTGAAGTTTCGTATAAAGTGTTGCAGGAAATTTGCAAAAGCCACATACGCATCAACAAGAGGGCCATCCTGAAGCCTCCTTCGTTCCTGAAAGGCCGCTACAAAATGGTACGTTATGAAGATTTGGCACGAAACCCACTACAGGAAGTGAGTGATATTTATGAGTTTGTGGGTTTAGAAATGACCCGACAGATGGGGGAATGGATCTACAAGAAGACGCATGGAAAGGGGAAAGGCACGAAGAAAGAGGCATTTCAGATTACTTCTAGAAATGCTGCAGACGTCTCCCAGGCCTGGCGCACCGTGCTGCCGTTCAGCAAGGTCAAACGTGTTCAGGAACTGTGTAAAGGGGCCATGTCGCTGCTCGGCTACAAGACTGTTGACAGTGAAAAAGAGCAGAAGAAGCTTGACATCGATCTGCTGGTTCCAAGGGAACCGTTTCAGTTCAGCTGGGAACCAGCTAAAACAGAGCAGACTGACACCATTTAAAACATGGATCACCGATAAACATCTGCACAGACTCATCCATCTGCAATACAGACAAGAGGACACTGGCATTATGTTCTTATTTAAAGCATAGATTTATAGCAGTTAGACACTTTTACAAGAGAGAGCCCATTATTGTTGTAGGATCACAGTTTGGATTTGACACCAGCAGAAAAATCAGCTGCTGATTCTGGAAATTCACTTAACTTAACAAATAATCCGATTTGCAGGAATTACACCATTTGTGTTAGAATAAGAAATACTTTGTGCACTTTGATGATGTTTTAATATCAGCTGCAGCTTCTGTTCAGTATTGCTGTAAAATCTGACTGTGGAACAAATCCAGCTGGAGATAAAAGGAAGTTTGCAGGTTTTTATGTTGCTGAAAGAGAACAAAAGTTTTGTTGTTCTGCACTTTTTGTTTGTTTAGTTATGTAATCGAGTTAACTTGACCTTGTGACTCTTAGTTTGCTTTATGCAAATATTCTGGTGACGTGAAGTCAAAACCAAAATAACTTCAGATGCTGATGCCATGAGCTCATTTGATTATAAACCTCTGGACTGGCTTCATGCCAGTGTTGGAAGGAATGTCGATGTGAGGTGAGTGATTTTACTGAGACAGGATATTGGAGTCCTGAATCAACATCTGAGCCAGGCAGGAAACGTATTACAGCGACACAATATATCTCAAATTTATCAGTGAACACAGCAACAAAATCACAACTGCTTGGACTGCAGTAAATCATGTATTTTGAGTATTATGCATTCATGTTCTGAAGGCAAATGATGCTTTTGGTCAATCTAACGGCCTCTCACTGGCCTTGATGCCTACAAAAATATGAGTTTATCACAGTTGATATTGTTATTGAAATATTAAACAAAATCACAAGTTCTTCTAATTTGTGCAGCCTTAAACTTTATTTACATTGATACCAAAACAACAAAACCTGTGTTGTTCTTTCAGCAGCTTTCTGGGGACTTTTTTTCTAAATTTTGCATTTCTCTGTGCAATAGTTCCCCATTTTTATGTAAACATTATAACAACATAATTTGTTATCTTGTTAATTATAGTTTTTTTTTAGAACAATCAGAAATTCATGAAATTGGAAACCTGACAAGAAAACCGTGATTGGTATATTTTTAGTTTTTTTTTCCCAAATTGTTTTTCATATTTCTTTGTTGCAGCTCGGTTTGATTCAGCTCTTATAGGATGTTTTTGTTTTTATTTATGTTTTTGTACTGATTGTAATACCCGGTTTAAGGTACTTTTTTACCCCGTTGCTCAGTTCTTACTTTATAAACTCTGCAGAGCACTGATTGGTCAGAAAACTCACCTGAACACGCAGAGAAAAGGCCTCGGAGCTGAAATAGTTTCAGCAACACCGAAAAGACGTCAAACACATCTGGATTTAGTTTTCTGCAAACAATGATTAAAGTTTGTTGCCTGTTTCTGATGGGAACAGCTGATCCTGTCTGCTGTGGAAAACAAAAACTGGAAATGTTCCATGTTGTATAAACTTTAAAGTTTACACAACAGGATTTTAAACTAATGGATCCAAACGTTTAGACCTGACAGTTGTTCTGGAGTTTAGAAAAGTCCTGAAGGTGTTTATTTTAACTGTAAAACTGTAAATCCACTTCCTTGAACTTCCCTTATTTATGTTTGTTTACTCATTATTTTAACGGTGTTAAAACGAATCAGTCTGATGGAGAAAATGTTTGTGTTTTGAGTTGTTTGCCATGAAGTTAAAAACCGGACATTAATAAATGTAAATGTTCAGAGCCAGATTATAGCTGTAATTTAACTGTTGTATTTATGTAATCTGAGTATTTTATGTAAAGGTTTTGATAAATAAGGTTATTCACTGTCAGAGCATGAAGACTCAGTAGTTTCCCTCAAACATGAACTTGAACGCTTTTATTTTTATAAGCAGCAAAAGTGCCGTCATTGAAGAAAATTATATTTTAAAGAAAGTGTACGTTACACTACAGAACACTGAAGTTTACAAGAAGTTTACTTTGTGCCACTAAAAATCAAGTTGATGATTTCATCTTTAGGCAAAAAAAGCGAAGTATACAAGCTGATGGAGAATTTAAGGGTTTAAAATGATATTTTTTCAGGAAGTGGAGACGGTAAAGAAACAGATGTTCCTCCAAATGAAGCAGCTGCTGGCTGAATAATTTACTAACAAGCTGTTTTGTTTGCCTTTTTGAAGATGTTTAATATGCTTTCTTTTAGCATCTTTATTTTCTAGTTAATGTTTCTCTGGTTTTACTGAATCCTGGTTGTTTTCTGTTCTTTTTGGTTTTATTGAGTCACAAATCTTGTGCTTCTTGTCATTATCGCCCGCTGCCATGAAAGGTAGCATGTGTGTTTTACTTTGTCTGTTAGCAAAATATCTCACGAACCATTAAATTGTGGGAAAGATTTTGATGAAACTCTAAGAAAATAATGATTAGATGTTTGCCAAATGCTGATTAAGTCAAACTGATTTGAGATGAATGCTACAATTAAAAGACCTTAGCAAACACAAAGATGGCTTTAGCTCGGTCAGTTTTACAAAAAAAGAGCTTAAAGTTGGTGTGGTAGAAGCTGAGAGTCAGTATTTTGTAAAGTTTTCTTTAATTTATGTCTTTAAATGATCTTTTTTGTGAAGCGATGGACTTTCCAAACTAAAACGTTGTGAATCTTTTCTAACCAAGGCTCTGGTCCAGGAGCCTCTTCGTCTGGTACAAACATGGAACCCATTTATGTTCTGTTTTTTTATTTGAACAGTTTGGGATTATATTTTGTTAATATACTGTATAGTGCTTTAATGTATATTTTGTTAATCTAAATACAGTCAAAAAGCTGAACTGTTTCTGATGCATCCTGTCTTTAGTTTTTCTGTCTCCTTGAATTTTTATTTTTGCATTCTGGAAACAAGATGGATGTAAAAACTGCAGACCTTCGTGCACCAATAGACTGTGAGATTTACATCGAACAACCAGAGGGTTATTTGGTGGAATCAAACATTAATGAAAGGTTAGTGTATAAACTGAAGAAGACGCTGTATGGATGAAGAAACTGGAATAAGATGCTGCATGAACGTCTGACTGAGAACCATTTCGTACAAAAATCTGCAGAGCTTAGTGTTTACACATTACATGATTATGATGATATGTGTTAAAGCTGTAATCATTTCTGCAAGAAAACCGTGAAGGAGATGCTCAGCTAAATTCAAGGTCTTGGCTGGGTTTTACCAAGGTGTTTTCAAGGTTTGGAAAGTGCTTGATTTCTGTATAAAGTCCTTTAAAGTGCTTGATATTCTTAACCGCACAGTTTTTGCAACAAAGAGCACTCTGAAAGTTAAATTAAAAATCTTAATTTTATATTTTTATGTTAAAGGCACAAAACACTTTGCCTTTGATGAAGTCTCAAAGCCTTGCAGCTGCTCAGAGTTAATTGAATTTGGAGGATTTTTTGTTAAATTACTGTTTGTTCTCAGACCAGCCAGGTGTAGAGAGTGTTTGTGAGAAACATTTCAAAACATAACATTTTAGAAGACATTATAAATAACAGAAATTAACAATTTTGTTTGATTGTGATATCTCCAAAGTGTGGTGCTGGAAAAGTTTGAAAATTGACCTTGAAAATGCTTGAAAAGTGCTTGAATTTTACACCTGGAGAAGTGTACAAACCCTGACTTGGGAAAACCGAGACGCTTCCTTGGAATCGATTCCGACCAGGAGCATCATTGTGTGAAAACGGCACAAAGGAGAAATGTGGAAAACAAATTATTTGAGAGGGTTTAACATGACTGCAAACCAAGAACGCCACCATGTGAACAAAAACTAAACTGCACGGGTGAGGCAGAGAAAATGACGAATGGAGGCGACTGGAAGCCTGGTTTATCTGACTTCCTGTACAGGATCAGATTTGAGTTTTGTAATTAACTTAATTGTACTTTGCTGAGCCAACTGAAGAACATCGGTCGACTGTGAAGCATAGTTTGAAGTATCTTAAGGGAACAATTGATAAAGAGCTAACCTACAGAAAATGTGACAAGGAAAAACTTGGGATTTATATTTAACGTGATGCAGATAAACAGGACAGAAGAAAGACGACTGACTACTGTGTGAAAATGGATATTTGATATCCTGGAAAACCAGAAAGCAGCCTACTGGAGCACCTGTGAGGCTCATAATATAGCATCAGCTGCTACCACACAAGAGTGTTTGTGTCTCGTGCAGCTCGATGGTTTTGATGAGGTGTAAATATACACATCCCAGAATTTACAAAGATAATCAGGGTGCAATAGCTTTGGCAAAGAGTCCTGTAAATTGACAGATAGAAACATAAAGTATAACTTTGTGAGGAGAAACGTGTTAAGGTGGTGCCTGACGAACCCAGAACACAGATTTATGTGAGATAAAATTAAACTGATTTCTTAACAAAAAGGAAAACAAAAGGCTGACGGGGCAGCAAAACCAAACAACAACAACAACGTACAGAAAAGACGTGGCGTGGAAAAACACAGAGATGCGGACAACCAGGAAGAACGAATCAAACGAGACCAGTTGTATAGAACTGAGAAGGAAATGAGTTACAGCTGAGGAGATGACGAGCAACAGGTGAGGTGGGCGTGGCAGGCAGACTGGAGGATTACAGAGCCGAGGGCAGGTAAACAGAGACGCAGGAGCAACAAAGAACAAGTCATGAATCAAGAACACAAAGCACCAAGGAGCAAAACTAAACAATATATACACTGACACAAAAACACAAACAGAAAAATAACAGACAAACTCAAAATGTGAAGAAGAACTACTGTCCAACAGAACAGATGGTTGCAGCTGTGATGACAAAACCTGCATCAAAGTTTAAGTTGATAAAGTTTTCAAAGCGTATGTTTGGAGTGTAAAGATGTTTATAAAAAAATTGTTGTGCGTGAAAACAGTGTGTGTGCAGGTATTAACGTGTTTTAATTCTGTTTTAGCATAAATAACTTGATTCCAGCAAGCAGCACGTTCCACGTTTTACATATTTCCACAGCATTTCGTTCACTTCAGCGATTCACCGTTGAATCTTCTGTGTGAACGCCCAGACCTGCCACTTAAATAGCAGCTTCTTCTTCTTTTTTTTATCTTAGGTGTTCCTATTTCAGGGGACAAAACAACAAGTCCTCCTCCATCTAACTCTGTCCTCTGTCCTCCATGTCCTCTCTAACTACATCCATATGTCTCCTCTTTGTCTTTAACATCCTTCTGTCCCTCCTCTGCACATGTCCAAACCGTCTCAGTCTGTCCTCTCTAACTTTATCTCCCAGTCCTTCAACCTGTGCTGGACCTCTGATGTCCTCATTCCTAATCCTGTCCTTCCTCGTCCCTCCCAAGGAGAACCTCAACATCTTCAGCTCTGACACTTCCTGTTCAAACTGTACAGCTGGACACCTCACGGATCAAAGATGATGCCTGTTGATTTCAAGGTTCATGGGGTCAAAGGTCACAGGTAACCCCTTAATTAAAAGCTTGTCCCTGCTCCTACATGTGACCCTTTAGTTTCCTCCACCGAGGAGGTTGTGTTTCCGGTTATTTGTCTGTCTGTCAGCAAAGATCAGGTAAAAACTAATGAACAGATCTGGATGAAATGTTCAGGAAATGTTGGAGTTGTCATAAAAAAAACAGTGGATTAAATTTTGGTGCTGACCCTGAATGCGATCGGTATCACACCGTTTTTTAATCACGCTGTGGCCTCGGCGGAAGTTTGCGCTCTCCGAGTGCTTCTAGTCTGTTTAAGAATCCATTTGTGAGTTTGAAATTAGAAGATGAATTATCAGCCAGCAGCTTGGAGCAGACAGACTGGGGAGATATACACCAGGACATTTTCTCCAATTGTATCTATCTCCACTCAGATCGCCTACAGGTGGGTCTTTTTGAACTTATTTTGTGGCTTCTGAATGAAATGGTTGGAGCTTAAAAGCAAAGTAGTGATTAAATATGCACACCACCTCTTCAGTTTTATATACTTATTAATTATTTCACATTTAACTTTGTTAATTTGAAGTATTATTGCAGAATTATTGCTTCCAATCCAATCCAATCCAATCCAATCCAATCCAATCCAATCCAATCCAGTCTACCTGTTTGTCTGTTTTATTATTCGCAGGTAAAATAAATAATACTCCTGTTTGGGAAGATGTGGGTCCGACTCTCTGGTTTAATTATCAGAACCGACTGTTTTCACGAGACAGAACCTGGACCTGCTGGATGGAGAAAAAACTTTATGCACGAAAAAAAGCAACAAAATGAATATTAACCTTTATGTTCTTCATATAAAATGTAAAGCAAGCTGTAAACTTTGTGTTGTCAGTAAATCAGAAAATGTGATTAGAGGCTTGAAGATCCAGTCTGAAAGTATTTATAGTCTTAACAGAATCATAAGCAAAGCATGACTCGGCAGATCGGTGTGCTTATATTGATCAGACGGTAGTTTCCTACAACTACAGGCTGCTCAGCTGCTGACGGACGACAGCCAGACACCACCCAAAAATCTTAAAGGTGTGAATTTATTATTATTACTATTATTGTTTTTGTTGTTGTTTACCAAATTACTGAATTTAGTTTGGGTGTGTATCCAGATTTAATCACACGTAGATTCTGTGGCTCGATTAATATTTTCAGTCACAGTAAAGTTATTTATCCGTCAGGCTTTGCTTTGACTGAGAAATATCTTTTCATAAATAATGTGAATAAAGTAGCTGAAAACCCAAAACCAAGACACGGATGAAATATTTAGGTTGGTTCAAAAGTGTGGTGAAATATTGTCTTTATTTTTATAATAAAAGCTCGAACACACACGGCAAAAGTATTAGAATTTACACAAGGTTGGAAAAAAATGGACAAAATGTTTGAATTTGTTTGAACAAATCACACATTCTGAGCTCCAAAGAATGTGTTGAATGAATAAATAATCAGTTTTTGTGAATAAATACCTCTAAGAATACCAAAAACAAACAGAAGAATGTTTTAATGATGGTAAATTATTATTTAAAATCTATAGTTTTCCACTGAAACTGAGATAAAACAAGAACAGAAGCATTGTGAGCACATTAACTCATTAACTCAGCTAAACTTAACGAGTTAATGTGCAGTTATCAATATCAATAACCCAGACAGTTTCACAGAGTTTGAGCATCATCCTCAGCAAACACTCCAGCTGTATTATATGAGATCATGCATTTATAAGGTTTGACCAAATTGGCTAAAACTCTGTCTGTTCTCATCATAAGATGACTTTAGTATAAAACTCTGACATAAAAAAACTGCAGAATCCTGGGCCTTTGATTTATTTATTTCACTGGTACAGAATAGAACAAAATATTCCAGTTAAAGGTGCAAGTTATATTTGCTTTTTTAAATAAAACAAAACCTTATATAGTAGAAATGTCTTGGTTCTAAACCACCCGACTTCTGTTCAAACCTCACTAGAAAAAAGTAGAGTATTAGATTATGAAAAATGGAAAACGGTAAGTAGTCACCAGCTGAAATCTTTTATAATACAATAATTTAAATAAGTTTCATTTTAAAAACTGCAGCAGCTCAGTTCTTCTTGTTGTTTAAGATCATCCACAACTTTACACAGAACAAAATATCAGGAGTGTGAATTTACTTTTTAAAATAATACCCATGTTTTAAGCATTTACATTTAATAAATGTCGTATTTTGGAATGTGGTTTGGTTTGGAAAACAATGCCGAGTATTGTAACATCGTCACACCCACCATAAATAAATATTTCTTCAGTCACTTCTGGAAACAATGATCTCATCACTTTTGTTGATTCATGACTCATCAGAATTTTGTTAAGTTAAGATAAGATAAAGAGGCAGGTGTTGAGATAAAAATAAAGCAGTTTGTTCTGTTTGGGTTTCGTGACCGAACAGTCCTGTTTGCATGTTTTAGAACACGTTAAAAAAAGAGGAGTTAAAGCTCTTCATCCACTCTTTTATTCAGATAATTAAATGTTATCTTTCTCTCATTACCAGCAGGCTGTACAGGAACTCTTTTTAGTTTTAGCCTCTTCAATAACGTGTGTAAAAGAGAGACTGAATGACAGAGAGGAAGAACTTGTGATGAAGTTGGTTTGAGTCTGAGCTTGTTTACTAATCACAACATATTATTTGGGATTTTTGCAGCCAGAACCTTACGTGCAGTTCAGTTTATTTATGTTAACAACAAAAGCAACCTCTGTACAAAAGAAAGAAATCCAATTCAGATCTGGATTCAAATCCAATTAGAGTCAAATCATTCTCGTTATAATAAAATACATTCACAGCCAGTACATGAGAAATGATCAGTTATAGAAAGTTATCTGTCTAAGGAAGCCAGCAGGTTGTGTCACAATTCTCCATCCTGAGCAGCACGGAGGAGACAGCGGAAAGAAACGACTTCCTTTTAACAGCAAGAAAACTCCATCAGAACCAGAACCAGAACCAGGCTCAGGATGGGCAGCCATCTGCCTCCACCAGCCGGGGATTCAGAGGAAAGAGACTCAGACGAACAGAAGGATTGGTCCAGGTCTGGTTTCTATGGGAAGAAAAACATATTAATGACAGAAATAATTACAAATACAAACACGGAGAGCAGAGAATAAAGACAGCAGCAGAGTGAGGACATGAGGTCAGTTTGTCCTCCAGCAGTCTGAGCCTATAGCAGCAGAACTAAAGGATACCTCAGGAAATCCAACTCTAACTATAGGATTTATCAAGAAGGAAAGCCTGAAGCCTAGTTTTAAAAGTAGACAGAAACTGGAAGTTGGAGCCTGAGAACTGAAAACTCTGCCTCCTGTTTTAGAAACTCTAGGAACCACAAGAAACCTGCAGTGCTCTGTTTGGAAAATATGGAACAATAAGATCTTTAAAATAAGATGGAGCTGGTTGTGGGTGTGAGAAGATTTAAATTTTATTCTGAATTTGACAGGGAATCAATGGAGAGAAGCTAAAACTGTCCTGGATTAGAATAATTACTAGTTTATCACTGAATCACACAAGGAACAACAATAAAACACTCATTACCGTCAAATTTAAATCAAAATGATATTTTTCTGCTTCACATTTTCTTCTTTAATATATGGAAAATGTGGACGACTGTCCGTCTTTTGGACTCTTGTTTTCGTGCTGCTTCAGATGAAATAAATCTGAATTATTCATTATTTAGTTACCAACTCCTTCCTTTTAGGCAGATTCACCAGCAGAAGAGAGATCAGAGTTTATCATCAACAGATTGGATGGTTTTCATCCATTTGTTCAAAAATTAGCAAATATCTGTCCGTGTACTTTATTCACCACTTTGTTTTTGTTTAATTTTGTTTTCTAGATATTAAATGTCTGCGTATTTTATTTAGACTTTTTAGTCAAAAACAAACAATAAACAAAAGCTGTGCTCTATATTCTACATTTGATTTATACTGCTCTAAAAATCAGTGTTTTTTGAATTATTTAATCATTAATAAATCATTTTATTGGAATGTAAGACCACTGTTGTGAGCTTTAAAGTTAAATTTGTCTGTATAAAATAATATTCGTACCAAATCCATCGTTTTGTTTGGATTTGGTCAGGGATGAATTTTTGCAACATGACATTTGGAAGTTGTTTATTTCATGTTTTTTCAGCCTGAAGAAGACAACTTGTCTGCCAACTGCAGCAGGTATTTCAAGATCTGTTGCACGATTTAAACAAGTCACGCATGTTTGTATCATAAACAAATGTAGACAAAGGGCAGAGAACGTGTTATTTGGCGACATTTTCATATCTTTGACTTCATCAGGCAGTTGGAGGTAAAGTGAGTCAGTCTTTTGGTATGTTATTATAACTTTGCATTTCCAGACTTCCCTCTATAAGAGGAGCTAAACACCAAACAGCTGAAGAGACAACCAGGACAGCGATGGCCAGCAGAGGACACCAAGAAGCAGAGGAAGGAGTCTCCATATGGCTTCATATGTAATTTATCCTAACATTAAATAGAAGCATTCAAACCTAACACAGAATCATGAAGTCTTATAAAGTTGCCCTGCCTTTGTTGAATCTGAGGGTGTAAATAAACCATCCATCTATTTTCTTTACCCATTTGTTCCTGTTGAGGGTCGTGAGGAGCTGGTCCTTATCTTCAGCGTCAACATGAAGGAACAAGTAGTGCGTAAATGGCACAGATGAACAAAAAATATACATGCATGTATTATGTTTATAAACTAGGATTACCTGGGCTGAAGAATAGGAGCCGACTGATTGGCCTGTTGTTTTAAAATCACTCGATGAGCAGAAAGAAATCATTGTTTTGTAATTTATCGGGTTTTCTGCTCACAAAACACGAGTTTCGGGGGAAAATAATTACTAGAGCGCGTGCCAAAGCTGGCAGGATATTTTTAAAAAGGCATCTGCCAGCGAAGACGAACCCGCAGAAAGATGCTCACTGAGCCATCCACCACGTGACGGAGAGGAGGACGAGGCGCGGCCCGCGCGCAGGTGGATGCTGCGTCAGCCGGAGAGGAGCGGAGGAGAAGGGAGGAGAAGGGAGGAGAACACGGGAGAGAGGAGCAGGGGGTAGACGAGCAGCCAGAGACCCGGGCCGCTGGGGCAACAACATCAACGAGGTGCGTGCGTTCTGGGCCAGAATGGGTCCGGTTTTGTGCCAACAGCTGATCGCAGCCTGTTTGGGTTTTTCTCTTCACGTGACTCGATGTTTCTGCTCGGAATCAAATATTATTGCCCTAAACGAAGTTTAACTGTCTGCACCAAAATCAGCGGCGTAAAAAGTGGTTATGTGGTATTAGAGGGGGCGTCAAAGCGATGCAGGAGAAATATTTCTGGTCGACATTTCTGTATTTAACAGCTGTTTGTACATGATCAGTAACAGAGGCACTGATAGGCGCCCATTAAAATTGTGCTTTCATCTGATGACAGGGAGCTAAAGGTGGAGAGGCAGAAATGTACCTGTACTGTGAGTCAATCAATAAATTACTTTCGTTTTTTTTGCATTGATTCTGTTGACTTTGTTTGTCTGGTTTGATGACAAGAAAACATGCAGGCTGGTCTAAAATAACTCATCTAAACCAATGATTTCTCACTCCGCTCCGTGTCTTTTTTCATGCAGAAAAGACTCTTCTTCACAAAGGACATTAAAAAGGCAGATATTCTCCAGCAGAGGTCCACAGACATGAAGAACGTTCATCTCAAAGTTCTGATTTCCGTGGCAGTCCTGCAGGGAACAGCAGTTCTTCTGTTCTGCTGCTGGCACACTCAGCTTCCCCACAACTTCTCCGCCAACGAAGGAAAAGTTCATGTTTTGCTGCTCTCGTCGTGGCGATCAGGTTCCTCCTTCCTGGGTCAGGTTTTCAGCCAGCACCCGTCAGTTTTCTATCTAATGGAGCCCGCCTGGCATGTGTGGACCAAAGTGCAGAAACCCGGTGCCAAGCTTCTCCGAATGGCTGTGAGAGATTTACTAAGAAGTGTGTTCCAGTGTGACTTCTCAGTAATGGATTCTTATCTGCCAGAAAACCATCGTGCATCATCTTTGTTTATGTGGACTGAAAGCCGAGCTCTGTGCTCGCCTCCAGCCTGCTCCATCACAGCGAGGAACGAGACTCAGTGCCTTCAGAAATGTGACGTTAAGGGTTTGCTGAAGGTGGAAAAGGCCTGTCGGACATACAGTCATGTTGTTTTAAAAGAAGTGCGATTTTTTGAGCTGAAATCCCTTTACCCCCTTCTGCAAGACCCCAACCTGGATCTCCGCATCGTTCATCTGGTCCGCGACCCTCGGGGCGTGTTCAGGTCTAGAGAGGAGTCAGCCAAATCATTTATCTTAGATAACACTATAGTCTTGGAGAAGAGAAACATACCTGCAGCTGAAGTTCAGTATCAAGTGTTGCAGGAAATTTGCCGAAGCCACGTACGCATCAGTGAGACGGCCATCGTGAAACCTCCTCCGTTTCTTGAAGGCCGCTACAAAATGGTTCGCTATGAAGACGTGGCTCGCAACCCGCTAAAGGAAGTCAGCGATATTTATCAGTTTGTAGGTTTAGAGATGACCAAACAGATGGAGGAATGGATCTACAAGAAGACTCATGGAAAGGGGAAAGGCACTGTGGCACAGGCTTTCCAAGTTATCCCTAGAAATGCTACCCAGGTGTCCGAGGCCTGGCGCACCATGCTGCCACACAGCAAGGTCAAACGTGTTCAAGAAGTTTGTGGAGAGGCCATGGAGCTGCTCGGGTACAGGAGCGTTCACAGTGAAGAGGAGCAGAAAGCATTCAACACCGATCTGCTGCTTCCAAGGGAACTGTAACAGCTAAAATCCAGCACACGAATAGTTAAACCATGAACGACTCAGGGTCGTCCTCCAGTGTTGGTGGAGGCTTTCAGAATGAACTTCGTTTTGAGTAAAAATAAAAACCATAAATAATACTGAGAAAAGGCTTTAAGCTCCAGAGAAAAGTAAGTTTTGCAGCAAAAATGTTTTCTTTTTATCAAAGCGTTGAATAGATGGTTTACTGAAGAGAAAGTGACTCATTTATGCACCACCAGAGTGAGGCGTAGTTTATGTTGTTTCATCTCTGCAGGTCTATAAAACAACTAAAAGCTATCTTTTAATGCTTTACCTGCAGCAGAAGACAACTCCAAACTAAGATGGTGGTGAACAGAAAATATTTTAATATCTAAACTTTTATCTTAATGAAGAATTGTTTAAAACTGTGTTTGTTTTTTTAAGTCAACACCAATTTTCTTCATTGTAAAACATCTATAACAGTACTTTTTTAAACCCACGTCTTATTTCCTGTTTTTATTTTAAGGTTTTAAGAAGACTAACTTTGATTCTGATAAAAACACGTGGTTTTGTTTGGATTCATTGCCAGGTATAAACACTGATAACGAAGACGACGGCTTTTCTCAGAACAGGATCCGTATTTTGATTTCACCGGTTGAACCTGTTTTATGTTGAAGTGACAAAGAACTATTTTCCATAAGAAATGTGAGCTAGATTTTTTTTTTTGTCAAATGCAGACCTGATGTGAGGTTTTGTGGCTGCTGCTGGTTTCACTTTTATAAAAGCCAACAGCCAACAACATCCGCCTGCAGCGACGCTTACTGATCCACTTGTTTTCAGCCTGCAGACTCTATAATCCGATTTATTTTTTTTATGTCAAAGCACCTCTTAGACCTTCGCCTGATGAAAATTAAACTCCAGTTAATGTGGATGATGCCAAAAGTGACAGAAAATAAGTTGTCAGGAGCTCAGCATGAGTCAAACCTTGGCCAAACTTCTCTAATTACAGGAAGTACATAAATATATAAGATATTTATGATCTGGAACAGATGCATTTATTGCAGTTATTCGTCATAATAATAATTATAAGTGATGCCAATTGAGAAACTTGACTGAATTCCCTTTCTTCACTCCTTCAATGGACTTGTTTAACAGTATAAAAGTAAAACCACCACCAAAAAGAAGAGCAATACATCGGCAGCATGACTGAAGCAACATCTGTTTGGATTTTATCAAACCTTTTTCAACAAATCTGCAGCCAGATGTTGTCGTCTCATCGTTTGATCAGCACGTTTTTAAGAGTCACAGTGGAGCTTCGTCTCCGAAACAAGAACTGAAACATTTTTTGCTCAATTTATATTTTGTTTTCACATTGATTCGTTTTCTCAAAAACTGCTTCTTCAGCAGTCGTTTAAATCCCCGGCTGGTGAGTTCATTTTAAAATCAAGGTCAAAATTCAACGTGCATAAATAAAGTATTCAATCTGACCATGCAATCTGCGAGTAATTGATCCAGTTATATCTTTAAAATTATTGAATCAGTATCAGTCTTTGATTTTTTTTCTGTCCTTTTTGTGAAAACTGTGATTATTTGTATATTGACATGTTTTTGGGATTTTTCTGTGTTTGAGGAATAAATAAATTAAATTTGTTGTGGGTCAGTGTAATCGCCTCAGGATTGCACCGGGTGAAGATATCACTTTAAAAATAAAAGAACATTTTCTTCCAATTTTACTCTAAAACTGTACAAAAATAAAAGTTTTAAACTAGAAGACCTTCCTCTCGTTAGATAACTGTTAAATGTTTGTTGCTACCACAGACAAGTATTAAAATACATGTCTATGAGTACACCAGCCTCAGTATTATATACATCTGTATAAGTACTACACCGGCCACAGTATTATAATACATACAGGACCAGAGGAAGCAGGGCGCTGTCTCTGGAGGAGGTGCTGAAGTCTTATGAGAACCAGCAGTGACAACAATTTAAAAATATAAAAACAGTCCAAAAGTATTTTAAAGTTGACTTGGAACGAAAGCTAAACTGTTGCAAAACTAAAACCAGAACACTAGCTACCACCTAAAAGTAGCAAAAGGGTAGCTAAAAGCTAAAATTAGCCACAAACTTATTGCCTAAAGCAGCAAAATGTTAGCTAAAAGTATCAAAAGGCTGAAAGCTAAAGAAGCTGAAAAATCACTAAAAGTAGCAAAACTAGAGAATAATGACATCTTAATGTATTTCTGTGGGGAAAATATTTGTTCATAAAGTTACAAAAGTTACAAAAGCAAAAATCAGCACCCATAATGAGCTGAACCTTCTCTAAAAATAGCTCGGCTTAGAATGGAGGAAAAAAAAGAAAAAAGTACGGAAATAATAACAGCACGCACAGATATTTCCTGCACGCAAAACAAAGCATGACTCAGCAGATGCGCCTGCATGACGGAGGTTTTCCTGGAGGCTCCTGTCTGATCCACGGTCCGGGTCCGACCCACCTGCCCCACACCTTACCGGGCAGAGGCACCGAGGACAGCCGGGAGAGGAGCTCCGAGCCGGGGGGAGGAGATCACCAGAACCACCGATAAAAACCTGAATTAAAGGTGCGCAGGTTTTTTTTTATTATTTCTTACTAAACTAGTCTCATTTAATCAGTTATCTGATAAACTGAAGCTACTCAGCTCTTCATCACTTAATGATTTATAAATATCTTCAGTAGTAGTTGGAAATACTTAATTATAGTAACTTAAATTGACTAATGAAAAGCTAAAAGATTATATTTTAATAAAACAGGGTAGATTGCTTTTGGCATGAAACTACATTAAATAAATGATTTTTTATATGGTACTTCTGCTCATTTACTAAACTATAATCAATCAATCATATTAAGGAGCTGTTTATATTTTGCACAATTAGCTCATAAATATTAGGTACGTTTTTGTCTAAGCTGTAGTTGTAAAACTGTCAAAGTTTTTTATTTAATTTAATCAGGATTGCTCATCTAACTGGACATTTAATTAATCATTAACTGTTATTTAAATCAACATGTTTTAGAAAATATGATTATTTAATTTAGCTTGTTGTGTCTTTCATCTCTTAACCAGAAAGTGTGATTACCTTCCACGGTTTTCTGAATTTGTGTGGCACAAGTGCCGTTTGATATGACAACTTTTAGGGCACTGTTAGGTTTACAGCAATATAAGTTACCTTTAAAAGTAATGGAAGGTAAAGTAGTTATTTGATGTGGAAGGAGCAGGGTGAAAAAGTTTTTGCCTGATATCTTTAGACTGGAGAGAAGCTAAATTCCCACACTCAAAGAGGACTCTAATGTTCTCAGCATAAATGATAGATCAGGCATGTTGTAAGTTTTTTACAATTCTTGCTTTTTATGTCCTAAAAGAAAAGCTGTAAGTTATCATCACGCTTTCATATTTAGTTTAGATTTAGATGAGAAGCCAGACGTTTGTCATGAAATGCTTGAAAATGTCCATTAGATTGTTATCTATTCTCAACAAAATGTGCCGTAACGAGTCCAGAATGTGCAGACTGGTGTTGCTGAAACTCATGCGGGAATTTTTTTGGTGTGAATTCTGAGAAGACGTCAGTTTCTCAGATTAAAAACAAAGTGACTGAACCAGAAAGGACAAAGGAGGAAATGAATTTGCCATGAGATGACCAACAGTCAGAATGAGCAAATTAACTAAAGAAATAACTTAATTTTCTTTGAGAAAAGATGCTGTTTGATTGGTTTATACTTCTTCGTTGACTCAGATGGACATTTTAAAAGTAAAAAAGCAACAATAGAGACAGATGATGGAAAAGTGAAACTTGTTTGGCAAGTTTTAGACGTTACATCTGAAAAATAACAAATAAACATAAAGTCCAAAAGCAAAACAAATGAAAATTTGAAACATTAATTCTTTTCTGTCGTGAGATGCGCCACATTGACTTCATCGATTTGTTAACATGATAACATTCAGTCAAGATCTGTTATTCTTTCATAAATATTTGTTTTCATACTGTAAACATTTGGGAAACTCCGCTCAGCAACTTGGAACAAAATAAAGTTAAAAAAAACAACAAAAAAAACAAAATGCCTTTCAGCCATTTGTCCTTATCAGTTTGTCTTAGAGATATAAGTTATTATCACCCACCGCAGAAGGTAGAGGCCATAATGTTTTTGTCCGTGTGTTTGTTTGCAGTGTTAGCAAAAAATCTCATGAGCCCTCAAACTCTGAGACGGTAAACACCCCAGTTCAAGATAAACAACCTCAGCTAACAGAAAAACGGCTCGAACTTCACCTGTAATAAACCCCAGAGACGACAAAAGAGGAACTGCGTGACCAACAACTGGAATGAGCAAATGAACTAATTAATTAAATTAATTTACTCTGAGAAAGGACAAAAAGGCAGCAGGCAATATGCATTCCTTTAAGAAATGCTAGGCCTTTAATTTGATAATAACTTTTATTGTTTAGACAGAATTAATCACTAATATTCTGTCATGATTAGGCTTTATGGGACAGGGTGGTTAGAGGAACTTTGTCATCACCTTAACCACAAAAACGAAAGAAATGGGTAAATCTCACTCACTTGCCTCTTGTTATTTTCTTGTTCTAGAAGAAGCGATACTCCACAAAGACAAAACGAGCCAGATTTTCTCCTGCACTAGAAGCTTGCCTCACAGCCATGAAGCGCTACTTCAGAGTTAACTCCAAGATCCTGATTTTCCTGGTGCTTCTGCAGGGAGCTGCAGTTCTCCTGTACTCCAGCTGGTACGTTCAGCCCAACGCTCGCAGCTCCAGCAAAACTGAAGGAAAAGTTCATGTTTTGCTGCTCTCGTCGTGGCGATCAGGTTCCTCCTTCCTGGGTCAGGTTTTCAGCCAGCACCCGTCTGTTTTCTATCTAATGGAGCCCGCCTGGCACGTGTGGACCAAAGTTCAGAAACCCGGTGCCAAGCTTCTCCGAATGGCTGTGAGAGATTTACTAAGAAGTCTGTTCCAGTGTGACTTCTCAGTAATGGATTCTTATCTGCCAGAAAACCATCGTGCATCATCTTTGTTTATGTGGACTGAAAGCCGAGCTCTGTGCTCGCCTCCGGCCTGTTCCATCACAGCGAGGAACGAGTCTCAATGCCGTCAGAAATGTGACGTTAAGGGTTTGCAGAAGGTGGAAAAGGCCTGTCAGACATACAGTCACGTGGCATTAAAAGACGTTCGACTTTTTGAGCTGAAATCCCTTTACCCCCTTCTGCAAGACCCCAACCTGGATCTCCGCATCGTTCATCTGGTCCGCGACCCTCGGGCCGTGTTCAGGTCTAGAGAGGAGTCAGCCAAATCATTTATCTTAGATAGCTCTATTGTCTTGGAGCAGGAAGACATACCAGAAGCTGAAGTTCAGTATAAAGTCATGCAGGAAGTCTGTCATAGTCATTTGGAGATTTATGAGACGGTCATCCTGAAACCTCCTCCATTTCTTGAAGGCCGCTACAAAATGATTCGCTATGAAGACATGGCTCGCAACCCACTAAAGGAAGTCAGTGATATTTATCAGTTTGTAGGTTTAGAGATGACCAAACAGATGGAGGAATGGATCTACAAGAAGACTCACGGAAAGGGAAAAGGCACTCCGATGCAGGCTTTCCAAGTTATCCCTAGAAATGCTACCCAGGTGTCCGAGGCCTGGCGCACCATGCTGCCACACAGCAAGGTCAAACGTGTTCAAGAAGTTTGTGGAGAAGCCATGGAGCTGCTCGGGTACAGGAGCGTTCACAGTGAAGAGGAGCAGAAGAGACTTGACTTGGATCTGCTGCTTGTACGAGAACTACGTTAGTTCAGCTGGAAACCAGCTAAAACAGAGCAGATAGATCATAATTAAAGGGACATTTACACATTGTTGCTTCTAAATTGTGTACGGATCATAGTTCAAAATAGTAATAATATGTCAGAAATTGAGAGATATGCAAAAGAAAACAAAGGCAAGAACAAATCAGCCAAGAACAAAAACAGAAGTTGCTGACAGACCGACTGAACTCTGCGTAAACGCAGCTGAACACAACCACTGTCAAAGAAGGAAGCCATGATAGCAAAGTTTCCAGCTCAAACATGAGCTCATATGATGATCTTTAATACGACAGAATTCCCAATAAGGCTGCTCTCACTCTGTTCATCCTGATTTTACTCAAACCCAATATTTTCAAACAGAACCTCCAGTCCCCACATCATGTCACAGTCCTGGGTCTCTGTGTTCGCTGTAAGCTGTTTTTTTATATTAATGTTTACATTTAACCACGTTTTTCCAGCTGAAGTTCAGTATAAAGTGTTGCAGGAAATTTGCCGAAGCCACGTACGCATCAGTGAGACGGCCATCCTGAAACCTCCTCCGTTTCTTGAAGGCCGCTACAAAATGATTCGCTATGAAGACATGGCTCGCAACCCGCTAAAGGAAGTCAGCGATATTTATCAGTTTGTAGGTTTAAAGATGACTAATCAGATGGGGGAATGGATCTACAAGCAGACTCATGGGACAGGGAAAGGTTCTAAGAAACAAGCGTTTCAAATTATCTCTAGAAATGCTACCCTCGTGTCTCAGGCCTGGCGCACCATGCTGCCGTTCTACAAGGTCAAACGTGTTGGTCAAAACAGGCTGGTGGTTATGTGCTGCCATGATTAGTGCCTCTGTGCCGTCCTTCAGTCCAGCCCTTTCTAGCCGCTGGTAGGATTCATTGACATCAGCCACTTCCTCAATCTGCCGGTGATAGATAACATTCAGAGGTTTATCTTTCCATGATGGTTCCTCTTTCTCCTCTTCCACATTGGGTTCCTGCTGCCTGAGACATTCACTGAACAGATCATAATTGTATAGTGATTCTGATGCTCTCTAGTCCTCCGCCTCCTTCCTTTCTCTTAGTGTTCAGTCTCAGGGTGAAGCCCTCCGTGCATCGCGAGGAGCTTTCGTGTCTTGATGTCAGTGGCTTCTATCTCCTCCTTTGGCCAGGTTATTATACCAGCAGGGTTTCTGATGACTGGCACCACATATGTGTTAATGGCTTGGACTATGTTTTGCCATTCAGCTTTATTAAGAGAAGCTGAATGTTGTGCAAGCTGCTTAAACAACTGACAGTGCTGCACACTTTCTGGGTGTAGAGACGCTAAAAGAAACAGCCTTTGTTTAATCTGGTTTTTTTCCATTTCGGGTCATGTAAAGAATGCAACACGCTCGCTGACGGTTTGAAAACATTCATGTCATGGAAAATAATCGCGATAACCATGTCTGTGCAATAGAGATCTTGTAACTCTAACCTACAAACAGGTTTCTAGTTTCTTTGTTTTTTAAAATGTAAGTTGACGCCAAATTGTTTCTGTTGCTGGTAACGCCTCTACAGAGAGCTTCAGCCTTTCAAATCTAAAAAATGTCCTCCTTGAGGACACAAAAATACAAGATGGCATTTCAAATTTCACTTTGTTTTCTTGCCAACTATGGCATTTCCACAAAAGTACAGACTTTCACATTTTTCCTTATAGAACTAAAAAGTATTTTTTATTAAGCAATGTTGTGACCAATGTGTCTGTGTTAGTGCATTGTGTATGCTGGTGTAGATTCTCAGTCATGCAGGACATGGCAAATCCAAAGAAAAGTTAAAAAACCAAAACAACAACACTTCTGTACTGTAGATGAAGACGTTTCCATTTACATTCGAGAAGCTTTTTCAATTCAAAAACTGTAAAGTGTGGAGTTTCAAGCTTTTAAACTGCGTGGGATGTTCGGTTGTGAAGGCTAGCCGCAATTTCAGCCTGGCAGACTCACCCAGCTGTCCAGCATTTCTCATCTCGGATCCTCGCTCCCAGGTGTCAAATCGCATCCAGGCGCAGGATATAAGGCTCCCCGTCCACGGCTCCTCCTGCTCGCCAGCCAAGTCTCGTCCCACCGCCTCCCCGATCTCCACCACTCCTCTGGACTCCCCTTCCTCGTCCTCCACGCCACCACCAGGTCCGGGTCCCGGGGGATGACTACCCTAATCTCTCACCCTACTTCGATCATTCAAGCTCACAGCAGTTCTCTGCAAACTCGTCTTCTGCCGGGGCCCGAGCACCAAAGACCTCTTGCCAATAAAACACTCTAATTGTCTTTATCTCTCCGTGTGAGTCTCTCCAGGTTGAAATATAATTTAGATTCACATGCAGATTACACTCACTTCCTGCTCACAATGGAGAGTCATAAGGTCATCACTGTTCATTTCAGCTTTTCAAAATCTACAGTGCATACATCACCTGACAACTCATTGTAGTTTATCAGGGCAGAACCAGGATAGCAAGTGCTTCTGTCTGATAATGTTTGTGTAATCTGATGTAACCTCTGTGCATCCCTCAACCTTCTTCCTTCTTCCTTGTCCAGAAGAGACAGCTGAATGGCAAAACATAGTCCAAGCCATAAACGTATATGTGCTGCCATTCATCAGATACCCTGCTGGTATAATAACCTGGCCAAAGGTGAGATAGAAGCCACTGACATCAAGACACGAAAGCTCCTCACGATGAAGGACGGCACAGAGGAACTAATCATGGCAGCACAAGATAGAGACCAGAGTCTGTCATACCAGGCAGGACCCAAGATGGAGGCTGTAAAGATGCTCCTGAGACAGTCCAGCACATAACAGCAGGAAGTAAGATGCAGGCAGGCAAAGCATACATGGAACGCCATAACCAAGTGGCTGGAATAGTTTACAGGAACATCTGTACCGAATATGGACTGGAAGTCCCACAGTCAAAGTGGGAGACTGCACCTAAGGTGGTGGAGATACTTCCAGATCCAGACTGACAAACAGGTGATGGCTAACCAACCAGACATTGTGGTGATGGATAAGATGCAGAAAAAAGCAGTAGTGATAGATATAGCAGTCCCAGGCGACTGTAACATCAGGAAGAAGGAGCACAAGAAGCTGGAGGAACACCAAGAGCTGAAAGAGGAAACAGAGAAGCTGTGGAGAGTCGAGGCCTCAGTGGTACCAGTGGTCATCGGACCCCCAAACTAGAAGAGTGGCTCCAACAGATCCCAGGAACAACCTCAGAGATCTCTGTCCAAAAGAGTGCAGTCCTAGGAACAACTAAGATACTGACCAGAACCCTCAAGCTCCCAGGGTTCTGGTAAACGACCCGAGCTTGAAGTGGAACCAATAGGGCGAGATGGGAGTTTAAACCTTAACAGCTGAACTCTGATGTTTGAGGACAGTCTCTCAGAGACCATAAATTGCTCTTTGGTGCCACCTGTTGACCAAATCTTTATTAAAAATTTCAACACCACTTTCCAACAAAAGTACCTCTATAAAACATTTATCAGTGCTTTCTAAATAGGTTATTTGAGAGTTTGGAACCACTTTATAAAGTATTAAAAATATTTATTAAAGAAATAAAGAACAATTAAACAGGCTTCCTAGATGGCAAGATGAGTTACTTTTATTTATTCAGGTATACTTCATTTTCTGCTAGTTGCTCAGCCTACTTTTTAAATTAAATAACTAAAAAAGCTAACTTTGTGCACATGCTCGTAGTCCTTACATGTAGCCAACTTACTGACAAATGTTCGCTATTTAAACTCTTAACTGTGAGAATGGAGAGTACAGCTAAAAGTTAGAAATGAGTCATGTTTTGATTATCTAATGTGCTGTAAGTGCCTAATAATGGTTCATTATCTGTTATGGCTTAATTAATACCTGCTTTATTACCCATTATTTTGGTAATTATAGGGGTATTCCTATTGTAAAGTGGTACCAAAGCACTCTTTTAATGTGTGCCTCTTATAAATGCAGGAATAAAAGTGAATGAGAGTAAAAGTACGTTATTAGAACATGACACTGCAGTGTTGTAAAGCACCATTGCAGCCAGCTCAGCTGTCCCTACAGGTTCCTCTGGATTTGACTTCTTTTTCTGCACTGAACTCTCCTTGTTTTACAAACTAACTCCCATTAAAACATTTACTTCTGTGCTAACTTTGATCAGAGAAACTACGTCAGAGAGGCTTGTTTCCTTTTTCTCCTTTCTCTGCAGTGAAGCTGATTCGACTTTTTTTTATCTGATCTGATCAGATAAACTGGTTCCGGATCAGATAAGCATCAGTTTCGGTTGATTAAGCCTTCATACCTGAAGGAATACCTGTATGCTCTTTGGTCCCGCCCTCCCTCTGGAGTTTCAGCCAATCAAATCCGTGCATGTGGTTTTATTTCCTCTTCCTACTTGTCCTTCAGTGACAGACTCATTTTACTCTGGAGCCAAGGCTGGAAGCTGATTCTTATCTGATTCAGATTGGATGATTATTGTGACAGATCTGATCATCAAAAGAAGACTGAATCTGGGTCAGGAACACCTCAGGGTTTAAAGACACAGAGAACCAACTCTGGTGGACAGCAACAACACTGGAGAAAGATTAAAGGTAGAACTTTATTATTAGTAGTAGTAGTATTACTACTTACAATTAAAACAAGCGGTACACCAATGCTCTCATGTTGCTGAGGGTTTTGAATGATGAATGTTTTTAGTTTTTTAGATGAGAGTTTTTTCTGGCCTGGAACTGAACAGAGAAATAATGCAAGAAAACCTTAATGACTGGTGCAACATATTCAAGTGGGTAGGTGTTACTCTGTGTATAACAGAGGTACATTTATTTTTTGTTTCAGTGATGAGGGACATATTTAGGAATGTCTTTCAGTGGAATGTCTTACACTACAGACATTTTCCATGGTTCAGTTGACCACATGAGCTGAAATCTGTAAATTATGTTATTTCTGAGTAAAATAAAGTCATTTTTAAGACAGATGTCTGTCAGTCTGGCAAACAAAAAGTGCCTATTTTATGTTTTTTTTGTACTATGCAAAAGACTACATGTGCAGTAATTTTTAAAAATATGCCCCTTTTAAAAATTACGAAGTTACATAAAGGCAAAAATGTCCTTTCAGTGTCCAAATCTATCACTGTTATCGCATTCAGACTAGTAAAAATTCCCATTGTAAGCGTTGTTAGGTTTGACAATAACAATTAATGTACTTTTTTGTGGCTAAAAGTACTTACATACTAAATAACTGAATGACTGGTAACAATACAGGCAAACTAGACAAACAAAATCAACAGAACCGATGCAAAAACATAATTATTTTTTCATATTTGGTCATTTATTGAATTACATTTACATTGCAATAATCCTGAGTATAATTGAAAACTGCAAAAATTCACGACAAGCTAAAAACACCTGAGGTTGACACTTTCACAAATTGTGCATTTTTGGGGGTAAAAAAAAGGTAAACGGACAATATACGTTTGTTATCATCTTGGGCTTACAAATATACATCCTTCAGTGTAAATATTGTTTGAGTCCAAGAATTAAACCCTGAGGAGACCCTAACCCTAGCCCTGGGCCAAAAGGCCCTAACCCCATAAACCCTGAGGAGACCCTAGCCCTGAGCCAAAAGGCCCTAGCCCCTCAATCCAAGAGGAGACCCTAACCCTAGCCCAGGGCCAAAAGTCCCTAACCCCTTCAACCCAGAGACCCTAACCCTAGCCCTGGGCCAAAAGGCCCTAACCCCTCAAACCCCGAGGAGACCCTAACCCTAGCCCAGGGCAAAAAAGTCCCTAACGCCTCAAGCCCTGAGGAGACCCTAACCCTAGCCCAGAGCCAAAAGGCCCTAACCTCTTCAACCCTGAGGAGACCCTTACCCTAGCCCTGGGCCAGAAGGCCCTAACCCCATAAACCCTGAGGGGACCCTTACCCTAGCCCTGGGCCAGAAGGCCCTAACCTCTTCAACCCTGAGGAGACCCTTACCCTAGCCCTGAGCCAAAAGGCCCTTATACAAATTTGGAGGGAAAATATATTTCTTGTGATCTGGGTGTCTTTGGGTTTGTTTTTGTATTGGGTTTATTGTTTCTTTTATTTAGTTATTTGGTTGTCTTCATGTTTAGTTTTGTCTTTGTATAGTTTTGGCTCCTCATTATTTACTTTTTCTCTGCTCGTTACTCCTCAGCCTGCCGCTGCCACCCATACCTGTCCTGCGTTACTAATCAGTCAGTCGTGATCTTCAGCCTTTAAAACCCGGTCATCTTCCTCACTTCCATGTGCTGTCTGGGTTCCCTCGTGTCTTTGCAATCCTGGATTTTGTTTTTGTTTGTTTTTGTAAATAACTTCAAACCATCCATGAAACGTGACAATATTTACCTCACTGTAGGGATGATTTGCTGTCCGAAGTGGCGCAGAATGATGAATCCTGGCGAACGGATGGAGCCTTCCCAATTATTTGAGGAAACTGTGCTTTCTAGTTTTTATTTTTGCTTAAAACTATAGTTTCCTCAAATAAAAGGGGTGGTCAGTTTACATATATAATTCCTCCTCAGGTCTGTAAAAAAACTCATTGCCAATTATCGCAAACGGTTGATTGCAGTTGTTGCTGCTGAGGATGGACAATCAGTTTTCCACACAGGAACATGTAGTTTAGATTCATCCACGCCCTTAATGATAAAGACCTTTGTTTCATAACTGCATTTTGTATTATCTTTGTCTAATATTTAAATTTAAGTTTGACAAACATGCATAAAAATAAGAAACATGTCACATCACTGCGCCTGTCAGTTCACTACAATTTTTTTGTCCCACTTGATTCTGGTGTTGAATCTGAATAAACTGGCACAGATATGTTTACTTTAAGTATGAAGTATTTTCTGTTAGTATAAACAATGGACAAGACTGACATTAAACTGAAAAGGTCAATGATTTATGAGCTAATATGGCGTAATAATTACAGATGAAACATGTTCTTTGAAGCGCCAGCTCCAATACTGATAACAGTTAAGAGCAAAACATTGCATTAATTTGCTGAGTTTAGGTTTTATGGTCCTTGTATACTCCATTCTGGCAGTATAAAAGGACGCCTATGTTGCTACCTGAAGGGCTTCCCAAGATGGCGGCACATATTCTTACAGATTGCACAATTAATGTTGATGGCTCACACTTATTAACTAAGACAGAATCATAAAGGGTTTTGGTTTCTCATCATTAGTTCTTGAGTATGTGCAGATCCAGTGTTGGAGGTCAAAATATTTGTGGTTTAAAGGACAAAAAATGCATGGATTGTTTGAAAAAAGCACAATTTTTATTAATAATTACCACACTAAAGCTGATCTAAAGTACTAGAGGTAGTTCAAGTTGATTAAATTAGTGATTTGTAACAAAATAAATGCCATAAACTCAGCGATAACACAAAAACACTCTGTATGAGGCAGTCAACAGCTTACATGACACAACCTAAAAACAAACCTAAGACTGAAATAAAATGCAGTTTGACTAGTTTGTGACGAGTCCGGTGCAATTAAAAGCAGGAACATACAGTAAGAGGACTAATGACGCGGAACTGGTCTGTCAGGTGTTTGATGTCACTACTGATGAAACAAAGCAAGGAGGGAAATTTCCAATATGACGTGAACAGATTCAAACAAGTCCAACGATGTTTTAGTTCCTTTTATAAATGTGACATCGGCTTTATCAGTCTGTTAAAGCAGCAATTCCCCAACCTTTCAGGTTCTGACCTACAAAACAACAATGGCACCAGCTTGTAATCCCAAATTTTATGATTTTAAGTATTACAACATTGCTAATAGTCCTATTAAACATAATAACAACAAAAACTGCCACAACTACTACTAATAATACAATACTAAAATAATACTATATGCATGACTATGGTATTTATGCTTAAAAATACTCCATGAGTAATCATTTTACATTTATTCTGATATATGGAGACCCTCTGAGGATGTTTCATGGCCCACATGGGGCCCTGAGCCCACCTTTGGGAAGCACTGTGTTAAAGTGATGACTTCTTTTTGGTCCCTCTACGTTAATGTTTCTCAGCTATCTTTCAGACGTACCACTGGAAGTGACAAGAAGATTCTCTTAACTTGGTGAAAAAAAGCTAGCATTTTATTTTTAGTTTGTTTCAAAGACTCATTTGTTCATTCCTTTAGTTTAAGCCATAAACCTTTGCAAAGGTAACAATCTGACTATAACAAAATGTACTTTTCTACCAACAAAGTGATTCACAAACGAACTATTACAAACTTGATGAAAGGAGCTTCAAACTTGGTGAACAACAGTGTGGTCATAAAAAAATTAAGGCAACTGTACAAGAAGGGATGATATTATATGAACACACATAGCAAATTTATGTTGTATATTTAGTTTTCATTGTTGTTTCTAATCAGTAGGTGGTTAAAATAAACAACATACTCGGCAAAGTACAGGGTGTTGCATACAATACACTTAAGTAAATCTCCTGAACCAGTTTCTAGGATTAAATCTGTTTGAATGAAAGGGTTTCCATTTAGTCTATAATAGTTCTCACCTGTGAACACACTTTGTAGCTGACTCAAGCTGCTCGTAACAAAAAGACGTTACCTTTATTCAAGTGTTACAAATTTATACCTTTACAGGTCACCGAATCACCTGCTGCCAAAGGAGAAAAGATGATGTTTTTGCTTTTTGTGTGTCCGTTTGTCTGTACCATTAGCAAAATATCTGATAAACCACTGGATGAATTTTAATTAAACTTTCAGAAAGTAATCACTGGGTTCACATCTATAACTGAATAACTTTTGGAGTCAGTCTAATTGCATAGATTTAAATCAATCATAGCAAACACTACAGGGGCTGTAACTCAGTCCGTTTTACAGATATTTACTTAGAATTTGGTGTAGCTGTAGCTGAAAGCCATCCCCAACTTATACTCCGAGAGCTATATAAAAGAATATAATAAAAGAAATAGGAATGCTTTGTTTATCTGTCAGATGATTTGTAAAGAAAATTTTGGATTGAGGAAACATGCCTATTGGTCTAATGGTTCAATATCTCACTTGTCTTCTTTTTTTTTGCAGAAGAGACTGGACCCTGCTCAACAGAGGACAAACAAAAGCAGATATTCTCCTGCACTAGAAGCTGACAGAGAAACATAAACATGGGGCGCTACTACAGAGTTACCCTCAAGACTGTGATTTTTCTGGTGTTCCTGCAGGGGACAGCAGTGGTGCTTTTCCTCAGCTTGCACATTCAGCTGAGTCCCTCCGAATCTGTCCCTCAACGTAAAGTTCACGTTTTGCTGCTCTCGTCATGGCGATCAGGTTCCTCCTTCCTGGGTCAGGTTTTCAGCCAGCACCCGTCTGTTTTCTACCTAATGGAGCCCGCATGGCATGTGTGGACCAAAGTGGAGAAACCCGGTGCCGGGCTCCTCCGAAAAGCTGTCAGGGATTTACTGCGAGGTGTGTTCCAGTGTGACTTCTCAGTTATGGATCCATATCTACCAGAAAACTACAACATGTCCTCCTTGTTTATGTGGACTCAAAGTCGGGCTCTGTGCTCGCCTCCGGCCTGTCCTCTAACCGTGAGCAACGCCTCTCAATGTGAAGACATATGTGATGCTCGAGGCCTGCATAGAGCTAAGAAGGCCTGTTGGACATACAGTCATGTTGTTTTAAAAGAAGTGCGATTATTTGAGCTGAAATCCCTTTACCCCCTCCTACGAGACCCCAACCTGGATCTCCGCATCATTCATCTGGTCCGGGACCCTCGGGCCGTGTTCAGGTCCAGACAGGCATCACCCAGAGCATTAGGGTTAGATAGCTCTATTGTTTTGGAGCAGAAGAAAATACCCTTATATCAGATGCAGTATCAGGTCCTGGAAGAAGTTTGCCGTAGCCATGTACGCATCAACAATGGGGCTGTTGTAAATCCTCCTCTGTTTCTAAAAGACCGCTACAAGATGATTCGTTACGAAGATCTGACACGCAATCCGCTAAAGGAAATCAACGATCTTTATGAGTTTGCTGGCTTAAAGATGACCCCTGAGATGGCGGAATGGATCTATGAGAAAACCCACGGGACGGGGAAAGGCTCTAAGAAACAGGCTTTCGAAATCACCTCCAGAAATGCCACACTCGTCTCTCAGGCCTGGCGCACCATGCTGCCGTTCTACAAGGTCAAACGTGTTCAGGACGTCTGCAGCGAGGCCATGGAGCTGCTCGGATACAGGACCGTTAACAGCATAAAAGAGCAGAAGGCACTTGACATAGATCTGCTGGAGCCGAAGGAACCGTATAAGTTCATCTGGATGCCAGATAAAAACAAGCAGACAGATCTTAAGTAAACATGAATGACATCTTTATCATTGTTGTAGATCTGCCTCCTGAATCAACTGTGAATCTGTGCATGGCTTTGCTGACTGATAGACCTACAATGTGGGCAACAAAACAAAAACATGGATTTATGGCACATGTACACAACACTGTTTGTACATTTATAAGATTTAAACACTGTGTGAAAGCTCAGTTTGTATACAGTTGTTGTTGTTTTACGTGTTGTTTTGTTTATGTTCAGTTTAAGACTTCTAGATCAAGAGTATTTTATTAAATAAAGGTTTGATTGTAAGGCTTCATACAAACCATTTACTCTGCAGGTAGACTGATCGATGGATAGACCAATGTGTATTTTTAAAGAAACAACAAGAAGATAGAAGTTCCTGAAACAAACATGATGAGCAAACTTGAGGAAAGAGTTGAAAAAAAACAAACAACCATGTAATGACACAACACACCCATCTTTAAGCTCCATTTTCAACATGCTTAAGAGAAAAATGTGCCCCATTGTACCTGTTCTGACAAGATAAAGAGTCACAAGAGCTGCATTTTTACATTCCCAGCTCTAAGACAATGGAATATTTCGGTTGTGAAGATAATCACACCTGCCTTCCAGCGAATTTGGTGCCAAATCCAGACGAACTAATGAAAAAGGTTTTAATTTGTCAAAGGAAATGTAGCACTCAGACTGGCCCAACATTCAGTTTCCTGTTTTTTTTAGCATCTAACAATAAAAATAAACCTTTTAACAGACTTTTACATCCTGACTTCTCATTCCTGGACAATGGTGCTGATTTTCAAGTTGGTGTTTTTTTTTTTTTTTGTTTTTTTCCAGAAAGTCAAAGTTGTCATTAAATAAATTAAACTATAAAGCCATAAATCACTCATTTGCTGTGTGGGCACTACCATGTGTACTTTACAAAGATCTAATTTAATGAAACACTTTTTTAATCATTATTTATTTAGAGCATATTTCAACTACAGCAGAAGTCTTTGTCCAGACCAAGCTAACGGCTGGCCAAATGCTGCATTCACAAGGAATCATCTAACTCTTGTGTTTTATGAAACAGATGGCAGAACAAAGACTGATAAAATAGCGTTTGCATGAACCGCTTTAGAAGTTTTGATCTTGGAGTTGTTTTGAAAATGGCAGGGCTAGCCTTTAGCTCAATAATCCAATCAGAACGAGTTTAAATTTCAAACTCATAAATCTATCAGTGACAGGTAAGATATTAGCTTTTCCACAGAAGCCTTCCATAAAGAATCTGATCTGTTGTTTAGAGTTTTTCTAATAAAATGCTGTTTACTTAAGTGATTCACATCTATCCATCCCTTTTCTTTACCCACTTCTCCTTTCGGAGTTGCAGGGAGCTGATGCCTGTCTCCAGCCGTCACTGTGCGAGAGGCAGGGGGACACCCTGGACAAGTCCATCACAGGGACGGGACAACGTTCACATGCTCACATGCTCACTCACACCTAGGGACAATTTTAGCGTTACTAATTAACATGCATGTCTGTGGGAGGAAACCGGAGTAACCGGAGTAAACCCATGCATGCACAGAGACATGCAAACTCCACCCAGAAAGGCCCCAGGCTGGGAGGCACTGCACTGTCTAGTTTTTTTTTTTTTAATTAAGACCGTTGATGAAGGTGATCCAGGACTTTGCTCATGTTTGGATTATATTTAGTTCTACAGGGTGCGCCTTTTATATGGATACACCTTAATAACATGGGAATGGTTGATGATATTAACTTCCTGTTTGTGGCACATTAGTATATGGGAGGGGGGAAACTTTTCAAGATGGGTGGTGACCATGGTGGCCATTTTGGATCCAACTTTTGTTTTTTCAATAGGAAGAGGGTCATGTGACACATCAAACTTATTGGGAACTTCACAAGAAAAAGAATAGTGTGCTTGCTTTTAACGTAACTTTATTCTTTCATGAGTTATTTACAAGTTTCTCAGCACTTATAAAATGTGTTCAAAGTGTTGGATTGTCAATGCAACCCTCTTCTCCCACTCTTCACACACTGACAGCAACACTACAGGAGAAATGCGAGCACAGGCTTCCAGTATCTGTAGTTTCAGGTGCTTCATCTCGTATCTTCACAGCAGAGACAATCGCCGTCAGATGACCCCAAAGAAAAAAGTCTAAGGGGGTCAGATCGGGAGACCTTGGGGGCCATTCAACTGGCCCACGACGACCAATCCACTGTCCAGGAAGTGGAAGTGGGAGAAGAGACTCCAACTTTAGTTACGGTGTTTATCATCAGTGGAAAGCCAACAGCGTTTCTCGTCTTTGGAGCTAATGAGAGAACGCTGGCACACCTTATTGTGGTTGTTTTTTGACACATTCTTCTTGTAACCCGTAACAACTTTAGCTTTAGTAGCAGCTTAGTGTACCAATCAAATGAGTAATTTGTTTCAATAATTGCTGACGGGAGAGGCTGAGTAAAAACAGATTTAACAATAACCTGCTGCGGTGATGCAAAATATGAATGAGTGTTGAAAGTTCCTCCTGATCGCGCCTTTAACTACACTACGGCAGTGTTTTCATGTTAGAGACGCAGCATTTAAGTTCAAAGTCTGGATTAATAAAGTTTGGTTGCTACATCACCAGCACTATTACCAGTTTTTGTAAATTTATGGTGTAAGGATAAAGATTTTTAGAGGTAAACATTTTTCATCTTTACAGGATCATTCTTCTTCAACTGTGTTTACATATTAAACTTTTATTGCATTTCCCTTCACTGTCTTCAAAGAAGAATTAGTTTTTTGCTCATCTAACCTTTACAAAACCTTTTATTTTCTCTCCCTAACTCAAAGCTGCATAAAATTTCATTATCCAGCTAATTTCAGAGGCTGTTTTCAGGACATGACAAGGCACTGACAGAGAAAAGTAAAGGATGAAAAAACAAAAACAAGCTGTTCATTTATTAAATAACATTCTGATTTATTAATGTTTGCTTTAAAATGTTTGGCCATTTTGTTTTTTAAAAATGTAGATAAATTCTGTTTAAACAATCACGCCATTTCACTGCACACACAGTTTCACACAGCTCGATGAGTGAAGATTCCAGATTTTCTTACCTTTTGCTTCCACCTGGTGGTTGCATCTTTATCCGAGGTTGTAAAATTTAAATGTCGGCTTCTTGTGAATTTAAAGTTCACATAATAACAGTCATTAAAAAATAACTCCAGCTAATGTTGTTGATGTTTTTAATGAGAAGCAATTTGAGGCTCGTAAACTGGCGTGAGTCAGGTGTTGGTCTGATGAGTTCACATGTTAGCTTTTAGTTTACCATACTGTGTTTAACACAAATATGTTGCACAACATGTAATGCTCTTAGTATGTGTTTAGGATGACTCTCAGCTACCACCACACTAAATCTTAGCTCAGTATCTGTAAAACTGACTATGTTCTCAGCATTTCTGTATTGGCCAGTGTTAATTAGCTGAAACAGGAAGACTCTAAAATGATTCAGTTGTAGATGTACCTCCAGTTGTTACTTTCAGTCCAGATGTTCGTGAGTTATTTTGCTAACACACAAACAGGGTCAACATTGATAACAGCAGTTTTAGGTACAGATCTTTGTGTGGAGCTTGGAGTAAATGTTGGGGATGACTCTGAGCTACTACCTCATCAAATCTGAGCTCAATATCCGTGAAACTGGCTGAATTATTGGATTTTAAATTAAATCCAAAATATCTCCCAGTTCACAAGTTATTTTGCTAACAAACAAACAGAGTTGAGTTTTTAAAACGGATCAGTTTGTGTTGGGGATCAGTCTCAGCTACTACCTCATCCAATCTGAGCTCAGCGTCTGGAAAACTGGTGGATTTGTAACCATTTACGTGTTTGCTGAAGTCGCTTAGCTGTGGCGGCCATCTTGAATGGGAATGACTCCAAAAGTCAATCGGTTGTAGATGTTCATCCAGTGATGACCACCTGAAGGTTTAGTTCTAATCTGTCCAGTGGCTCACAAGATATTTTGCTAACAGTACACGCATACACCCACTAGCAAAGGAGAGAGTGGGTTTTAAAGACTGTTCAACTTGCAGTATTAAAAAAAAGAAGCAAAAACTTTGATTTATGGCAACTGGATACCAAATACTATGTTTCTAAGATTGAAATGAGGTGTGAGAGTTCAGCCGTGTTGTGTGACAGCTGCCAAACTCAAGTAATCTTAAAAGTGTTTATTGTTTTAAGAAATAGTTTTAGCTGAACGCACTTGTGAATTTGTACATGTTATATTATTCCAACTGCACTTGACAGGTTATGGCATCATTGACAAAAATAGGATTCTTTTAGTTTTTTGGGTTTTTTTTTGTCACTTTGTACAATGTTTGTTTACTTTAGTGACAAAGAAACTGTCCTCTGTAATGACAGGTTTGCCTCAAGCAAAAGTTGTAGAACATATTTTTTTATATGCAGACATAAAATTAATTGCCTCATCTGTTTCTGGTTTTACTACATAGCAGTAAAAAACCTGAAACTGTAACCACAAGAAAAAGCTTCACCTGTTGATCCAACTGAGTCTGAATGTTTCTTTGTTTGTCTTATAGATCTACAAACATCTGGGATCATATTTACCTTTTCTAAATTCTTTCTGCAGCAGCTTTTAGGCTTATTTTTACACGACTTTGCAGTTTTCTGTTAACTAATGCTTAGAAGCTTGGTGCTGGGCGGTTTCTCTGCCGGGGAAGGTGCAGCTCTGGGTCATTGGGGGGTCAACATGGCCTGCCTACTCTGACGCTAGATTCAGTCTCGATTCAATAAAGGATTTCATCTTGAGATATTCTTTTTGTAGAGCAAATCTGTTCTGACACACGTAGGCAGCCATCTTCTCTACATGGTATGCCTGAAATGCCATGACAGGACAAAAAAATAAATAAAAATTAAAAAAAATAAAAGCCAAATGTAATAAATTGTTAGCTACAAGTTACAGTAAAAGCAGCAACATGCTAGTTATAATAGAAAAAAGGCTAGTTCAAGGCTAAAAGTAACAAAAGCTAAAAACAGTTTTTACCGGTCCTGCCTGTATGTGATTGACTAAATGTGACGTCATCGGGTCAAAACTGTACAGGATGTTTTCTTTTGTCACTTGTTTGTTCCCGTATTCATTTTTCTAATTAACTACTTCTGCATGTTTGTGGTGTTTAGTCGTTCATAAACAGGCGTGTCCGGGTTTAACAGGACAGGTTTGGCACTTTGATTTTTACTTCACTGCGATGACTTTGGTTTTTGAGCCTTTTTTATGTTTGAAAAGATTTTTACCTTTATTTGTTTTTACAAATACTTTCCCCTTAGAAATAATGACATCTCTTCAGTTCCTTCATAAACATTGTTCTCTTTACAATTTGCTTCAGAAAACTTGCTTTATTTATTTATTTCTTTTGTTACTTTTTAGTTTTAGCTAGTATGATTCTCCTTTTCAATTCTGCTTGTGCTTATGTTTCCTTTAATAAAGTATCTTCATTTCAGGTGTTACAAACAATAGAAAAAATTAATAAATAAATTGAAAAAACCTAACAGATTAATTTAATGAAGTTGAGTCACACCAAGTAATGATTCGGAAATATTACATTTATTTGAAGAACACTTTAATCACTAAAAGGTGATTCTTATGCTCAATAATAAAACAGTGATAAGTGGATTCAGTAAAAATATAGGTATAAAGTCATTTTATTCAAAATATCAAAAGCTTCTAAGCATTAGTTAACAGAAAACTGCAAAGTCATGTAAAAATAAGCCTAAAAGCTGCTGCATAAAGAATTTAGAAAAGGTAAATATGATCCCAGATGTTTGTAGATCTATAAGACAAACAAAGAAACATTCAGACTCAGTTGGATCATCGGGTGAAGCTTTCAACTCTGGTTAAGGTTTCAGGTTTCATACTAATGTAGTCGAACCAGAAAAAGATGAGACAATTTTATATCAGCATATGAAAAACTTTCTACATTTGCATGAAGCAAACCTGTAATTACAGAGGACAGTTTCTCAGTAACCAAAGCAAACAAACATTGTTCAAGGTAAGGTAAGGTAAGGTACATTTATTTGTACAGCACTTTTCAGCACAAGGCGACTCAAAGTGCTTTACAACACAAGAACAAAATTACAGACAAAGTTACAGATAAAATACAAGAGAGAAAACTAAATTAAACAACAATACAAAGTTATAGAACATGATAATGCAGGTACAAGATAACTAAGCTAAAACATGACAATGCTAACTAAGGTACAGGATAAATAAACTACTAAAACATGATATTACTAAACTAAGGCACGAAGAAATCTAGCTAACAGTGCCAATGCACGCTAAAACAGCCAACATAAAAATGCTAAGGTAATTGAATTGATAGACAAAGTGGCAAATACTAAAAGAATCCTATTTATGTCTGCAATACAATAACCTGTCATGGACAGCTGGAATAATACAACATGTGCAAAGTCACAAGAGCAATTTCTTCAAACAATAAAGTTAAATAAAACAACCCAAAGTGCTTTTAACATTATATAGTTATTCCGACACCAAAAATGTAATATCAGCTACAGTATCTTAAATAACCCTAAACAATTCTTCATTAAAAGACGGAGTAATAAGACCACATGGCAGTAAATTATACTTCAGTTTGGCAGCTCTCACACCTCATTTCAATCTTATAAACACACAGCGTTTGGTGTCCAGTTGCCATAAATCAAAGTTTTTGTTTTTTTTCTTAATACAATCTGTGAAACTCTGTGCAGACTCATGGCTGATACGGGATCTGTAAAGTTGTTTTCTGTTTTTTTCAATAATTTGTCATTCAAGTTAAAAAGTGCATCTGATGGCACAAAGAAATAAATCATAATTCAGTTTTGTTACATAGAGTCTTTTGGGGGGGGGGCATATTAAATGGAAGCTGCACCTCCATATATGAAGTGATGAAACTTTGAAAGGTGAAGTAGTTTTACTCAGATGTTTACATCTGTTTAATTGTTCATTGTTCTAACAGGAACAAGCCGAACTGACGTGTAGCGTCTTGCAGCAGCAACGCTGTACTTTCCCCAAGAATCCAGCTCTGCTGCCTCTGAGACCCTGACACATCAACCAGCACAAACTGAGTAACAAAACAATCCGAGCTCAAAATAAAAGAACAAAAAAACGTGGTTAAATGTAAACATTAATATAAAAAAACAGCTTACAGCGAACACAGAGACCCAGGACTGTGACATGATGTGGGGACTGGAGGTTCTGTTTGAAAATATTGGGTTTGAGTAAAATCAGGATGAACAGAGTGAGAGCAGCCTTATTGGGAATTCTGTCGTATTAAAGATCATCATATGAGCTCATGTTTGAGCTGGAAACTTTGCTATCATGGCTTCCTTCTTTGACAGTGGTTGTGTTCAGCTGCGTTTACGCAGAGTTCAGTCGGTCTGTCAGCAACTTCTGTTTTTGTTCTTGGCTGATTTGTTCTTGCCTTTGTTTTCTTTTGCATATCTCTCAATTTCTGACATATTATTACTATTTTGAACTATGATCCGTACACAATTTAGAAGCAACAATGTGTAAATGTCCCTTTAATTATGATCTATCTGCTCTGTTTTAGCTGGTTTCCAGCTGAACTAACGTAGTTCTCGTACAAGCAGCAGATCCAAGTCAAGTCTCTTCTGCTCCTCTTCACTGTGAACGCTCCTGTACCCGAGCAGCTCCATGGCTTCTCCACAAACTTCTTGAACACGTTTGACCTTGCTGTGTGGCAGCATGGTGCGCCAGGCCTCGGACACCTGGGTAGCATTTCTAGGGATAACTTGGAAAGCCTGCATCGGAGTGCCTTTTCCCTTTCCGTGAGTCTTCTTGTAGATCCATTCCTCCATCTGTTTGGTCATCTCTAAACCTACAAACTGATAAATATCACTGACTTCCTTTAGTGGGTTGCGAGCCATGTCTTCATAGCGAATCATTTTGTAGCGGCCTTCAAGAAATGGAGGAGGTTTCAGGATGACCGTCTCATAAATCTCCAAATGACTATGACAGACTTCCTGCATGACTTTATACTGAACTTCAGCTTCTGGTATGTCTTCCTGCTCCAAGACAATAGAGCTATCTAAGATAAATGATTTGGCTGACTCCTCTCTAGACCTGAACACGGCCCGAGGGTCGCGGACCAGATGAACGATGCGGAGATCCAGGTTGGGGTCTTGCAGAAGGGGGTAAAGGGATTTCAGCTCAAAAAGTCGAACGTCTTTTAATGCCACGTGACTGTATGTCTGACAGGCCTTTTCCACCTTCTGCAAACCCTTAACGTCACATTTCTGACGGCATTGAGACTCGTTCCTCGCTGTGATGGAACAGGCCGGAGGCGAGCACAGAGCTCGGCTTTCAGTCCACATAAACAAAGAGGACACATGTGCGTTTTCTGGAAAGTAAGAATCCATTACTGAGAAGTCACACTGAAGTAGACTTCGTAGTAAATCTCTCACAGCCATTCGGAGGAGTCCAGCACGAGGTTTCTCCACTTTGGTCCACACATGCCAGGCGGGCTCCATTAGGTAGAAAACAGACGGGTGCTGGCTGAAAACCTGACCCATGAAGGAGGAACCTGATCGCCACGACGAGAGCAGCAAAACATGAACTTTACCGTCATTTTGGGCAGAATCTAAAGGACGATACTGATAATACCAGTTACAGATCAGCACCACTGATGCTCCCTGAAGAATCATCAGGGGAATCAGGGTCTTAAAGCTAATTATACTCCTAGAACCCATGGCTGTGGGTCTTTGTCAGCTTTAAATGCAGGAGAACATCTGCCGTTTCTGTCTTTTGTTGAGGAAAGTGTAGTCTCTTCTGTGGGGAAAAAGACACAAAAAGAAAAAAGAATTGATATTTTTGACTAACATGCAGATTTCCTAAATACAACCTCCAGTCTCCATAACCTTTTGATTTCACTGTCTCTAAACAAAGAACATCTTGGCAACATTTACAAACCAAGACTGCTCAGCAGAAATAGTCTGGGTTTGGCTGCTGCCAGGAGAACGGTGCTTGTCTGACTGCATTGTGTAACGTGCAAAGTTTGGTGGAGGGAGGATGATGGTGTGGGCTTGTTTTTCAGGAGTTGGCTCGGCTTAGTTCCAGTGAAAGGAACTCTTCATGTTTCAGCACAGCAAGACATTTCATGCTCCCAACTTTGTGGGATTAGTTTGGGGATGTTCCCTTCCTGTTCCAACATGGCTGAGCACCAGAGCCCAAAGCAAGGTCCACAAAGACATGGATCAGGAAGAACCTGACCATCCTGCACAGAGTCCTGACCTCAACCCGGCAGAACACCTTTGGGATGAATTAGAGCAGAGACTGAGAGCCTTCTGTCCAACATCAGTGTCTCACAGATGAGCTTCTGGAAGAATGGTCCAAAAATTCCCATAAACTCTCCTAAACCTGTGGAAAACCTTCCCAGAAGAGCTGAAGCTGTTATAGAAGCAGAGTGGGCCAACATCAGATTAAACCCTGTGGATTAAAAATAGGATATAACACAAGTTCAAATGTTTGTGAAGGGAGGCGAGTGAATACTTTTGGCAATATAGTGTATGTGATACAGAATTGATTTTTTTCTTTTTTTGTTGCTAAGAGCTGGACTGCAGTATGATTACTGTTCCAGTAAAGGGGACAAAGCTGGGGGACAATAATTTGCACAGCTGTGAGTCATTTCCAAGTAGTTTGTCCTTGTCTCATAAGATGTTACAAACTGAAACCTGGAGGATTTTAAAGAACAAGACAAGCACTTATGTTCATGGAAAATAATGTCACAATACATTTGTGCTTGCATTGTCTTAACTAAAAAAAAAAATTACCCTTGTGGGTGTGGTACAGGACTGCATTTTTAAACAAATAGCTTCCACCTCCAGTACATGTTCTCCCTGGTTGACCTCCCACTTCCACAGCCTCAGTCTAAGAAAGAGGATGGCATAAACACAATCCTGAAGACCACTATAAGTCTTTATATTGAATAAAAAAGTCCTGCGTACAACAAGATCATCTTACTATTGTGGCCAGGTTGACTCACTCCCATACTGCAAGTGATCGGCACTGTAGCGGCTAAAATGCTATATTTTACGCTACTGGTTGCTGTTCTTCCTGGTGAGCTTTGGTTGTACGTGCCCTTTGTTAAACTTGTTATGCAAATCTTCCTTGTCAGCTTATAGATCATAAAGCCATTTATTTCCTTTAAAGCACCCATTCATCTTGTCATTTTCCATCAGCACAAAATACATCCACATAAACTCTTAAATTATGCACAGTAGAAAACCGTTTGCCTCCTACCATTAGCAACACCTGAGTAGAAACACACCTGACCTTAAATAACCCATCCCAGCAATACACCAAATGAAATACACCCCTAAGAGGGGAAAAACAAACATGAAATAGATAAATGGCTTCTACAAACACGTTCCCTCAGCGCTCAGCAGTAATGATTTATAGACTTTCGGCAAAGGAAATTTTGTTAGTCAAATATATTACTGTCTCGTTAGCCATCTAGTTCAATCTTCATTTCTGATACGATCTCAGAACACGGCGGCATGTGCGGTTTGACATTTCTATGTTAAAGAGTTTTCAATATAGAGCTTGGACAAGAAATTGTTTCTGATGATGCTGAAAAACTGGACCATGCTTCCATCACCTGCAGACCAGACTGTTATAATGCCGTTCTAGCTGGGTGTCCAAACCCGCTCACAGCTCTCCGAGCTGAAGACTAATTAGCAGATTTAACCTGATTCAGGTGTTTGTTTCAAAGCTGCAAACTACAGTAATTCCATGATTTTATCCTCTACTTGATCTAAAGAAAGCAACTGTGACTGACTACAGCATATACGTATAAAATTAGGTAAAACACACACAATAAAATCCTCTTAGAGCTTAAAAGTCAATGTGAACTTGTATGTCGATCATAAGAACAGAGGAGGAATGTTTGGGTCTAACTCAGATTTAAGAAATGTCAGATAAGTTACCTGTCCTCAGGTGTGTCCAACAGGCAGTTCTTCTAGTTCAGCCTTGAGCAATTAGAGGTTTTCAGCTCCAACAATGTGTCCTCGGGTGTCCTAAGAATCAAGTATTTGTTTGATTTAATCTTGTAAAAACATCAACAGACTATCAAGTTAAAGGGGAACAAATTATCAAATATTTAATCTGTCCTTTGAGACAGATTAATGAGACATAGTGTTTGCAGGTACATTTTTTTATTTGGTTCACTGTTTATCCAGCAAGTTTAAACATGACTGTTTAAATTACATCATTTAACTTGATGACAAATTTATTTGCATGTAATGCCTCATCTTTGAGAGATGAGGCAGTTTAGCACAGAGGGTAGGGATCTTGCTTCTTGCTGGGATCCTGCTTATATATCCAGGGGTAAAAAATAATAATAATAAAGTCATGTCGTGGAAAACAAACCTTCAGCTAAAGCAAACTGTTGAAAACATGAGGATCTACAGGCTGACAGATTTTGGTAAACGGGAATTATTGGGTTTTTATGAAGCGCCTCAGGCTCACATGTGAGGTCAGAAATTGACAAAAAAAAAAAAAAATTGTGTCCTGCGAGGGGAAGACTGAGTACAAATTCGTTATCATTTATTTAATTTTTTCTATGAACTTGGTAAAGTTTGTTGGCAAATTGAATAAACATTAAAAAATAAACTTCAGAGAGAGAAAAAGTGGATGAATCGGTTTGTTCAAAAACGAATCAGAAAAAGCAAAAACAGTAAATTTGTACCTTAGTCGGTGTCGCTGGTTCCAAATAACTGTTGCTGCTCCTCCTTCTGTCTCCTGTCTCCTGTCTCCTGTCTTTCCGTCCCTGTCCGGGTTAAATACCTGTAAACCTGGCGGGACAGGTAGGTTAGTCAGCGAAGGGCTCTGAACCAATGAGCATCACCTGTCTCAGGTGAGGGACTCTTCTCTCGGTTTTTAAACGCAGCCTCTGACCCCAGTACCGGAGCCTTACACACCCAGGCTGTCCGAACATCAGCCAATCAGGACATGTGTCTTTATATTATCGCCCGCCGGAGAAGACGAAGGAGGTTTTTACTCGTGCGCGCGCGCGTGTACCAAAATATCTCGTGAGCCGCTGGACGGATACGAACTAAACTCTCAGGTGGTCATCACTGGATGAACATCTACAACTGATTGACTTTTGGAGTCATTCCCTTTCAAGATGGCCGCCACAGCTAAGCTATGAAACACATAAATGGCTACAAATCCATCAGTTTTCCAGACGCTGAGCTCAGGTTTGATGAGGTAGTAGCTGAGAGTCATCCCCAACATTTACTCCAAGCTCCACACAAAGATCTGTACCTAAAACTGCTGTTATAAATGTTGACCCTGTTTGTGTGTTAGCAAAATAACTTGTGAACATCTGGACTGAAATACAATACAGAAACAACAACATTAGCTGGAGTTATTTTTAAATGACTGTTATTTTTTACTGGATCATTCTTCTTCAACTGTGTTTACATATTATTAAACTTTTATTGCGTTTCCCTTCACTGTCTTCAAAGAAGAATTAGTTTTTTGCCCATCTTACTTTTAGAAAACCTTTTATTTTCTCTCCCTAACTCAAAGCTGCATAAAATTTCATTATCCAGCTAATTTCAGAGGCTGTTTCCAGGACATGACAAGGCACTGACAGAGAAAAGTAAAGGATGAAAAAACAAAAACAAGCTGTTCATTTATTAAATAAAATCCTGATTTATTAATGTTTGCTTTAAAATTTATGTTTGGCCATTTTGTTTTTTAAAAATGTAGTTAAATTCTGTTTAAACAATAACGCCATTTCACTGCACACACAGTTTCACACAGCTCGATGAGTGAAGATTCCAGATTTTCTTACCTTTTGCTTCCACCTGGTGGTTGCATCTTTATCCGAGGTTGTAAAATTTAAATGTCGGCTTCTTGTGAATTTAAAGTTCACATAATAACAGTCATTAAAAAATAACTCCAGCTAATGTTGTTGATGTTTTTAATGAGAAGCAATTTGAGGCTCGTAAACTGGCGTGAGTCAGGTGTTGGTCTGATGAGTTCACATGTTAGCTTTTAGTTTACCATACTGTGTTTAACACAAATATGTTGCACAACATGTAATGCTCTTAGTATGTGTTTAGGATGACTCTCAGCTACCACCACACTAAATTTTAGCTCAGTATCTGTAAAACTATGTTCTCAGCATTTCTGTATTAGCCAGTGTTAATTAGCTATTAATTATTGTTAATTATGTTAGTTCCTAATTTAAATGTCGGCTTCTTGTGAATTTAAAGTTCACATAATAATGTGAACTTTAAATTCACAAGAAGCCGACTTTTAAATTTTACAACCTCTGATAAAGATGCAACCACCAGGTGGAAGCAAAAGGTAAGAAAATCTGGTACCTTCACTCATCGAGCTGTGATCATTGCATTTGTATTTTAATACAAACTGCAGAGCTGCAGTCATGCAGATGTTATTAAAGTAGCTAATGAGAGGAAAGGCCTTCTGCTTTGAAATGATCAAGTCTTACTTTTGTAAAGGTTCAAAGTAAAGTTTGAGGGAAACAGGTCTTTTATTTTTAAAGCTTGCTTAGATTTTCCTTAAACTCTGACCCTGAAGTGATTACACTGACCCCAACACATTTAACTTTTTCTATTAAACACTAAATATCACACAAACATGTCATTATACAAATAATCAGACAATTTCCACATAAAAAAGACTAAATGTTTTAAAACATATAGCTGGATCATTTATGAGCAGACTTCATGGTCTTATTTAATACTTTATTTATGCATTTTTTAAATATATTACAAACACTTAGTTTGGAGCTAGATGAGCCATTACAGTTCTGTTGGAAGTAGCAGATCAGTGTTTAGTGATTTCTGCTCTTTTTCACTCTTTTTCCCAGCTTTGTGCCGAGCAATGCCACAGCCTCCCTTTTTTTTTAATTTTATTGAAGGAAAAAAGTCAATACAAGTCAGTTATTAACAAACATTGAACCAAAAATAAATAAAACAATTAATAACAAAAGCCAGGGGGACCATTCAATCATGTAAATATATTAAATGAGGAACAAAGAATAACAGTTTTAATAGCTTTCATGTTGTAGGAATCACGGATGCTTACAATGTACTGTTCAGATTCTTCTTGAAATGCCAGAAAAGAGGGAGTAGTATGTGCAAATTTAGATCTATGTATGTGGTATTTACCTAAGATTATTATTAGGTTAAAATATAAAGTTCCTTCTGTTTTTGTTATTTCTGTCATGGACTCCAAACAGTACATTGTCCCATCTTAACTGGAAACCACAGTCAACCTTCCTTTGGATATACCGAGTTACTTCTTCCCAGAAGGTGGTAGAGATGCAGTTCCAGAACAGGTGTTTCACAGTTTCAGGTTCAGAATCACACAGAGAACAGCTCACACATAAATCTTTCCTAAATTTTAACATGTACTGCTTGGCAGGGTAAAATCTATGAATTAACTTATCTCACTTTATTTTTTAGCAGGTATCTATAAGGCAGGTTCCATACTTTAGCAGCAGTTTTTAGAATGAAACTCATTTAAATTCTCATATTATAAAAGATTTCAGCTGGTGAATACTTTCTGTTTTCCATTTTTCATTTTCTTATATTCATTTTCTTTATTTTTTCTTGTAAAGTTTGAAGAGAAGTCAGGTGGTTTAGAACCGAGACATTTCTACCACGTAAGGTAGAAATGTCAAAATATCGTTTTCTGGTTCGACTACATCAGTATGAAACCTGAAACCTTAAACAGAGTTGAAAGCTTCACCCGATGATCCAACTGAGTCTGAATGTTTCTTTATTTGTCTTATAGATCTACATACATCTGGGATCATATTTACCTTTTCTAAATTCTTTCTGCAGCAGCTTTTAGGCTTATTTTTACATGACTTTGCATTTTTCTGTAAACTAATGCTTAGAAGCTTTTGATATTTTGATGGAAATGACTTTATACCTATATTTTACTGAATCAACTTATCACTGTATTGAAACTTGTTTTCTTATTGAGCATAAGAATCACCTTTTAGTGAATAAAGTGTTCTTCAAATAAATGTAATATTTCCAAATCATTACTTGGCGTGACTCGACTTCATTAAATTCATCTGTTAGGTTTTTGTTTTTTCAATTCATTTATATTTTTTTCTATTGTATGTAATACTTGAAATGAAGGTACTTTATTAAAGGAAGCCTCAGCTGAGATCCAAGCTTGACTGGAATCATTCTTCTTACAGAGCACAAGCAGAATTGAAAAGGAGAATCATACTAGCTAAAACTTAAACGTTAAAAAAAGAAATTAATAAATAAAGCAAGTTTTCTGAAGCAAATTGTAAAGAGAACAATGTTTATGAAGGAACTGAAGAGATGTCATTATTTCTAAGGGGAAAGTATTTGTAAAAACAAATAGGCTAAAGGTAAAAATCTTTTAAAACATAAAAAAGGCACAAATACCAAAGTGAAGTAAAAATCAAAGTGCCACACCTGTCCTATTAAACCCGGACACGCCTGTAGATGAACGATAAACACCACAAAGCATGCAAAAGTAAAGTAGAAAAATAAAAACGGGAACATAAACAACTGAAAAACAAGTGACAAAAGAAAACATCCTGTCCAGTTTTGACCCGATGACGTCACATTTAGTCATTCACATACATGCAGGACCGGTAAAAACTATTTTTAGCTTTTGTTACTTTTAGCCCTGAACTAGCCTTTTTCTATTATTACCAGTGTGACAAAAGGAATTAATGTAAATAAAATCAAAAGTACTTAGGCTTTTTTTTTGTTGTTTATACTAAAAACAAAGGTCTCTGTGTTTCTAATGTAAGAGGAACAATGTAGCAGTTAGTTTGGCGGATCTGACCATTTTCACGGCGCTTCTGGTCGATTTCTCGGTAAAAACTACTCATATAATCATGTCAATGTTGTAACTTTAATCAGCAGCTATAAAAATAAAATAAATAAATAAATAAACGAGGTCTTGTTTGGAGGTCTTTTTACGCTGTTTTGTGTTATTTTAAACGCGACGAGAATCGATCTTTTTTCAACTTTTGTCTCTTAAATCTGACAAATAAAAGTCAGTCAACAAACACAGGTTCCCAACACGTAGTGTGCATTTATAATTTTTCATTTCTGATACAAGAAGAGCGAAGTTAGCTGAGAGCAGGGCACAAAAATAAAGACTTCCTGAAAAGATCAGAGTGTGGACTTTTTGGCAAATCCCGTTCTAATGTAAAATATGACAGATTACTGGATTAAGGAAATGTCTAGTATGCTATCACACATAATGTTTGAGAATTTGGAAACAGTTGCTTTTTATTTGCCA
>NC_051440.1:23856475-23879074 GCF_001649575.2 Kryptolebias marmoratus | reverse complement strand
TTTTTTTTTTTTTTGTCAATTTCTGACCTCACATGTGAGCCTGAGGCGCTTCATAAAAACCCAATAATTCCCGTTTACCAAAATCTGTCAGCCTGTAGATCCTCATGTTTTCAACAGTTTGCTTTAGCTGAAGGTTTGTTTTCCACGACATGACTTTATTATTATTATTTTTTACCCCTGGATATATAAGCAGGATCCCAGCAAGAAGCAAGATCCCTACCCTCTGTGCTAAACTGCCTCATCTCTCAAAGATGAGGCATTACATGCAAATAAATTTGTCATCAAGTTAAATGATGTAATTTAAACAGTCATGTTTAAACTTGCTGGGTAAAACCTCATAATAGTGGCAGTGAACCAATTAAACAAACATACCTGCAAACACTTTGTCTCATTAATCTGTCTCAAAGGACAGATTAAATATTTGATAATTTGTTCCCCTTTAACTTGATAGTCTGTTGATGTTTTTACAAGATTAAATCAAACAAATACTTGATTCTTAGGACACCCGAGGACACATTGTTGGAGCTGAAAACCTCTAATTGCTCAAGGCTGAACTAGAAGAACTGCCTGTTGGACACACCTGAGGACAGGTAACTTATCTGACATTTCTTAAATCTGAGTTAGACCCAAACATTCCTCCTCTGTTCTTATGATCGACATACAAGTTCACATTGACTTTTAAGCTCTAAGAGGATTTTATTGTGTGTGTTTTACCTAATTTTATACGTATATGCTGTAGTCAGTCACAGTTGCTTTCTTTAGATCAAGTAGAGGATAAAATCATGGAATTACTGTAGTTTGCAGCTTTGAAACAAACACCTGAATCAGGTTAAATCTGCTAATTAGTCTTCAGCTCGGAGAGCTGTGAGCGGGTTTGGACACCCAGCTAGAACGGCATTATAACAGTCTGGTCTGCAGGTGATGGAAGCATGGTCCAGTTTTTCAGCATCATCAGAAACAATTTCTTGTCCAAGCTCTATATTGAAAACTCTTTAACATAGAAATGTCAAACCGCACATGCCGCCGTGTTCTGAGATCGTATCAGAAATGAAGATTGAACTAGATGGCTAACGAGACAGTAATATATTTGACTAACAAAATTTCCTTTGCCGAAAGTCTATAAATCATTACTGCTGAGCGCTGAGGGAACGTGTTTGTAGAAGCCATTTATCTATTTCATGTTTGTTTTTCCCCTCTTAGGGGTGTATTTCATTTGGTGTATTGCTGGGATGGGTTATTTAAGGTCAGGTGTGTTTCTACTCAGGTGTTGCTAATGGTAGGAGGCAAACGGTTTTCTACTGTGCATAATTTAAGAGTTTATGTGGATGTATTTTGTGCTGATGGAAAATGACAAGATGAATGGGTGCTTTAAAGGAAATAAATGGCTTTATGATCTATAAGCTGACAAGGAAGATTTGCATAACAAGTTTAACAAAGGGCACGTACAACCAAAGCTCACCAGGAAGAACAGCAACCAGTAGCGTAAAATATAGCATTTTAGCCGCTACAGTGCCGATCACTTGCAGTATGGGAGTGAGTCAACCTGGCCACAATAGTAAGATGATCTTGTTGTACGCAGGACTTTTTTATTCAATATAAAGACTTATAGTGGTCTTCAGGATTGTGTTTATGCCATCCTCTTTCTTAGACTGAGGCTGTGGAAGTGGGAGGTCAACCAGGGAGAACATGTACTGGAGGTGGAAGCTATTTGTTTAAAAATGCAGTCCTGTACCACACCCACAAGGGTAATTTTTTTTTTTAGTTAAGACAATGCAAGCACAAATGTATTGTGACATTATTTTCCATGAACATAAGTGCTTGTCTTGTTCTTTAAAATCCTCCAGGTTTCAGTTTGTAACATCTTATGAGACAAGGACAAACTACTTGGAAATGACTCACAGCTGTGCAAATTATTGTCCCCCAGCTTTGTCCCCTTTACTGGAACAGTAATCATACTGCAGTCCAGCTCTTAGCAACAAAAAAAGAAAAAAATCAATTCTGTATCACATACACTATATTGCCAAAAGTATTCACTCGCCTCCCTTCACAAACATTTGAACTTGTGTTATATCCTATTTTTAATCCACAGGGTTTAATCTGATGTTGGCCCACTCTGCTTCTATAACAGCTTCAGCTCTTCTGGGAAGGTTTTCCACAGGTTTAGGAGAGTTTATGGGAATTTTTGGACCATTCTTCCAGAAGCTCATCTGTGAGACACTGATGTTGGACAGAAGGCTCTCAGTCTCTGCTCTAATTCATCCCAAAGGTGTTCTGCCGGGTTGAGGTCAGGACTCTGTGCAGGATGGTCAGGTTCTTCCTGATCCATGTCTTTGTGGACCTTGCTTTGGGCTCTGGTGCTCAGCCATGTTGGAACAGGAAGGGAACATCCCCAAACTAATCCCACAAAGTTGGGAGCATGAAATGTCTTGCTGTGCTGAAACATGAAGAGTTCCTTTCACTGGAACTAAGCCGAGCCAACTCCTGAAAAACAAGCCCACACCATCATCCTCCCTCCACCAAACTTTGCACGTTACACAATGCAGTCAGACAAGCACCGTTCTCCTGGCAGCAGCCAAACCCAGACTATTTCTGCTGAGCAGTCTTGGTTTGTAAATGTTGCCAAGATGTTCTTTGTTTAGAGACAGTGAAATCAAAAGGTTATGGAGACTGGAGGTTGTATTTAGGAAATCTGCATGTTAGTCAAAAATATCAATTCTTTTTTCTTTTTGTGTCTTTTTCCCCACAGAAGAGACTACACTTTCCTCAACAAAAGACAGAAACGGCAGATGTTCTCCTGCATTTAAAGCTGACAAAGACCCACAGCCATGGGTTCTAGGAGTATAATTAGCTTTAAGACCCTGATTCCCCTGATGATTCTTCAGGGAGCATCAGTGGTGCTGATCTGTAACTGGTATTATCAGTATCGTCCTTTAGATTCTGCCCAAAATGACGGTAAAGTTCATGTTTTGCTGCTCTCGTCGTGGCGATCAGGTTCCTCCTTCATGGGTCAGGTTTTCAGCCAGCACCCGTCTGTTTTCTACCTAATGGAGCCCGCCTGGCATGTGTGGACCAAAGTGGAGAAACCTCGTGCTGGACTCCTCCGAATGGCTGTGAGAGATTTACTACGAAGTCTACTTCAGTGTGACTTCTCAGTAATGGATTCTTACTTTCCAGAAAACGCACATGTGTCCTCTTTGTTTATGTGGACTGTAAGTCGAGCTCTGTGCTCGCCTCCGGCCTGTTCCATCACAGCGAGGAACGAGTCTCAATGCCGTCAGAAATGTGACGTTAAGGGTTTGCAGAAGGTGGAAAAGGCCTGTAGAACACACAGTCATGTTGTTTTAAAAGAAGTGCGACTTTTTGAGCTGAAATCCCTTTACCCCCTTCTGCAAGACCCCAACCTGGATCTCCGCATCGTTCATCTGGTCCGCGACCCTCGGGCCGTGTACAGGTCTAGAGATGCATTACCAGGTAAACTTATGTTTGACAGCACTATTGTCTTGGAGCAGAAAGACATACCAGCAGCAGAGGTGCAATATTCAGTCATGCAGGAAGTCTGTCATAGTCATTTGGAGATTTATGAGACGGCCATCCTGAAACCTCCTCCATTTCTTGAAGGCCGCTACAAAATGATTCGCTATGAAGACATGGCTCGCAACCCACTAAAGGAAGTCAGTGATATTTATCAGTTTGTAGGTTTAGAGATGACCAAACAGATGGAGGAATGGATCTACAAGACGACTCACGGAAAGGGAAAAGGCACTGGGAAGCAGGCTTTCCAAGTTATCCCTAGAAATGCTACCCAGGTGTCCGAGGCCTGGCGCACCATGCTGCCACACAGCAAGGTCAAACGTGTTCAAGAAGTTTGTGGAGAAGCCATGGAGCTGCTCGGGTACAGGAGCGTTCACAGTGAAGAGGAGCAGAAGAGACTTGACTTGGATCTGCTGCTTGTACGAGAACTACGTTAGTTCAGCTGGAAACCAGCTAAAACAGAGCAGATAGTAAGAGTTAAAACATGAACGACAGATTAATACTAAAAAACATCACAGATTCTGTAAGAGTCCCCAGTCTGCTCAACTCGCTGAGACACGGTCTCATTTCCCAGGCTTTTATGAACGATTGTTTAGGGTCCTTTAAGGTAGTTGATATTAAACCTCTGGTGTCAATGTGACCAAGTCTTTTAGAAATATTTTTAGCGTAAAGATTCTATAAATTTGTACATGTATTAAATCTTTACAGGTTATGGCATTGTTGGGAACAATAAAGATATTTTTATTGCAATGTCTGTTTCCTTAGGTGAGAAAAAAAAACTGTCCTCTGTAATTACAGGTTTGCTTCATGCAAATGTAGAAAGTATTTTTATACGCTGATATAAAAATTGTCTCATCTTTTTCTGGTTCGACTACATCAGTATGAAACCTGAAACCTTAACCAGAGTTGAAAGCTTCACCCGATGATCCAACTGAGTCTGAATGTTTCTTTGTTTGTCTTATAGATCTACAAACATCTGGGATCATATTTACCTTTTCTAAATTCTTTCTGCAGCAGCTTTTAGGCTTATTTTTACATGACTTTGCATTTTTCTGTTAACTAATGCTTAGAAGCTTTTGATATTTTGATGGAAATGACTTTATACCTATATTTTACTGAATCAACTTATCACTGTATTGAAACTTGTTTTCTTATTGAACATTAGAATCACCTTTTAGTTATTAAAGTGTTCTTCAAATAAATGTAATATTTCCGAATCATTACTTGGTGTGACTCAACTTCATTAAATTCATCTGTTGGGTTTTTGTTTTTTCAATTCATTTATATTTGTTCAATTGTTTGTAATACCTGAAATGAAGATACTTTATTAAAGGAAGCCTCAGCTGAGATCCAAGCTTGACTGAACTCGTTTTTGACCAGTTTTGTTTTTTCCTACTTTTGTGTGACAGTGATGCATAAGAGTAACGACAGTGGCAGGTAGGCCGTTTTAACTTCCACAAGGTTGAAGTTTGATTTATTGTGGTTTTTGTGGTCAAACATATATCTTTCACTGACCGCGCACAGCTGACTTGCATCTGCCTTCAGTATAATCAAAACAGGTTTTACCGTCAAAATATTCTAAGCACAAGTAAAAGGAGGCAAAAGTTCTGAAAACAATTCACAAGCTCGGAAATTACATCAAATCCTGACACAAAGTTTTCAACCAAGCAAATGCAAATAACTAACTTATTTGTAGTTAGTTACTAACTAATAACTACAAATAACTAGAGAAGTTGTGTCTTCTGTGAAAACTGAAGATGAATGCTGGGTGCTCAAATACTTTGCTGAAAATTGCCGAAAAAGCTGAAACTAGGCTGGATATTTTTTATTATTTATTCACCCACAAACACCAGGTGTTCACCAGTAAGTATGTACATACCAGACAGTTACTTATACACCTGAACTGTGTACTTCACCTAAAACTATAGTAAGAGTTTCACTTTTTATCTTATAATAGGCCTTTTGCAGCTGAGTTTAACATGTTTACAACATAAGCCATGATTGGCTAAAGACAGGAGACAACTTAATAACTGTGTGTACAAAGTTCCACTTAAGGTTTTTTTTTCAAGTAATTAAACTTCCATGACACACACAAGATTCATTTCGATTGTTTTGCTTGCTTGTTTTTATATGTTGCAAGAAAAACAAAAGTTAATAGCAGTCTGCTGGCAACAGGCTATTGTTATTCAGGGACTTTATGATTGTTTACCAAATGCATCAAAACAGGTTGTTTACCCAAACAGCTGTTGTTGGGAGAGACTTAGACACACCAGACATACGTCTTACATAAAAATAAATGAAGTCTAGACAATCATACCCGTATTTAATAAAGCTGTTAGTAAAAAATTGTAAACATACACCAGTAATATCTGGGGTCACAAGCCTCTACCACTGTTTTTTTAATGAATCTGAAGCTGAAAAGTTTGGAAACCACTGCTGTAAAGCAGAAGAAGCACATTGCATCGTTTTACTGGGGATGAGGTCATGTGACACTGACGCCATCTTGTGGTCAAACCGATATTTCGTTCACTTATGGTTCTGATCACCAGTCTTTTGTTTTAACACGTCCTAAAACAAACAAAAAAAGCCGTAAAAAGAGTGACACTGATGAGTTTGGTCACTAGTTGTGTTAAATGTTGAAGAAGACTTTGTAATCTTGTTTAAAGCTCATGTGTAGTTGCAGCTTAAATCAGGAGTAAATATGTAAAATATCAGCTGTTATTGATGAACACAAGGTGCTAAAGCTGCTACACAAAACTGCTACACTTTAATCTGAGAACAAATGAGGAGCAAGAAAATAATTTTCTGCGACAAACTGTTTGATGCACAAATTTGTTAAAATTGTTTTTTCCCCCACAGTTTTTTATGCATTTCACAACAAAATCTTAATATCTATAAAACTCAACTGAACCAAAGTAAAACTCCAAAAGCACAACTCATGAATATATTACTTATTTGCTTTATGACATTTTTAATCTTATATATTTTTAGGCTATCAGTGCATTGATTTTATCACTATCTGTCCAAAACAGAAAGAAGTAAAACAAAAAATAACATAAACAGAAATCGATTACATGCATCATCATGGAAACTACGTTTGCTATGTTACATTTAGACATTTGTTGTCCATTTCCGGTTTTTGGCAAGGAATTTGCATATTAGCTAAACATTTAATTTCCAAGCAAACTTCTATTTAGCAAACTAAATATTTAGTTTGCAATTTAAATATTTAGCTTGAAAAATAAATATTTCGGTCGAACATAAACATTTAGTCTGTAAACTAAATATTTTGTTTGGAACTATGACGTTTTAAAAGGGTATGAATAAACATGGCTAAATAAACCAAAATATTGCTGTAACTTTACAAACGGCACCCCATAATTTATCTAGTTCACTTTGTCACTTTTTGACGTTGCCCCTGACTTTTACTTCTAAACTTCCGGTCACTGCTGGTTTTATTTTTTAAGCCCTAAAACCGGAAGCGGTCGTTTCCGTTGGCTACCTTGACAACGCAACGAGACGCAGCTGCGGTATTTGAAAGCGGCAGACGGCAGAGACCGGCCCGATTCCCCGCACCGCGCAGATGGCCCCGGTGCTCCCGGAGTGAAGCATGGGCGCCGCGGCATCGCAGACATGGCCAGATCCACCAACAGAAGCGCCGAGGACGGGGACCCCTGCGTCACCGCCTCCACGGACCGCGGAGAGGCGCGGGACCTGGCCGAGCCCCGGGAGCTGTCTCTGGAGGCGGTGCTGAAGTCCTACGAGCAGCCCATCAACGAGGAGCAGGCATGGGCGGTGTGCTACCAGTGCTGCAGCGGGCTCAGAGTGCCCCGCCCGCCGCCCGGGAGAGCCTGCCGGGTGAAGGACCCGTCCTCCATCCTGCTGCTCCGGGACGGAACCGTGACATTAAAGGACGGTAGGACGGCTCCCAACTTCTCTCCGTCCCGTCGCGTTCACCCAAAACAAACACGGAAAAGTGAACATTTAACAGCGTTTCCTTCTTTAAAAAGTTAACGCCTGTATTACATTAAACCCCGCTTTATATTCGGGGAGAAATTCTGCCTGATAACATGCTTTAATCTAACGTATTTTTGATTTATTTTCATGCAGTAAGAACTTATTTTTAGCTTATCGGCACCGTGACCAATGTTTTTGTCTCCGATTGCTATAAATTGCTAACTGTTTGGCTCACCATATTACTGCGGAATTTAAAAGTGCCTGTCAGTGTTTTATAAATATTTCTCGAATTTTATTTTAATTTGTGTTTATTCGAAGATACACAGAAAACTTGTTAAATCATACGAATTTCGAACGGAGTTTGGCACACGGGAACAAAGCTACAAACGACACCTCGTTCCCATCCCAAACAACCTGAGCTTATTTCTATTTGACCTTCAGCTTCTTTATTTTGACACTGAGTAACCACGGAGCTATTTTTGCACAAAGTAGTTTCGCGTTTGTTGACATATTATGGCTATCTGTGTTGTATCTGCTTCCAGAGCCAGCCAGAATGACTTGTATGCCGGTAAATTATCAATTATTCAGTTAGCAGAGCTTTACCCGAGCATCCCCTTATTTAAGGACTGTTTTGGGGGTTTCAGAAGGTGAATCGAAACCCAAAGGATTCCAGTAATCTCCTTTAAATTTACCCAACATGAGAAACATTTGTGTTCTCACTGCAGTCCCTGCAGCCCCAGTTTGCACAGAGATAACTTGATGCCTAAATATATTACATAAACTAAATATATTACATTTCATCATTTACATCCACTTTTTCTATATCATATCGTCTTAGATATTCCTTATCATAGTTTGGGTAAACTCTTCTGTCATTTATGTGGTATTTATAGTTTATTTCTGATCTCTACAAATCAAAAACAGTATCGGGTGTTTCTGATAGGGCCATGAGGGAAACATGTAAAGGCAACATATTGTGAATAATAAGTTATCATAGTTTGACATGGCAGCTTCAGCACCAGCAATATGTCAGGTTTACATTTAGGAGCATTGTTTTTCTGTTGTTTATGTGTGGAAACACGTGTGAGAAACCTCTCACTGATTCTGTTGTACCATTCAAACGCCTCTGTTATTCTGACTTATTAGATAATATTAAACATTTGACTGCATCTGCCTATAATACACGTGTTGCAAGTTTAATCAGTTGATTAGAAACACGTGTGTAATAAAGACTTTGCCTCACTTGGAGGAGTTAAGTATCTTGGCGTCTTGTTCAGGTGTGATGGTAGGATGGAGCAGGAGACGGATCGATGGATCGATGGATCGGAGCCTCATCTTCAGTAATGAGGACGCTGCTCCGGACGGTCATGGTCAAAAAAGAGTTTATTTGAAAGGCAAAACTCTCCATTTCCTGCTCAACTGTGGTCATGAGGTTTGGATCATGACAGAAAGAAGGAGATCCTGGATATGAGCGGCTGAAATGAGGTTCCTTCTCTGGGCTCAGCCTTAGAGACACGGTGAGGAGCTCCGTCATACGGGGGGAGCTCGGCGTAGAGCCGCTGCTCCTCCTCATCGAAAGGCGTCAGCTGAGGTGGTTCATCTGATTAGGACGCCTCCCTTTGGAGGTTTTTTAGGCATGTCTCACTGGGAGGAGACCTTGGGGAAGACCCAGAACTCCCTGCAGGGATTCTGTTTCCTCTCTGGGATCCAGGAGGAGCTGGAGAATCGCTGGGGAGAAGGAGGTCTGGGTTTCCCTCCTGGACCTGCTGCCTCCTTTACCCCACCACAGACAATCAGCAGAGGATGGATGATGATTAAAAATGAAGACCTGATAGGAAGGTGGGATTTTTTAGTTCTGCTTCAAAGCGTCTGTTAGCTCTGGTTTTTGTGTCAGATTCCTTCAGCATCAACTCGTTCTCGTGTCTCAGATGGTTCATCTGAAACATCTGGAGAGAAGCAGCTTGACGGTTTGTTATAAGGAAAAAACAGTGACAGCTTTCCAGAGACCTTCTGCTCTTTTTTTTTTCCTTTTTCTTAATGATTCCACTTCTTTTGAGCTGAAAATTATAACCAACTAAAGAGGAACAAACCTGAATTACTTTTAATTAAACCCTTCACTAGTTGCAGCATCACAGCACTGTAATATTAACTGGCAGAGCTTTTTGTTAGTTGCTTGAAACCATAAAAAGCAGCTTGATTAAATAAACCTAGAATAAATATTTTAAAACCACAGCAATAATGAGGTGAATGGTTTACTTCAGGCCTGTAAATTTCTGTAAAATATGGAAATAAGTAGATTCAAATGTCTTCAAATGAACTTAAATTAGGAGTAGAAATAATGTTCGTCATAAAACAGCTTAATCCTAAACAATCCCCCTAACTCAGGGGTCTGCAACCTGTGGCTCTGGGGCCCCATGTGGCTTCAGGAAATTAATATTTATACAGTATTTATGATTACAATTGTGCCAGTTCTATTGTCCAGTTTTCATTTTTGTGAAAATTCAGTGTGTCACATTTAAATGTCCACACTTAAACATATCTGCTCAAATAATTTACCAGTATTAAAATATATCCTTTATTATTTAAAAGTGGGGGACTTGTTGTTGTATATATATAAAGAAAAAACATAATGAGTTGCGTTATTCCAACTTTTATCTTTATCTCAACCCTCAAGTAGGTTTTGTGGCTCTGGACAAATTTTATTCTGTGGGGCAAAAAAGGTAGAAATAGTTTCTTTGGTTGTAAAAGTTGGCGACTCCTAACTGATGGTGTTTTGTTTTGTTTTCGGCTCCAAAACTCGGTGGCTTTAATGTAAGTTGTTGGTTATAATCAGTAAGTCTGCTGGACTTCTAACTGACCAGAGCCACATCGGACCCTGAGGAGGTCCTGAGGATAATTAACAGAACTGTTTATTCTTCTTGTCTGTTAGTTTGTGCTCCGCTGATCCAAAAGTAAACAAGCTGTGATGTAAATCCCTTCAGTGGCATTAGACGAGTCCACCGCAGTCAGTTTGCATTATTAATATCAGCAACAGGCCAGTTTCACTTTTTTATGTGTTTAAATTAATCCATGTTTTTACACAGCAGGGCCAGAGGAGGAAAGACAGCAAATAATCTCGTATTTAAAGATTCATTAATAATGAAAACCATCGCTGTGGATTGTTACATTTATTCACACTTTAAGCCAATCCTAGTTATGTATAAATAAATGGCTTTATAAATAATCAGGAAGCAAAAGTCTAAACATCATCATCATCATGTAGTAAAATCTAACCAAGAAGAGGAGGTTAATATGAATTCAGGCAGCTTAAATACACAGAATTTTAATGTAAATAAATTAAAATGCATGGATAAAAGCAAAACAATCCCCTCTTCCTGTTATCAAATTAACTCCTGTCTTCTGATCCGGTCGGAAAGATGAAAAGTGGAACCTTTTCTGACAGCATTTCCGAGCGCTCTCCTGGTTTCCTTTTCCCGTCGTCGTCAGCGCGCTCCGGAATAAAACACGACTGGTGGTAAACACGAGAGCCTGAGTGCAGCGTTCGGATGCTGCTGACATCAGCTGGAACCGCCACCAGAACATGATCTGAGCGGCGGTGCCGCGGTGCCGCAGTGAGCGCCTCTAAGGCTGGAGTGGTGCGTTTATGAGCCGGCTGCCATCTGGGCCACAGCTACCGAGGTGAGCTTCAGCAGATCTTTGTCTGGCCAAACAGGTTGGTGTTGATATTTCAGTGACAGCCTGTAGTCATTCCTGTGTTGGCCGATTAGCAGTGACGGCCATCTTAAATTGGTTGGCCTCAGTAGTGAATGAGCTGATGTCACATCTGATGATTGTTTCATTAAAATCTGTCCAGTGGTTCCTGAGATGTTTTGCTAACAGACACAGTTGAGGCTAACGGCAACGTTTTAAAACTGATTTTTCGAGATCAGTTGGTGCTTGGAGTTTGTGTTGGGAATGACTCACAGCTACTACCAAACCAAATCAAATTTGCTGAGTTTTTGCCATTTTTATGTTTCCTAATGTCAGCTGGCTGCATCTTAAACTGGGTTGACTCCAAAGTTTATTTCTATTATAGATATACAGCTAATGATTCATTTTCTGAGGGTTTCATTAAAATCCCTCCTCTAGTCCATGAGCTATTTTGCTAACTCTACAAACAAACAAAAAAATATAATAATCAAAGTTTTTATGTGTAAATCTCTGCTTGATTTCAGGATCTCTCCTGAAAATCCTTTTCAGTGTTCAGAGTTTTTATCCTTGGTGTTTATTTTTATTGTTGGACTAATACAGATTTATAAATATCACTGTTTTCAGATCTGATTAATAAAATATTTGTCCTCCAGCAAACAATATGTTCAGCATTGCTCTTAGATGAGCAACGAATTGATGGCACAAGACCTTTACCCTCATTTCTACATTTATATCTGCTGTTATCTAACGGAAATCTATCAAACTATTTTTATGGTTGTGCTCAGTTTGTCTGCGTTGATACTTAAAGCTTCTTCCTTTTACTTCAGCTGAGCTACACTTTAAGTTTGTAAACACCACCAGAAGTTGTAAATAACTCCCTCAGTCCTAACGCCAAACGCCTCTGTGTGACAGCTTCTTATAACCAGAGCAGGGCAGCAGCAAAGGACGAAGCTAATCCGGATTCACTGGGTAAACGTGAGGCCAGCAGGAAGTCAAAGTCCAGCGTGTTTCCGCTGCACCACCCAGCTCACAGGTGGGTGGTGCAGCGGAAACACGCCGCACTGAGTCAAAGTGGCAAATCACAGAACATTCTGCAGAAATATTTTCATAAATTATATATCTTTGGTGCTTTATTCCACCTGCGTTTTCAGTTCTTTCCTTCCTGCAGCTCATAATGGGGTGAAAAGTGCAAACAACGAGCTTTAACCCTGACGTGTGTCAGATGGCTGTCTGTTGATGAAGGTGCAGTCTTTATCACCACAGCAGTACCTTGGCAGTAATTATATCCATAAACATCTGGTTATCTGGGTGCGTTTATCAAGGAATATCTGTCCAGAGTTCCTGTTAATCGTGTTTCATGATGAAAATAGGAATTTAATTTGAAAATTCACAGGAAACCCCCGGCTGTCTGACATATGTCATCGTGCTGCTGCCGCCAGCTATTTGTTTCTCAGCTCAGCAGCAGGTTTTAGCAGGAGGTCTGGCATCCCCGAAACTCCCTGCCAGCTTCTCTGTGTGCTAATTAACCAGTCAGTTTACATGCAGTTAAAAAGATGCACTACATTAACAGAATTCAAGAGAAACCTTGAAGTTTGGGTTTGAAAAATTGCATCATTGTCATTTTATTAGCAGATGTTTAAAGTTTCTACCTGAGCTGCAAGTGTGAACAGGCAAACGAACTGCTGTCACAGCTGCACGTTGCACAATCACTTTTATATTTTCTGTTTTTTCTGAGTGTCAGGAAACACGAAAACGTCCTGGCTGCAGCCTCGCTCGGCTGGAGGAGCTCTGACACCTGTGGCTGTGACGAAAACGGGGTTTATGGATATGGAAAGTTCGTGTCACGGCTGTAAATGTTCTGTTCCTGTTCGTAATCTGTTTTCTCTCCTATCTGTCTCCTCCGTTTCATTTATCATCAACCCTGCTCCTCTAAACCCAGTTTTTCTTCCGTCACGTCGTGGTTTCTCAGCCCTTATTTCCATGGCAACAGGAGGCAAAGTCCACATTGGGAGAGTTTTTTTATTTTTGTGTTGCGTGAACGAAGGAAGAGGGGGGTGTCGGGCTTTTGAGGAGCAAATATTTTCCATCATTAGCCAGAATAAACTGTGTGACCAAAAGCTAATGAGGAGGAACTCTGTGGGGCGCAGTGACGGCGTATCATTAGGTCAGACACAGAAATCAGGAAACTGCTTTGATATTCGCCTGTCGGCTGGCAGATCGTGGTTTTCTGTGTTTCAGGTTTGTTTTGACAGATGCAGTTGGCTCAGGATAAAATGTTTGTTGTTTGAAGCTTCACCATCAACACAAAACTAAAATAGTTGCTGTTCTCTCAGTTTGATTTCTAATATAATTGGCTGAAATTGGTCACTGTGTTGGTTTTTCCTTTTGTTAGGTGATAAATGGATATTTCAGGCACTGTTTGGCCTTTTTTTTAAGATTCTGAAATGTCTTATATCTTTACTTGCCTTTGAGACAGTATATAACATTATCCCTGTGAAACTGTTAAAACTAAAGTTTATTTTCCTTTTTTTGCAAAATCTTTCAGATATTTAGGAAATGTTAAAGTTGTTAGTTTGTCAACTTGGTAATATAAGAGTGATGATTAGAAAAAAAGAACTATTGACTTTATTAGGTATAAAACTGAAACCTGTGTGTGACTAAAGGCAAACTGTGGGTTAGTAAACACCAGTGTCGTGACCTCACTGGACATCTTTCTGGTGTATTTGAATCAGTTTTCTCCTAAAATCAGACACAAAAATAAAGCATTTCAAACACGAGCCAAGCCGCATCCCAGCTTTTTATTTCAGAGCTGAAATAAAGCGTTCTTTACTGTTTCAGAACAGCGTTAAAGTGTCCCGTGAATCACCGTGAACAGACGAGCAGTGCAGCTTAGAGGACAAAAAATATGAGCAACCTAAACACATTTTCCTGAAGTTTATGGCTCTGTGGTTTATCTGTTTTCCTAGAACAGAGCTGGGTGTCTGTTGGAGGTGTTTTCAGTCCAGATTCCTGTCCTGTTTTTGTGTGTACTGGGCTGTAACTGTGGGAAACAGGCGGAGGTATCATTGGTTTCACTCTGTGACCGGGGCCGTGCATTATCTGAACCTGTCTGACAGGTTTACGGGGCTTCATGTTATCGCCCCACTCCTGTGTGGAGGGCGTTGTAATGGACTTTCCTTTGTTGCTGATGGAAGCAGCGTCTCTGTTCACACAGGAAACAGAGAGGCTCTGTCGGTCGAAGCTTGGCGTCCTGCTGCAAGCACTTTGCTGTTGACAGGTGGGGATGCTGCCCCCTCCTCCACCACATCCAGGCCTGCACTGCAAAAAACCTCAGCCTGCAGTTACACGCCATCCACCTGATATCTGTAGATGGCCTACAGACCTTCGATCTTCATTCTGTCTTAATATAAGGAAACATTTACTGTATTTATTCTCTAAATCATGTCAAAAACATCTTATAATAAGGTACAGAAACACAAATAGTTTAAAGGTCAGCAAACAAGTTAAATATCTGAGAGGAATGAGTGCTTGTAAAAATATTTAGTTAAAAACATTATATTGAGGCTCTTTAAATTGTTTGCAGTGTATTTCTGTTTTTTTTTTTGTTGTTGAGCTTTTGTCTCTCCCCTTCCTGATGATCGTCGTCCACTCTCCCGTTTCTCAGCTGAAGCAGCTGCTGATTGAGGAGTTTCAGGCCCCTCGGGTGTCGTTACTGACATCCGAGCCTGGAGAAAAGAGAAAAGCTGTGTTTTATTCTCACACTGGCACGCCAACTGGACCGAAGGACAAAAGCTCGAGTTCAAGCTGGGATGTGTGGGAGCTGAACTGTAGCAAAATTAACACAGAGCTGCGTTGAAATTAAAGAATTTTCTTTTTAACTTTTGTTTGAAACAACTTTGTGTACTTTAAAGGCTTGTTTTTTCTGGGCTCTTTAGACAGCAAACATGCAAAGTCAACAAGGTTCATTATGTTTTTTGTTGAATCTTGATAATACATCTCTTCCTGTTGTTGCATCCCGATAAAATAAAAATCAGACCAGCGGCTGCATCCTTTCTGCCCACTCATTAGAGCTTCGACTGACGTTCTTTAACTTTCCTGGATTGTTCATTAACTAATGTTTGAAACAACTAATTCCTAACCTTGATTTCGGTCAGCCAGACTTTCTTGAAGTGGTCTCGATCAACAGTTCATGTTGCTTCCTCGATGACTTTCAAATCAGAGTTTGGGTTTTTGAATGTCTCAGATCTTTATTGTCTTTTATGTCTTTGTTTCTCCAGATGAAAATGGGCCTTTTCCTGCGATCACAGAGCATCAGGTGAGAACAAACTCAAGGTATTTTGTTGTAAAAAGGACTTCAGGTATCAGTTATTTTAGAACTTTTAACATCAAGTTTAATGTCCTTTAATGAAACAGAGTTTAATCTCAGCCTGATATAAAAAGATAATAAAAAATAATAAATTAATGTTACTGTGTGTCTTCAGTGAGAGTTGTTACAGGTAAGAAACAGCTTTCTGTGGAGGAGTCATGAGTAGTCAGTTTCTGACCTGCAACAATCAGAGTATCTCAGTTTAGAGAATCAGGGAGAAATTCTCACAGCTTTTATAGTTCCTAAAGCTGCAGAAAACAACTGAACTGCCTTTTAAAAGAACTTCACCTCCTCTCAACTAAAGGAGAATTTAGTTTTTACACATTTGCACCTTTTAGGTACTATATTTGTATAATTCTGAAAGAATTATCCAGTCAAAAGTTTAAATGAAAAACACTCAAACTAAAGGTAATCTTATCTTCCTTCCACTGTTCCTTCTTTTCAAATAAATTGTATGTTTTTTGTGGTTATATTTGTTTGGATAGAATTGAAAATTCACCGCTGCCTTCTTCTTTTTTTGCCCCGTTGTTGTTGGGTCCAGCTGGTTCAGTCTCTCGGCGTGGCCATCTACCGAGCTCTGGACTGGGGACTGGATGACAGCGAGGAGAGGGAGCTCAGCCCGCAGCTGGAGCGCCTCATCGACCGGATGGCAGGCGGAGACCCGTGCGAAGAGGGCGACGGCAACGCTGGGAACGGCACGTCAGACGAGGGCTACAGCGGGCAGGACGAGGAGGAGGAGGAGGAGGAAGAGGAGGAAGAGGAAGGAGCGACACGGCCAGTTTGTACGTTCCGTCAGGTGATGGTGCTTTGTGCGTCCCGCCTGGCCAACCCAAGCCTGGCTCCCGAGCACTACCAGGCTGTCTGCCGGGCTCTGTTCGTGGAGACTCTGGAGCTGCAGACCTTCCTCGTCAAGATCAGAGATGCAAAGGAGGTTTGTTAAGTTGTCACGCCAGTGCCTCTTCAGGGTATCGAGTTTATTTACTAAACGCAGATAAAGTTAAAAAAAAGAGTCAACAAATGAAACAGAAATAATATTTCTCCCAAGCAGAGTATGTAAATATAAAAGACAAAGCTTCATTTTTAACTAATGAAATCACATTCATTGACTGTAAATTAAGCATTTTTTCATTTCTCCTGTAAAGATTCAGCAGCAGTGTTTGAGAAAATAAAAGCCAGATTAAAAATAATTAGCATTTTCTGTGAAAATCCAGAGTGAATGCTGAGAGCCGGATGAGCTCGCTGCCGTTTGCTGAAGAAGCTGAAACTCAGCTGGTAAAAAGTTCAAACAAAGAGAAGAGGAGCAGAAAGGTTGCTAAAAGCTAAAATTAGCATAACTGTAACTAAAACCTCAAATTTCACAATTTCACATTATCTGCAAAACTTAAAATGTCAATTATTCTTTCAAGAAATAATGTCAAGGTTTTAAATAAACAAATTCTAAAATGACAAAGTCTCACCTAAAATAATGAAATGTTTAGTTACTTTTCACTGGAATTGATTAGTATATAAGAAACAGCTAAATGTCAGTTGATGTAGTTGAACCAGTAAAAGACTAAATCTGGGAAATAAAATATGAGTTGTGAAAATGGTGTCAGTCTCATCCAACGTTAAAGTATTTATGTTTGAAAATCGATGAGTAGATGAAGCTTAAATACTTGCATGAAAAAGTGTTGTCATGCTTTTATTTCAAATATATATGTTTGCTTTTTGTTGTGCAGATGCTAAAGAAGATTTCAAGTGAAGAGTCTCTGGAGGACAGGTCTACAGCTGAGCTGGACGCGCTGAAACACAGAGACTGGGTGAGACGGGAGGACACTCTGTGACAGAGGACAATACGGCCGTGTGTTTGACCGGAGAAGGCAGAGTCGTCTCGCTCGCAGATGCAGATGAGTTGTTGTTGTTTTTGCCTCCAGGCTCGTCTGTGGGTGCAGCTGATGAAGGAGCTCAGGCAGGGAGTGAAGCTGAAGAAGGTCCAGGAGCAGCCGTTCAACCCCCTGCCCACCGAGTTCAGCCTCACGCCGTTCGAGATGCTGATGCAGGACATTCGAGCTCGCAAATTCCAGCTGCGCAAAGTCATGGTGAGCGTCCTGACGTAGCTCTGCCAGCGTCTGCTCTGCGAGGGAGTTTAAATGTTCGGGCAGCGCTGCAGTCACTGAAAACAGCTGAGGTGTCACGGGACAATAGGAAGGCTTGAAGGAATGCACGTCACCCGCCACCTTTCATGGAGTTGCAGCCGTTTTGGTGAAACCTTGTAAATGATGTTCTGCTTGATGAAGTTTGTGATGAGAATGTCTCTCAGCTACTACCACACTGAATTTAGCTCAGTATCTGTAAAACTAACTGCTCCTTTGGACGGCTGTTCCCTTTTCAGGGGTCACCACATCCTCCTCCATCTAACTCTGTCCTCTGCGTCCTCTGTCCTCACTCCAACTCCCTCCATGTCCTCTCTAACTGCATCCATATCTGTCCTCTTTGTCTCTAACATCCTTCTGTCCCTCCTCTGGACATGTCCAAACCATCTCAGTCTGTCCTCTGTGTCTCTAACATCCTTCTGTCCCTTCACTGGACATGTCCAAACCATCTCAGTCTGTCCTCTCTAACTTTATCTCCCAGTCCTCCAACCTGTGCTGGACCTCTGATGTCCTCATTCCTAATCCTGTCCATCCTCNTCCNTCCCAAGGAGAACCTCAACATCTTCAGCTCTGACACTTCCTGTTCTGTCTCCAAACCAAACAACATGGCTGCTCTCACCACTGTCTGTAAACCTTTCCTTTGACCTTTGACCTTTGCTGCCACCCTTTTGTCACAAATCAACCCTGAAACTTTTCTCCATCCTGTCTGGACTCTCTTCACCTCTTTACCACACTCCCTGTTTATCTGGACAGCCAAAGTCTTGCACCTTTGTGACCTCTGACCTTGTAGCCTCACTAAAGATGCCATAAACAATCATTTTTAAATGTAATCTGATATCTAGAGATTATTTAAGGACCCCCATTGTTTTGGAAAATACAGGCAAGTATAAAAAAAATAGTTTCAGTGTTTAGACACTGATGAGAAGCGACATCTTCATCTGAGCACCAGATGAAGTTAGCGGATATAACAAACAGAAATTCCCACCAGTCAGCAGAAGGTTGTCAAAAAATAATGCAGAAGACTGTGAGAAAGCCACAATGACAGAATTACACAGATATTTGAAGAACCAAGTTGCATCTTTCTTAATAAACTTCATTTAAATTGTCAGCAGGCCTCTAAATGATAAAATAAATTTGTTGATTCTAAATAGTTTAACTTTGTTGTCATTTTCCAAACCGTTAAAGTTGCTGTGAGATGTTTTCTAAAACCTCCTTCAGATAAAACAGGAGGTTTCTGGGTGCAGACAGGAGTGAAGCTAAAGGTTTCAAATCTTCCACTTTTTTTTTAACTTTCCAGGAACTTCACGGCAACACACAGAGTCGGCTTTTCAAACAGAAAGAAAACGTTCAGGCATGTGGCAGAGAGCAGCCTGGAGGAGTCCTCCACACTCAGTTACATTATTCAGACTCACAAACAAAATATTAATGGCTTTTTTTACAGCCTTCGGTTGTTTTGTCTGCATTGCAGTTCATTTCCAGAATCAATGGATAGCAGAAATCTCTGTCACTGGATACTACTGTTGTGTTTGCTGCTTATATATCTAAATAAACTCGAACCATGAGAAACATTAACAGGAAGTGAATGGAAATGTTGCTCCTGTGATGTAAGGAGCCTGACATGTTTATTAAATTAACTTTTAAGCTGTTATAATTCTGTTTTGTTCTAATCTGATCATAAAAAGATACCTGAATCTTTAATATTCTGACCTCAATAACCATGTTTTCATTTAAAGTGTTTGATTTTGACACACATTGCTCAGGTTTGTGTTGTGTTTCTTCCTTTTTTTAGGTGGATGGTGACATCCCTACGAGAGTGAAGAGAAACGCTCATGAACTGATTCTGGACTTCATTAGATCCAGACCTCCACTTAAACCAGTGAGTTAAAGCACTCCTTTATATGCGTGAAGATGGGTGACTCAAACATGTTTAATGTATGCTGTATACAACGCTTCACCCGACTTCCATTTGCACGTGAATGAATAATAAATAGTTTGGCCTTACAGGGCCGAGAGACGCTTCTTTTTATTTTTTTAAATCTGTGGATTTGTGGATGTGGTCTAATAGCTTTTCCACTTTAGGTTTCAGAGCGCAGCCTCCCCCCTCCACCACCTCAGCAGCAGTCCCTCCATGAGCGGGTCCTGGCAGAGATCAAGCAGGAGAGAAAGCTCAGACCGGTGGCACCACACAGTACCAGACGTAAGACAACAACCATCAGTCTTTTCTAGGTTATTATAGGTAAAGTCTGAGATGAATGTCGGGGATGGATCACATGGATCAGCTCTAGCTCCGTCATTCTGCCTCTGTACTTTCACACGTCACCTTAATGTGCAACAAAGACACGTTACAACTGTAAAAGTGACACAGAGCTTTTCAAAATAAGAGTTGCAAGCAAGCAGTGGCTCCGACGGAGAATCGCTAAAACTTTATTTAAAAGGCACCCTGACAGCCGCTAGGCAGCTCCACCCGAAAGTACAGCTGTGTCAAATGTTTATTTAACAAGATGTAAAAATATGTTCAGATAAATAAGGTATTTCTTCTAGTTTATCTGAAAAACATTAAAGTAGCATATGTTCATGTAGTCTAGAGGCTCAGAGACCAATAAATACCTGAGGGTTTGTGGTTTCTAACCTTTTATATGTCACACAAGTGGTCTTTACAACACCTTATTTTATTACAGAGCTGTAAAGACAACAGGATTTCTAAAATTAATGAAGGAATGCATATCGCCCGCTGCCTTGATCTGTAGCAGTAGGTGTTAGAGATGACTCGACTACATGACAAACAACAACTTATAGTTTAAAATTACATTTTATTTGTCGTCCAATGAGCGAGTCTCTGCATGTTATTCACAGAAAGTGCTGTGAAAATGAATTATTGTCACTTTCATTCAAGTATGTCACAGTTTTACCTCAGTTTACACCATCATAGATGTTCCTTGTTTAACCCAGCAATGATTGTTTTTTATTTGTTGATCTGGTTTCAAATCGCCCTCCAGTAGAAGTTGCTGAGGTCAAATAATAACAACATTAGAGCTAATATTCATCTAAGTTTATAAAGTTTGTATCCAGGAGTAGTTCTCAGTTTAGAGCTGATATCAGATTTCACAGATACCAATCAGCCATTTACAGAGAAAGAAGTCAAATAATGACACTTTGTTGAACGTGGAATCAAATGTTTTGGTTTTCAGTTATCGGCTGAAAAGCCTTAGATTTTAATCAGTTTTATATTTGCTGTTACAGTCAGTACCAGTCAGTACGTGGGGTTTTACCGTTTAACTAAAAACAGTCAAGAAAAAAAGTTAAATAAAGAATTTGTCATTTTAAAAAGCTTTTAATTTTTTGGGGAAATAAAATAGAGATTATCTACCACTTCAAAGATATTGTTGTTGGTAGCTGGTTGAAGTTAGTTAGTTAGGTATTTCAGTGTCTCATTTCCACCATTTCTGGTGAAAAAAACTCAGCTGTTTAGATGCTAAATCCTCCATTTTGTTCACCGTCATAAAGTTAAGCAGCTAAACTAAAACATTTAGTAGAAAGATGTTGAAATACTCTTCTGTCTTACACACAATTATTTGTTTCATTTCTGATTTAAATGTTATTCAGTCCGGCTTAAAGTTGTGTTTTGTTCTGTAAGAAAAACTGTCTCTGTTTTGCCTTTAGGGCAGGGTTATAAACCTACAGTTTTTATTACTGCAGCATTGTTTGTTTGTGAACTTTCTGCTGCTGTTAGTTGTGAAACTATAATCCAACACCTCATTCCTCCTTTTTCACCGTCACACCAAACAATACTTAAACAATGTCCACTATGACCTCCTATGAGGAGCTCTGATGTTCTTGACTGACACAAACACATCCACTCTACTTAATGAGTTTTTAAAATCTGTGCAGATTTATGCAGTCAGTGTTGCTGCAAACACAACAGATTTACTTTAGAATAAACATTAAATATGCTGAAAAGTAGTGGAACAGCCACATTGTTGATATACTGTGTTTATACTGTTGGCAACATGCTGCAGATCCTGAGAATCTCTGCTCCTGACTCACGGCTCGCTGCTGCTGTTTTTTGGTTTCTCTTCTCTCAGCTTTTGGCTCTCTGCCCTGTCTGGCTCAGATGTGTCCTTGTAATGTCAAATCTACGTCATGCATCGACCTGTCTGTGTCGGAGCCCCGGCCGCCGCCCCGCCCTCGCATCCTGCTCAAGGCCCCGACGCTGGCTGAGATGGAGGAGATGAACTTATCTGAGGTGAGCTCATTGCTGAGATGTCTGCGCTGGAAGGGGCTCTTCGGGAATGGCTGTTTTTATTCCTCTGTTTGGCGCTTGGGCTATTGTTTTACAGCCTAAACTGGTTAACGTTCCTCTGTGGAGTCGGAAGTGGACAGAGGTGGAAAGAGTATTTTTACTCAAGTGCAGCTAATATGATAAATTTTTTCTTAAGCTCAAATAAAATTACCAAACTAAAAATCAAGGTCAAAGTAAAAAGTAGCTAATTTTAAATGAACTCAGAGTAAAAGATAGTTACTTTTTTAACAGCAAGAGTCCATCTTTCCTGTTCAGTGTACAAAAAACAAGATTTAATAAAAACAAGTTGTCTTAATTTAAAATAAAATAGAAAATACTTCTCCAAAATGGTCAAATAAGAGTGACTCTTTAGACTCCAGGCTGAAAACTTTAAAACGAAATTCTCTGAGATCATAGAAGCTCCTAAAAATAAAGCTAAGTAACAAAACGGCAGACAGGAACGGGCCGAGAAGCTTCTCCCTCCACCGGCTGGTACTCTGGCGTCCTCCTGGACCTCCTCAGACTCAGGAACAGGATCTGGCTGAGAGGCGTCCTCCTGGACCTCCTCAGATTTGGGAACAGGATCTGGGTGAGAGGCGTCCTCCTGGACCTCCTCAGATTTGGGAACAGGATCTGGGTGAGAG
>NC_051440.1:23802971-23853524 GCF_001649575.2 Kryptolebias marmoratus | reverse complement strand
ATCTGGGTGAGAGGCGTCCTCCTGGACCTCCTCAGACTCAGGAACAGGATCTGGGTGAGAGGCGTCCTCCTGGACCTCCTCAGACTCAGGAACAGGATCTGGGTGAGAGGCGTCCTCCTGGACCTCTGTAGACTCGGCACAAGAAACTAAGAAGCTGAAATAGACTCATAATAAATTTTTATCTCTTTAAATTCAGATTGTTGCTGATTGAATCAGATCCTTCTTTTTGTTAATTAATTTGTGGTTGTGTCTTAAACTAAAATGTGATGCATTTTCACCAAAAACTGAAAAAAAACAAACTGCCTTATGGCCCGATCTGTGTCACGTTGACATTTCTCCCTCTTTTCTGCCCTTCTGACGTTGACCCTTAAAACAACAGGAGGAAGAGTCCCCGGACCACAGAGATCTGAGGAGAGCAGAGAGCTCCCCCACACCTCTGAAGAGAGATCGGTCCTTCTCAGAGCAGGACCTCGCCTTACTTCGAGGGGAGACGCTTCCTTCTCTGTCGCAGTCAGCCCAGCTGGGTGAGACGATCAGGCTGCGGGACGTGAGACCCAGGTCCAGGACGCTGACCGGAACCGGGCCTCCTCCGTATCACAGAGGTTTCACTAATTATCTTTTACGGTCCCCTTCATTTAACATACAGAGGAGGACCTGCAAAACGTGCATTTCTTTGTCATTTAAATTATTTTTTTCAGCATTAACAAACCATCTAATGCCTGAAATCATCTGAAGAACTCATGTCTCCTGTACATCCTGGAAATGTTTCATAAATGTTGGACTATTAGGAAAGGAGATCAGTCATCTCTGTTTTAGACTTCTTTAAATAACTGAAGGGGGCTCTTCTGGACAAACATGAACAAGACTAAAAATATACCATAACCAATTATCGTCATTTGTACATATGCAGTTATTAAATCCTTACCAAACCCATCTGCAGCTCGTTGAAGTGGTGTAGTCTTTCAGTTCGTCTGAAAGGAAGATGATTGAGCTGCTGGGTATTCACACTCGCTGCAGTTTTAATTCCCCTCTTCTAGAGGGAGACAAAGCATCAGACGTCGAGGAGCAGAGTGATACTGAAGCCTGCAGAGGCAAAGCAAAAACACGGCTGCACTGATAAAATGTTCTGATTTTATCAGGATTAAATAAAGATCCACACTGAACCTGTCCAGGTTCTGCAGAGTGCAGCATGCTTCTCATTCACCTGCTTTTTGTTCTGTCTATATACAGAGTTTAAAGTGTGTCTCAGTCATTATGAGGGAACAACAGAGCTAATGCAAATACAAAGAAATCACTACAAAACAACAACAGTGATAATTGGAAACCTTTTTAATTTGTAGCTGTTATTGCTTTAATTAAGGCAGCAGTCATATTGATAGTGACAAAATAAAAAGCCCCAGGTCTGAGCCAAGTAAAAATAACAAACAGAAACAATCAGATTCTGTTTTTCTCCACTCCTGAGTCATTTATTGCTCCTTGACAGCAAATTCTCATGGCAGGACATTAACAGAAAACATTGTTGGTCAGTCAGTTTTCAGTCAAAGAAGTGAAGAAACATTTGGCCGTTGGAGTAAAAGTTATGAGCCTCAGCTTTTCCGCGTCCCTTCATGATGGTCCGAATCATCGTCTTCAGCCAGAATGTTCAAAACAAAACAGATTTGTTTACGTTTTCCTTCCTACATCCTTCCACGTGTTACCCATCCGGAGAGCCGTGTGGGGTGGTGTGATGGTGTTCACTCCAAACTTCTGATCCTTAAAATGAAAGTCGACCTTCCTCCTTGTGGCCAGATTGTGAGCTTTGTTATAATCATGAACATACAGCATGAAAAACCTGAACAGAAAGCAGATAAATGTCCACAAAACTGCTCATGGGAGCCTTTTAAGAATTATTCTGGGAATACATAAAGTTTTAAGGTGTTTTGAAGTAAGTAAATGTGCATAAATTGGCTGAAAGTGTTTAATTTTATTTTTTTAAACATGTTTTTAGATTAAAAAAAACATCAGCACATTACTGAACATTTGGGCTCAACGTTCCGTGGTATAATCTTCATAATATAACTTTTTTAAAAACTTGTGTGGTTTGAATTTGATCCCTAATTGAAAACCCCACAATGCCTGATGGTGCCTTAATCAAAAGTTTAAACAACATTTTTGAAATTTCAGCTTCTTTTCCCTCAAAGTCTTGAATTTCAACTAAAGAACAACGTTTTATTTTCGTTTTTTTACCCTCTAGCAGTAAAACGATGTAGGGATTTTGGAGACATTATGTCGCCACTACTTTCAGTCTCTGCTTCAGGCAGAAATCTTATTAAGTTACCGTTACCTCGGTGAAATACGAGCTGCGTCTGTCTCCTGTGATACAGCACCGCTGCACAGCAGGTTTACAGGGATTCTCATCAGCCACAAAGCTGTTCAGAGGCTTCTGATGGATTCTAATTTGATATAAAGATGTTCTGATAAAGTCTGACTCTGATGGAGAGTAGACACATAAGTGTGTGTCCTATAAAATCCTTCATGCATTCAAATCCTTACTGTCTGTGTGCGGAGACAATAGCTGGAAAAACTATCCTTACTCCCTGCCTGCAATGCAATCCACGACGCAGCATGACACAGGCGTTAAAGCCGAGTTATTAGCAGGATAAAGGCTCATCATGTAGCACCCATCTCTGCCCACAGGGGGCTCCTGTGCCTAGGCCATGTCTGCGTGAGGATGTAAGCACGTAAGCCCCAGCTGTCAGGAGCAGCTGATCCAAATTATATGTACAGATGATGTTTACTGGCCCATTCCAGCCTCCCTCTCAGTCTGTTTACTTTCCATTAGAGCCAAGTTGACACCTTCCATTTGCAGGCCTGAAGAGGCGCCCGGTTTCAGCTGTGTGTGGTCTGCAGAGTTACAGCAGACCTCTCAGTGTGATCTAAGTTACAGATGTAGCAGCACAAGCTGAATCTCTGTCCTGAAATCAGATTAATAATACATGACTGCATTAGAGGCAATCGACAAACGCTCTGAGGGGCTGAGATCTGAGACAGGGCTGAATGAAAGAGCCTGATGTGTAATTCATGGACCTGTTAGGCCGAGATTTCAGCCTTTTTCTCATTCACTCATTTGATATGGCCTCATTTGATTCATTATTTCCATTTACTGACTTTTAATTCGTTTCCATTTTTCCAGCCTCCTTTCCAGTTCACGGCTGGGTGCCGCCGTCTCCCGCCCGCCTGTCTCTGAGTTCAGTCGATGAGGCCACAGAGGGACCCGAGTCAACGTCAGACTCCAGAACTGGAGACCAGTGGATGGTGAGATAAAGTCCCTGCAGCGTCAACCCCTTTACCCCCATTATTACTGTATGTTCTTCAAATTTAACTCCCCATTCTAACCTTTCTCAAGTAAATTAGGTCCTCAACAGATTGATGTGATAAAATACAGAAAGATTCCTTGAAATAATGAGATAAAAAGGTCATTTTACTCTAAATATCCCTTAATAATATTAAACTTTTGACTTCAAGACTTCTAGATAAACTCCATATGCTGAGAAAGTAGTAAAAACTTATACAGTTTGATATAAAATACAAGCTTTTTGTTTTTGAGAAAGCCCTTAGTTTTGTTGAATTGATGTTCAGGGTTTTAAGTCTCGCCACAAAGTTCAGTTTTTCTCTGTAAGCGAAAGAGAACAATCGGGCCGGCCGGCTGATTTATCTGTCCTTCTGCCCTCAGGAGGAGTTCAGCCATCCCGTGGAGAGTCTCGCCTTAACGGTTGATGAGGTCATCAACGTGCGTCGGGTGCTGGTCAAAGCGGAGATGGAGAAGTTCCTTCAGAGCAAAGAGCTCTACAACAGCCTGAAGAAAGGAAAGGTAGTGGCATGAGTTTGCTGTCTGCCGTCGTCTCTGCCGTGTTTACAGTAAATCCACTCAGGAACTCTTGTTTTCTCAGGTTTGCTGCTGCTGCAGAGTCAAATTTCCTCTCTTCTCGTGGCCGTCTACATGCCTGCTGTGTAAAAGGTATCAGAGACGACTTTCACTGGACCGCCTGGGGGCTTTTGGAATATTTTATTACCTTTAATTCAACTCTAAAAGTTACTTCATGTTCTGTGTTACAGAAGACTTTGGTGTCACTCCTCTCCGTTCATGTTTGTTTTACACTTCATGGGTTCAGATACATTCAGGAAAATTGGTTTTACGTCATGAAAGTTTTTCTTTTTAAGATTTTAAGATTGTCATTTTAAACTCAGCTTCAATTCACTCTTTTCATTTATTTTATTTTACATTTTCCACAATAATAAGGCAAAAATTAATTATTTCTTTTAGTTTTGTGTTGCACAGATATACCGTAATAACACAAGTGGTTCTTAAAGGGTTTGTTGTTAAGAGAGTTTAGTTAATTAACTTCTGAAAACTACAGGAAGTAGAATAAAAAATATAATTCGTATAAATTGAATCTTGAAATGAAGTTTAACCATCCCTTCAGGCAGAAGTTAGGATGGAGCAGAAACACTGAAGTAGTGACATTTAAAACGAATAGTAAATGTTTCCTTTTCACTCTTTTATTTGTTCCTGTTCCTCCTGCAGGTCAGTCTGTGGCTCCTGCAGTGCCAAGGTAACTTCACACCTTTCACTTGGTTCACTGATGATTTAAGATCTTTGGTTTTTCATGAATCTGTCTTGTTAAAGGTGCAGTATTTGACCTAGCAGAAACCGATTCAATGTCTGTGTTTTAGTTTATTTACAAATAAATGATGCAGCTCTCAGTTATTGGCTACAAATATATGACACTGAAAGAAATGATTTGTGATTAATAAGATATTAGCGAGGAATCCATCAAACGTTCCTTTGGTTTTGATAAATGATGGATTAGTTAAATACTTAAAATTTATTTGAAATTGTGCCAATTTGTCAACTAAAAGTGTGGAAACCAGGAATCGCAACTTTTAAAGAACCTTATAATTTCAAAGGGTTGTATCACACAAATTTATCTTTTTTTAAAAAAAACTGTTTAATACTCTACACTTTTAATTTACCTTTATTTTTATTTCTTTTTACAGAATTTGTGGTGTCTTGTATAAATGAAGCCATTAATCTTCTGCATCTAATGTTTAAATTTGAGCTTTTTTCTGCACAAAATGAATGAAAGTCATATAAATATTTCTTTGACCTCTTGTGATCGTAATATCACGTCCTCTGTTGACGTCACTTCTTCTTCTGTTGTTTTGCTGGTTTTGATTTGTTGCCTCGGTCCCGGCCCATGTTGGATGTGTGGTTCTGTTCTCTGTAGGTTTGGATTTTGTGAGCTTCTTTTTGTGATGTGTGCATTGCTGTGTTTTCAGTTTATTCCTGTGTGTTTGCTCTGTGGACGTGTCATTTATGTAAAACTTCTTATATTTGTGTGTCTGAGTGGATTAGTCGTCCTCTGTCTGTATTTGTGAGCGTTGTCGTCTTGCTGTGCCTCGACGCAGTTTGACTGATTTCCTCACGCCGTCCCTCTTCTTCCTCTCCTCCAGATGAAGATCCCCTCCAAGAAGATGGCCCATATTCCTGTGTACACTGTGGGCTTCCACAGCACGCCAAAAAGCCACGGACACAAAAGCCAAGTCTACAAGTGAGTCTTTGTGTCTCAGCCAGCAGAGGGTCGGAGTATGTTTACCGTATTTTTCGGACTATAAGGAGCCTTCAGTTTTCCCAAAAAACGACAGTGCGCCTTATATAAGTAAGAAGTCATGATGTTTTAGTACGACTTTGGTAAACTACAAAGCTGCACCGCTTGCAGCATTAAGGCTCAGTTATAGTCGTGCAGGGCTCCGTGCACAGCTCCGTGCACAGCTCCGTGCACAGCTCCGTGCAGGGCTCCGTGCAGGGCTCCGTGCACAGCTCCGTGCACAGCTCCGTGCAGGGCTCCGTGCACGGCTCCGTGCAGGGCTCCGTGCACAGCTCCGTGCACAGCTCCGTGCACAGCTCCGTGCAGGGCTCAGTGCACAGCTCCGTGCAGGGCTCCGTGCACGGCTCCGTGCACATCTCCGTGCACGGCGCGCGTTGAAGGCGTTTATACTAGATGCCTATGTCGGTGCAGTATTCTCCTAGAAGACAAGGGGCTGTTTGGTTTTGCTTTATGTGCCTCTCAGTGCAGAAAATACGGTACAAGAAAGATGTTTTTAGTCTGGTTGCTTTTAAATCTCTAAAAAAAACAAAAGAGTCCAGAGCTTCAACCTTTAGTTAATATTAAAGCTGTACTAAATGCTGCAGATCAATAATTCAGACTTCATTAGAGTTCGAGCAACTTAAAGTGTTTCAGAATCGAATAACAAAAGTGAAAAATATAAAACAGGCAACAGTGATGTTTACAGAAATATACTGACAGGTCTGAGTTTTCTGACAGTTATTCCAGGTGATAAAAAAGACAAAATCACTGACATTTATACCAGCTGTAAATAAACCATACGTACTTTTTTGGCACTGAAGCAAATGTTTAAACATTGAATTCATTCTTGACTTCCCTTCTTAAAAAATGCATTATTAAAAAAGAGTTTTAAAATCTAAAATTTAAATGAAATTAAATGAACCTGATAAGATCTGTCCACGTTTAGGTGGAACCTTCAAGTTAAAACGACTCTTCGTTGAACACTCAAAGAGCTTTTACAAAACAAATCACAACTTTATTTTTATTATTTCACGTCAGTTTAACACAGAGTTATCAGGAGTAAACACCTCTTTGAGCCGTCTGTTCTGGTTCTGCTGGAGCGGAGTCATTCCTCCCCACTGTCGCCCGCCTCGCCGCGCTTCGCTCAGGACGGCAGATTACATCATCTCCTGAATCTGATTACATGTATTTAACAAACTGAACTGATTTGGGTCACTTGTTGAATTTGAGCTTGATCTGGTTTTTGTGTGTGAAGTTCCCTGAAATTAGTTTTTTTTAAAGAATTGGTGCCATATAAATAAATTAAACTTAACTAATTCGTTGGAATGATTTCAGTTTTACTCTTGCTGTTTATAACGTATATTTTGGACTCAGAAGATGTTTTGTTGCTGAGATGTTTTGTTAGGATCAGCATGAAGAACATCTGCTGATAGTTATCATGTAACAATACAAAGAGCCTTTTTTATCCTCCTCTTCTTTTGAGACCATTTCCCAACGCTAATAAAACAGTATTTATTAACTTTTGTCAATAAGAGATCTAAAAACCAGCGAAGCTTTTTATGACTCCAGCGGGCCTCTTTTCCTCCACAGTCAACAAACTGAAGTTAAGAAGTTGAACTATTTAAGTCGTGTCCCCCCCTCCCTCGATGATTGTTAACCTTCTCCTCCTCAATCCGATCACCACCCTCCCCCCACCTCCGCCACTCCCTCCTCCTTTTGTTATATAATCACAGCAGCGCCTCCTCGGAGCCTCTAAGCAGCCATTATGTAATAATTACCCAGCTGTCGTGACTATCCTCGCTCCTCGCCGCTCCGTGAAGACGGCTGACAGCCATTTGGAGGGAAACAGAGCGTGCGTGCTGAGCTGGTGTCATGTTTACCTGCTAACACCTGCCGTCGAGACCCCACGGTGCAACTAGACAGACATAAATATGTTTTATAACAGCAAATGTTAAGTGTTATTTTAATCACACGAACTGACCTTAATCCCCATGTTAGCGGCCGCGATGCCCCACCTTTGCTGCATCATGTCGGGTTTATATGTTAGTCTCTTTAAATAAGCTTAGAAAGATTAGATGTCGGCTTTTTTACCAGATGTTTGGCTGATTTACAGAAAAAATGCACAGTGAGCTTTTTTTTAAACACCAAATATAGATATAATCTCATGAGATAAAGTAACTGTATGTTTTTCTCACATAAAATAAACTCATAACAGAATGTTTTTTAGTTTTGGGGTTTTAATAAAACTCTCAGAAAGTAATAAACATGTACACCTTTTTGTAATAGACTCCATCCACAGCGAATCCACTTCAGCAAACACAAAAATGGCTGAAACTCTGACGATTCTACAGATATTGATCTAAAACTTGGTGTGGTAGTAGCTGAGAGTCATCCTCAACACATCTCAGAGATTGCACAATATTATCCTTAAATACATTTAAAAGTTTGACCAAAACGGTTGTAACTCCATCCCTTCACAGTGTAAGAGTTTAATTGAAATCTCTGGCATGAAAGGCAGCATTCCTTCAAACAATGCTTTAATTATAATCCTCCTTTTGATGAAGCTGAAGCACTTTAAAATATTAATTAACAAAAGAGAGTTATTTGCTTTTTATTCAACTGATAATAAATCAGACAAGACATCAAAAGTCAAAATCTAAAAACATGTCAGAACAAATCTGAGCTTTGGTGAAAGATGTCAAAACATCTTAAACACTGGCCGAGGTTTCAACATGACGGAGTCTGATAATAAATCATCCCAAGGAGGCGGATTTAAAGTAAATAAAAGAGGGTAAGTAGTTCAACAAAATAAGAATAACACTTCTAAACATGTCATCTGTTGGTTTATCATGGTTTATTATGAAAAGAATGAGAAAAGACGCTTCAGCCTATTAAACAATTTTTTTTGCAGCAAGATTGTAAATAATAATAATAACAGAAATCTATACAGTTTCTAATTATGGCTTCTTTGCAAACTTCAGCTAAAAGAAAACTAAACTTTAATCCTTGAGGCGCTTGCTGCTTTACAGAAGATGTAAAATCGTTTCCATCCTCCGTGTTTGTCTGCAGATCCCTGCGAACGTTGTCCCGCCGCTCAGTGGAGGAGGAGTTCCCGCACCTGTACGCCAATGGCTGCACGCTGCGCGACATCTGCGCTGAGTGCACCAAGTTTGTGGCCGACGTGATTTCCTCCAGCCGCCGGAGCCTGGACATCCTCAACAACACGCCGAAGAAGGAGGCCAGAGCCGCCGGCGCCCAGAGGCCGCAGCTGCTGCGTCAGTCCAACGTCGAGGCTTTCCCCCGCCACCCGTCCCAACACAAACAGCTCCACGCATCACCGCCGACCCCTTCCCCGCAGCTCCACCGCACGGAGACGATCAGCAGCGCGAGCCGCTGAGTGGATCAGACGAACACTTTGTCCTGCACTGACCACACGTTTAGACGAGTTTCAGACAGCGGAATGACATATATAATCCAGTAAAGTGCTTTAAAGTTAATTTTGCTGGGTTGAAGCATTAAATGTATCATTTATTATGTCATGTTTAGATCTAAACACAGTTTCTGAAGCTGTTTAGAACCTTTTTATACAAAGAATCTCCATGTCTGCTTTGCACAGCTGCATTATCTCTCACAGAGATCTGTTCACTCAGAGAGGTTAAAGTATGAAGCTTTCTGCGTCTGCTGTCTCTGCTGCACCACAACACTCCCAGCTGCCGGGTGGGGTCGAACGGAAGAAAAGGCAGAGCATGAGAGCGCAGGAAGTGAAGGGGACGAGGGTGGAGGTGAACTCGGACATTACGTTTAGCATTAGAGCTCTGGTTGTTCTGGACATGAATGTAAGTTACAGAAACTAAATTGTAAAAGCTTGTACACAGCAAACCAATGTTGGTTTTTATTCATCCGAAAAAGGGAATTAGAAACAAATAGCTGCTGCTAAATAACAAGGCCTCTTCCCAAAGCTTAGTAAGTCCCCGGTCTTGCGGGCGGAGGCGTAATGGCGGCGACACTGTGAATGTAGGGGGCGAAGCTGCACCTTTAACCGACAAAGCTTGACGACGGCGGCGGCGAGAGGCGAGCAGATGAAACTCCCGCCTCCATCACTCCCCACGGACGCCCGCAATGTGTTCTGGTTTTATAAACACCAAGCTAACCTCAGCTGCAATAAAATCTAACGACAAACACGAGCGGCGCTGCATCTGCGAGTTTTACTGTTTTTATTGTGTTCAGGCCACAAAACACAGCCTTCTGGAACAAAAAAGGACCTCTTCTGTCAACATCTGTGAAAATAAACTTAAAAACATGGTAATAAGGGTTCTGCTTTTAAAAAAACACCATGAAGATCATAGAAAACTATTTTAGTCAACTACAAATGTGAGAACCATTTAGTATAGCATACACAACACTAATAAGAAACAAAAATGGAGATGACTAATGAGGTTTTCTGACAGGAAAAAAAATAGTTTTGTTTTATTAATTACGTTTGTTCAACTCATAAAGAACTGTGTGATATAAAACTATTTTAATCCACAGTGACACCCACAGTGATGGATGTTTAATGCAATTTAATGAGCACAAACACATTAATAAAATTAAAAGCATTGGTTTCTTAAAGTTACTGATTGATTTTACAAGAAAAGATTGAAGAAATCACATTTTCTGAGAGCTGATTGACCACTGAAGAAACTGAAACTGAGCTGTTAAAGCTAAAAGAAGCAGAGCGATAGCTAAAAGTAGTGAAATAGTAGCTTGAAGCTAAAAATTGTAAAAGCTAGCTAAAATCAAAAACAAAAAGCTAGTTTAAAGTAGCCAAATGCTACCTAGAAGCAAAAAATTATAAAAAGCCCAGTTAAACTAAAATCAGTGGAACATTAGCCGAAATCTGAATCCTGTTAGTTTCAGCTGCATTCTGTGGATCTGTGGATTTGGCTGTTTTCATCTCCATTTTGCTCCATTTTAGTAATGTAAAAAAATAAGTATTATAGCAAAAAAAAAAAAAAAAAAAACAATTCAACAGATCTCTCTATAAACTGCATCTATATCTATGAATTCAATCTAACTCAGACTAAAAAAAACTATTTCAATAAAAGCAGAATTATTTAAAGACTGTGGTGGCATGAGATGTTTAAGAATCAGACTGTTTATAAAACAATTAAAAAAAGGAAACTATAAAGGGTCGTGGGTCGATGATAATGGTCTTATTTGTTAAACTCTTTGGAGAAACAGGCTTTACTCTCTCCTAAAACTTGACATCCAGCAGAAAGTCTATTTTTCCTGAATTCTGGGAGTATTTAAAGCAACACGTCTAACCTCACTGTGTGAGTCCTCAAAGCTCAAACCACAGAAAAAAAAAAAAAAAAAAAAAGTTTCAAGCTATAATCTTTTCACAGGTTTGTTAATTTGCTGCGAAGCTTCAAGGCGGAACTGACTGATGGGAAGGTGAAAGTCCACTGCAAGCAGCAGGGTCCATTAATAGAGTGACCACAGCCTTAAGAAGGCTTTGGATCCATGATGCATGAAGGAAGGCCCCGCCCCCTCATGAATAATTAATGAGCCCTGCGTGTTGATTGGCTCCGTCTGAGTTCCCGGACAGTAATCTGGCTGCAGTCAAGGTGCCTCATGGAAACCGAAACAGGAAAAAAGGTGGTTACCCTTTCGCAATATGAGCATAGAAATGATAATTTTCTGTCAAACAACTGAGGTTTTAGGGCCCAGGTGTAAAAATGACGTCACCCTGCAGGTTTTAACCCCCTGCCCCCCAAAAAAAGTTATTTGTGCTGCTACCTAAGTTTGACTTAATTGATCGAATTGATTTAACAGGCAGAATGATGAACTGATTTACACCTTTATATAAACATAAATGTAAATAAAAATCAATGTGATTGTGTTTTTTAAGATAAGATAAGATAAAACTTTATTGATCCCACAACGGGGAAATTTGCACGTTACTGCAGCTCAATACAGGAATTATTATTATTACTTGTTTTTAAGTATTGTTATTTCATATTTACTGTTATATGTCTCATGAAGTTAGCCTTTATTGCAATTATTGTCAAAACTTGGTCATTAACTAAACTTTCTCAAAAAAAAATGAAGTATTGTCAGTTTCATGTTTAGGGTGTTTTTATTTTGAAAGGTCAAGCGAAAGTTTCTCCACCGCGCTCGTGCTAACTTCCCGGGGGAAGTTGGGCCGCTTCACAGCTCGAACTCCACAACTAGCCCTCCGAGGCTGGCCCATCGCAGCTCCTCCGCCTGTTTTCCGGGAGTCCCTCCGTCCCCGCTCCCCCCCCCCGGGTCTCTCCGCAGCCCCACGGCGGGAGTGGGTGTGTCGACGCGAGGCAGCGTAGCCTAGTTGCTGCTCGTGCGCACTTTGAAAAAGAGGGAAAAAAAAAGTTGGTGATGAGTTTAGAGTGAGAGCGGCCCGCCTCGGAGCAGGCTAACGGCAGTCCGAGAATGGCAGTTTGGACCAGGGCGGATAAAAATGGTCAGCTGGACCTTCTGCTCCGGGACCGCTGGATCCGAGTGGCCGCCGAGCTCACGCGAGAAACGCTGACTTTAACGGCCGAGGCGGAGGTGACCGGACAGGGGGGCAATCACTGGGACTACCCTCCGGCTGGCCTGCGAAATGGCATGTCGAACGGAAACGACCCGGGAGCGGGTCTGGGGAGCCCTGGCCGCAGTCCGTCGTTGGGTCAAGACCAACTTCAGAACCACGGGGCTCGGGGGCGCAGCAGAAGCCCGTCTCGAGGAGGCGTCAGTCGGGGTCAGTACGATGGCAACTACGGTGGAAACAACGCTGGGAAGTACCCGATTAACGGCACAAACTCTGACTTCGGGAGCCCTGGATCCAGCTACGGCAGTCCAGGGTCAAGCTTCGGGTCGAGGCAGGGCGACTTCCCCGTCAGCCTGGACGGCTCCTCCGAAGCGGTGCGGAAAGTCCGGGTTGTCAAACAGGAGTCTGGCGGCCTGGGGATCAGTATCAAGGGGGGGCGCGAGAACAGGATGCCCATCCTCATCTCCAAGATCTTTCCCGGGCTCGCCGCAGACCAGAGCCGGGCTCTCCGGGTGGGCGACGCGATCCTGTCGGTGAACGGGAACGACCTCCGGGAGGCGACGCACGACATGGCGGTCCAGGCGCTGAAGAAGGCCGGAAAAGAGGTGACGCTGGAGGGTGAGTTGGCCAACGCGAGAGCGGGGATTTGAAAAGGCCGAGATTAGACTCCCGAGGTCTGGTCTGACCACGGTGCGAACCGAACCTTTTATTTAAATTTAATTAATGAATACAAACAAATATTCATCTCAGAGTTGCACATTTAAAGTAAACTTTCAGACAAACGTAAATATATGAAGTTTCAAACCAAACTCAACAAGTTGCCAACTAGAAATTCTGTTCATATCTGCTGATTTATCTGGAGATACTTTAGTCCCTTTTTATTTTTTAAATTTTTTAGTGTTTTTATTTTTAAAATACTGTCGCCCGCCGCCGAAAGTCGAAGGCGGGCGATAGTGTTTCGTTCGCCCGCCTGAGTTCCTGTGTGTTTCCCCCAAATATCTCATGAACCCCTGGACGGATTTTAACGAAACTTTCAGGAACTAATCATTGAATGTGCATCTACAACTAACTGGCTTTCGGAGGCAGCCCGATTCAAAATGGCCGCCACAGCCAACTGAACTTAAAAACTACAAAAATGGCTCCAGTTCAGTCAGTTTTACAAACACTGAGCTAAGATTTGTTGTGGTAGTAGCTGAGACTGATTCCCAACACATACTCTGAGCACTGACAGATGAACGTTGCGCAGTCGACTTTGTCTGTTAGCAAAATATTTCATGAACCACTGTGTGAATCTTGAAGCAATATTTGGCTGATTAAGTAGACCCAATGCAAGATGGCCACCACAGCTAGTCATCATGAGTCAACACAAAAACGGCTATAACTCAGTGAATTTTACAGCTGTGGAGGTAAAATTCGGCGTGGTAGTAGCTGAGTCATTCCCAGCACATGCTCTGAGTGTGACGTCTCGTGATGTCACATGGCGTTATTTTCAAGCTGACCTTGGTCTGAAACTGTGGCGTGAAAGGCGGCGGGCGATATGCATCAGTTGTGGAACATGGCAGTTCTCTCGGCGTGGCGGTAACGTTCCAAACCTGAGACCTGAACAAACGCAGTTCTGTGTTGATCTGTGACCGGGGGGGGCTTAAATCACATCAGCTGAACACAAAGCCGTTGATTAGTGTAAACAGGAACAGAACCACAGATGTGTTCCACATTCCGCTCGGTTCCATCACAGTTCGTAGGCTCGGGTGATTGGTTTGGTTCAGATAAGAGTTTGATGTAAACAGGAACATGTGGCTGTGCCGTCCTCCAGCTAACGTAGGTTCCATAAAATCCAGAAAATGTCAGCATTAGCCTCTGATTGATACCTGTCAGAAAAAGGCAAAAGAGCTGATGAAGAAAAGTTCAGATCCCACATGTCAAACTCAAGGTCCGCGGGCCAGATCCGGCCTTGGCTAACATTTTATCTGGCCCTCCCAAGATAACATTTCAGTTCTATTAGATCCGGTTTGTGACAGATCGAGCCTCCTTCGCTTCTCATTTTAGTTAAAAAAAAAACTTGAGTGAAGCCTTACCTTGAAGCCAAGAAAATTAAGTTTAAACTTTTCAGCAGCTTTTATTTTGACGAAGCAAATGGGATCGATCGAAGGCTCGTTGATAAACTTGCAGCCATGAAAAGACGTCGGGCGTCTGAGTGACGGCGAGTCTGCTTTAATTAGTGTTGTCATTTTCTGTTTTCTTCTTGTTTTAAAGTTAAACGTTAATAGCTGTATGATCAAATTTTAGTTTCTTAGCTGATTTAATGGATTGTGGTCAAATTTATTACAAAAAATAATAATTTAAAAGCTGATGATGGGACGTTAGGCACGAAAAATGAGTCTGTCTTTAAATTTGATCTATTTTTTCTTTGTTCATTAGAATAATGTTTGTTCTAAATTCTGTATATTTTGTCACTGGGAGAAGGTAATTGGAGGAATTTGCAGGAATGCATATCGCCCGCCGGAGTTTTAGACTAAAAGCATCTTGTGATGAGAAATGATTTTTAATCGAACATCATGATGTCTCAGGATGTCATAGGATGTCCCAGGATATCTCAGGATATCTCAGGATATCTCAGGATGTCCCAGGATGTCCCAGGATGTCCCAGGATGTCCCAGGATGTCCCAGGATGTCTCAGGATGTCTCAGGATGTCGAATATAATAGTAGAAGAGAACTACTAAGTGGTGTCGTCTGAGGAAGGCAGATTATTGATGAGGTTTTGTCTCTATGAGACGAGAATGTCTACAGAAGGTTAGGACGTGTGGACATGTCTCCTGAATATCTGCAGCAGGTGTTTGTCTTTAAAACAAGTCAGATGATATTAATTAATCTATACAAGGAAAATGTTTTACAACCTACTGTATGTGGAAAAGAACGGCCTAAATGTGAGTGTAGAACGTTTTAGGCACATAACCAAGCTTGAAAACTAAACGTTGACCAGGAAAGAGTTAATTCTCCACTGAAGTCCTCAATTGAGCTGATTCCAGTTCAATCTTTAGAAAAGTTTTAAAAAGAGTAAATTGTAGGCAGAGGGGCTACAGAACCCTCAGGGTTTGGAAACTTCAGTTTGGTAAAAGCTAAAAGCTGTGTTTAATGGTTTGGAATAAACGTGTGGTGAATACTGATCGATGTGTGACGCAGTTCCTCTGAGGCCTGTTCTGTCCAAGTCAGCGTGATCGGCACTGGGAACATTTCTGCTTCAGTTTAATTTATTAAATTTATTTATTTATTCAGCCTTTTCTCTTGGTTGCGGATGCAAAAGTAGAATCCTTCCAGTTAGAGTTGGACCTTTTTCCTCCGACTGAAACCGTTCCCGGTGACCTTCGATGACCCGTCTGCCGCCGCGGTTCAGGAATCTGTCAGCTGCCTGTCACTGGACCGTTTGTGGATCTCCCACTGCTCTGAGAAGGGAACCGGAACGAGGCTGGAGTTTCCAGAACACCGTGCGAGCACACAGAACACGGACTCCCAGATATTCGGGCAATTAGCTCAGGAGCCCCACATTCCTGACCTCCGCTCACATGTGCTTATTTAGGTCAGGGGTCAACAATCCGGCTCCCAAACGGCAAACTGTCAGTAATTCTGTCAGGAAACGTTCTTTTAGTAATTCAGACACTTAAAGATTTCAGCTCTTTGACTTCTTGTTTTTCACTCGTCTGTCTTCGCTCAGGGACAGCTGGGACTCGTCCTTTCTGAGCACGTTGAATCCTGTGCTGCACATCCTCTAACAACGAACTCATGAGTAATAGATCAGAACTATTATCCTTCTGTCACACACTGGCTCAATAAACCCTGGCTGTGGGACGATATCTAAACGTTTTTTTTGTATTGGCAGTTTTCAGCGCCGCTCATTCAAGGACGTGTGGAAAATAAGACTTTCCAACTGAGGGAAAAGGTCAAGAAGGCCAACTAAAAGCTGGATTTCCTACTTCAGATACAAAACACGGTGCTGGTAGAGCTTTATTTGTTGTAAAGCAGAACAAGCAGAAAAGAGTTTCACTCCCAGACCAGAGGTCCTTGAAAGCAACATGACTTGAAGCTGAATTTGGGCTGAAATAAAAAGATCAGAGCCGAGGCTGCGAAACATCAGTGCTTTATAAAAACATAACAGTTTTCTATGTTAATGGCCTTTACTTTTCACATATAGTTGAAATAAAGCTCATAATTACTTCAAATGCTCCATAAAATGCTCTCATGTGCAGAAATAAAGCATCTTCAGCCTTTTTATTTGTCAGTTTTAACCAAAGTGAGAAACTAAGTTCTTGATTAAATTTTCTGTTTTCTTATTAAAAGTAATTGGAAGGAATTTTTGTCAGAAAGTCTTAAAGGCCAGCCTGTGTGTTCAGATTATTTTATCTTATTAAAAAAAAAGTCAAAATTTTCCAATCGTGTGTTGTCCTAAAACTGAAAACTGGGAGCGTCTATTTCAGCTCCATCCGAGGAACCGAAGCTCCTCAATTCCTCCCAGGATGGACTGGAGTTCTGCTCGCTTCACACTCTTCTCCTCTCCTAACACCTTTAACACTTAGTTTACATTTCTTTACTTGTCCTTTAAGTAGACAGAACCCTTAAAGCTCACATCTAGAGTTTGTTACAGGAAGTCACCAAAAGGGAACATTTTATTTTTTATGTCTTTGACTCAAGGCTGATTTCCAGCCCCGAGACTCTGCAGCCGTTTAGTTGAAGAGAACCTCTGGGAACCAGAGTTTTCTCGGGTCAAGCATAGAACCATCTGAACCCAGTTTGGCTTCATTTGTGTCAACAAAACAGTGATTCTGAACCAGTCAATCTGCAACAGAATGACTGGAAAAGAAAAGAACCAAGATGTTTGCAGTGACTTAACTGAATTGCTGCAGTGTTTTTTTTTTTTAAACTTTCAGCTATCATTTAGCTCCTTTTAGCTTTTGGCTAGTGTTCTGTCTCTTTTAGTTTTAACAGCCCAGTTTCAGCTGCTGCAGAGTCATTGTCTGGCTGGCTGAAGCTCGCTGCAGCAGCTCGTGTGTCTGATTGAGGTCGTCGCTGCTCGGTGGAACGGAGCACAGTCGGAGTCTTTTGTACGAGTAATTGGAGGAATAAAAAAAGCACATACCAGACACAGAGGGCATTGATGAAACCAGGACAGGCCTGCAGAGGAACGCTTCTTTTGATCCGACTGTTCATTCACTGTTGGCTGTCGTCCTCCTGAGGAAGGAGCTGCAGCAGAGCGTGAGTCTGCACAAACTGACCGAGCTGCAGGCATGTCCCTGCGCTTCAGCTGCCAGGACGTTTTAATGACGGTAAAAAAGTTAGAATTAAATGTTTGCATAAACATGGGAAGGTTTGCTTTGTAAGGGTTGTAAAGAAGGCATGATCTCTGCATGTTTTGTGCTTCCTCGTGAGTGTTTTGGTTCTTTGTTTTCCTCATGTGGTCAAATCTGAGGATTTTCAGTGAAGCCTTTAGCATCAGCTCCATAAAGTCCACACATCAGCAGTTTTTTTTGTTGTTACACAACCTTTGATGAGTGGTTGATGGTTGTAGCAGAGCAGGAGGATAAACGTCGAGTCATCCTCTTGTCCCAACTTTTTACTAAAACGATTTCAAATTCCACCTTTCATTCAGCTGATGGTCATCCAGTAATAATTCTGTGCAGATTGTTGAATTTAAGTCCTCTAACGTCGGCACCATTTGGTCTGTTTTTCTGAAGGCTTGTGCATTTTCAGAGTGAAGCTTTAGGATGGACTGAAGCACAACAGGTCATGTGTTTGGATGACCATATTGAAGTGCAGATGAAGAGTCATAAACTGCCTCGACTCAGCTGCAGCTTTTAATGATGGGTTTGTTTTGTGTTTTTCCTGGAAAGACTCCTGGAAGCCATGGGGTCGCTTCAACCACAGACTGCAGCAGTTAGAGAGCAGGTTCACCTGCTGATGTGCCAAACTGAGCAGAACCTTAAGAAAAGAAATCCAACTCTGTGCCCTTTACACTGGACAAGACACTGCTGGATTGTAAAAGCTGGTTCTGTTTTGTTTTTGTTTTGAGCGTTCAACCCGCCGAGGGGGGGGTTATGTCAGAATGTGTCCACGCTGCACAGCTGAACATCAGTTGGTAAACCCCAAATGTGGTTTTTGTTGCAGCACATCTTTTAGAAGAGCGTGTAATTAAATAAATGTGATAAATGTCATGGCGTTACAGAGAAACACACCGAGTGTCTCCTCTCTGCTGGGGTCTATTAAAGGTAAATATTTGAGAGATCTTAATCCAGGCATGTGGCTGATTAGGACTGCAGTTAACTGTGTTTATTAATAAATAATCTGTGGAATTTTGAAATAATTGACTGAACAATTAATCTACTAATGGTTGCAGCTGTGGTCTAGATTTTAATCTTAATCACTCAAATATTTTAGATTTATCTGTAGATAATCACAATTAGGCTGTAAAACTTTTAAAGCATCATAAAAAACTGAAATGTTGAAGAGTTATTTCATGGGACCATCATTTATTTTGGTATTTTTGTTTTTATTTGTTTGTCTTTTATGTGATTAAGAGGAAATAAATGTACATTTTGGGTCTTTTTATTCATTATTTGGAACTTGATGGTCACCACATGAAACTGTTGGTCTTGACTTGGTGTTTTGTTCTTTTAGTCATCTAATAAATGTTAAAGTTTTGTTCTCAAACTGCTAGCAGAAAGATTGCTGGACCTTATGGTTAACATGTTTGTATCGTTTTGAAGGAGGGACCTCAGGAGAACCTGTTCCACACATGTTCTGTCTCTGTTGGATCTACATTCGGACATATTGTTTTCATTAAGGGGGAAAGCAGGAAGAAAAAAAAGTGAAAGAACAAGTGAGATAAAGATGTGATTTTTATCGGAGCTGTGAGAAAATAGGGGAACTGAATGAAAACCAAACGTAGGAACAGTGGAACAAAAGGAACTAAAGAATGAGAGACGACTGAGGGGAAAAAAAAGCATGTGAGTGGAGAACGGCGGGCCAAACCACAGGGGGAATTCTGGGTAGTTTGGGGGGAAAATGGAGGCCAGGGTCTAAGTGAATAACTCTGCTCTGTAAGCTATTATTTCAGCCATACCATAAGATGATTACTTCACGGTCTGTGGTGGAGAGGAGTAGTTTAACGGGTGGCTTTAACCACGGCTAACGCCACAACCAAGTATGTGTCGAGTCAGACCGCCCCCCTCCTCCGTCTCTACCTCTAAACCTTTTTTCTTCTGTCCGTCCTCTCAGCCTGCAGGCAGCTGAGGTATGAAGGGAAGCAGATGAGCCAGCCTTATGGGATGTTGGTTGGCGTCACTGGGGAATCTCTTTCCAAACGCATAGATACACAAACGCCTGGTCCTCTGTGGACAGGCCTAATTACAAGCAGGAGTGGAGCCGATCAAAAGGCCAAGAAGAGCTAATGAGTTCATCTGACAGACAATAAGAGACGCAACACAAAAACACTGATTCTGTCTGCAATGGTGGGAAAGGAATAAATCAGTTCATCTGAGAGACAGACTCTGAGGAGTTATTACTTTTGGCAGCAACAACTGGGGAAATCACGAACATAGGAAAAAAATCTGTAGACATGAAGTCCTTGGACCATCAACACAGAACTCATGGAAAAACTATCCAAATCCAAAATACATTTATCTTCAAAAAGATCCCATATTTTCCCAGACAGCCTTCCTAACTGGTGTCAGTCGTGACCTGCTGGTTCAGATCTGAGCCTCAGTTTGGGGCCTTCCAGTCTCGAATGGTGACTTGGTTTACGGCTTACTGGTCCTGACTTCAGACCGGATGTGGACCTGGTTGGTCTTGACTTTGGCCTCAGTGTAAAACCGACAGCACAACAGGGTTTAAAGGAGACAAGTTCCCATGATGATGATGATGATGATGATGAACTTCTCTGAATACATCAAAGCCTGAAACTGTTTTCAGGCTTTTCATTTGGACCCAACAGAAAAGAAAGGAAACTGAATAAAAGCAGATGGTCCTTTTTTTCTGCCAACAAATTACACAGCAGAACTGTCACAAACTTGACAGCATCAAGGCAGGAAGATAATTACAGTTTACACAAGGAGAACGGTTCAAGTCCACGTTCTGCTTTCCATTCTTCTCAGTGTCACAGACTGCAATGGGACCATTAATTAAAAGGAAATTGAGCTTTTTTCCTTCTTTCAGTTCATGTTCTGTACAATATGTTTGTTTCATTTGGATGTTTTTAAACTTTATAATAAGGAAAATGTTAGAAAGCATAAATTCTGAAGAATACTTAAGAGTCAACAGCTGTTTTTACATAAAAAACAGAAACGAAATATAAAGAGAAACATTATCATTTTGTTTGTGTCATCAAAGAAGTTGTTCAGTAAATATTTGCTAAAACAGAAAGTTATTTATCATTCAGCTCAGACAACCAGAGTGGAATTAGATTGTGGTTTTCTGTGTGTGAAAATCTTGTGAGACCATAAATGGGCCTCGGGCCTCAGCTGATCATCTCTGCTTCAGATCAGATTATTAATCTGAGAGCAGGGCTTTGCTGTGGAGACACCCCCCCCCCGACCCTCACACACAAACACAGTCATTCAGGAATGCTCTCACACTCACTTACTTTCTCCAAACCGCTTGCGTTTGCAGAAACGCCCCCGGTTCTTGTCGGTGTGGGCGGCGTGGTTAGGATGGCTGACCTTGGCTGGTTTCCGCAGCAGAACTTCCCGCCCAGCTCTCTGACTCTGAGTCATGTATGAAGTATCGAAGACGGTGCAGCCTCCTCTGATTGATCGTGAACAAACATCACTGTAGTGGTCGCTGCACGTTTCACTCTGCTGCTCCTCAGATAACAGACGGACTCACGCTCACCCGCCACTTTATCACGTACGACTTGCTGAGACTGACTTGGACCCTTTTTGTCTTCAGAACTGCCTTCGTTCCTCATGACGTAGATTCACCAAGGTGTTAGAAACCATCCTCAGGGGTTTGGTCCAGCATCATGCTGCCTCTGCAGATTTCTCAGCTGTCCATCATGTCACATCTGGGACCATCAGAGTCCAGCGAATCGAGACTCATCAGACCAAGATGTTTCTCTAATCTTTTATTGTCCAGTTCTGGTGTTCAGTGTGAACTGTAGCCTCAGTTCCTGTTTTAGATGACAGGAGCGGTGCCCGTTGTGGTCTTCTGCTGCTCTGAGGTTCCACATCAACAGAGCATTTCTGCTCACTGGATATTTTCTTCTTTTTGGACCATTCTCTGTAAACCCCACAGATGGTTTGGAGTGAAAATCCCAGCAGATCAGCAGTTTCTGAAACGCTCAGACCAGCTCCTCTGGCACCAACAGCCCTGCCACGTTCAAAGTCACTTAAATCCCCTTTCTGCCTCCATCCTGATGCTCAGTTTGATCTTCAGCAGATCATCTTCACCACATCTACACACCCAAAGGCACTGGGCTGCTGCTGTGATTGGCTGATTAGCAGATTTGTGTTTACAAGCAGCTGAACAGGTGGACCTCATACAGTGGCCAGTTACTTTTCTTTTTTTTAATGATATAGTTTGTGCATTGTCTGCAGTTGTTTGTCAGTATTTCTCTGTAGCAGCTGGATGCTGATTACTGTTTGGGATTGAGCTCCAATCATCTTTACACAAAGATGACGACGTCAGCAGGTCAAACGTTTCCCCTCTCGCTGATAAATACACATTACTGCGTTGAATAAAACCCTTGTGGGCCACGAAACAACCACAGTTATTTGTGAAAAAACACTTAAATAATTTTTGACATGTCAGATTACTCAGACTCTGTCAAGATTTTAGTTTTATATCTCAAATTATTTCCTGTCCGGTCTCACGTGTGGTGAATGTTGAGTTCATTTCCTCCATCACTGCTGGAAGAAAGTCTTCAGAGAAAAGGCAGTAAATACTGACTACAGTAAAAACAGATTTATGCAGCCATCAGTGTTAATGTGCCTCTTGCCAGAAAAGAGCTTTAGACCTTTTAATAAACAGTTTGAATTATTTATTTAGGCTTAAGTGTTTCACCAATTCTGAGTTAGTTTTAGCTTCATCTCAGTCATCATCTCATCACTTTTTACCTTTTCCAACTTGTGTAAACGACCTTTTTTAGCTCTTTCAACCATGTATTGACTAATATGAGCTGCTTACTTTTATATTCCTCTTATTGCATTTATTATTCTTTTTTTCAGTTAAACTCTTTTGCTTTAGATAATGAATAAATAAAACTTTCCCCTTTGTGCAAAAGGTACCCCTGGTCAGAAATCTCTCTCTCGTGCACGCATATTTTCACAAAACTAACATCTCAGTCTCCATTCAAGGATGACCTCATCTGCCGAGAGTCTCGTGTCAGGTTTCATACGGAGCAGACGGGCTCATTGTCCAACTCAAACACAAACCCAGAAACTCCTTTTTCCCCTGACTTTCACCGTCCTCAGAAGCCGAACAGAAGACTGCAGCAGAAGGAAACAATGAGGAGATAAAATGTTCACGCATGGGAGGGAGAAAAGTGAAGAAAAATCCATGAGGCCACTGTGGGGACGAGAGGCCGCAGGACCAAATTTGGAAAGTGAATTTATCCCATCAGAACCAAAGGGCCTGTTTTATTTTACAACCAGCCAAGCAGCTGAGCTCACCTCTGGACGAGCCAAGATGGTTTCACGCTTTTAAGACTTACCTAAAACATGCAAAGAACTGTTAAGCCTCAGTATCTCGATTGGAAACCGTTCTGTGAGGCCTTCAGGTGTGTTTAAGACTTTATTTAACACCACATATAGTGTTGAGCCTGTAGCATCTTGTATCCTTATTGGGTGGAGACTCACAGCTGGGCAAACTAAATCTGAAGGGATCTAGCTGCTGCTTTGCCTTGGTTTAAGGTACTTGTTGCCTTATTCTAATAAACCTCAGCAGATTAGTGTTCAGTCTGTTATGAACCTAAAACAGAGAGTAGCCAGACTTCCTTTTGGATTCTGAAGATGTTTCACTTTTATTCTGAGGAACTTTCTTGATCCGAGGCTGAAAGTTTGCACAAAAGATTAGCTTCAGATTAAGAACCAAAATAAACCAAAGTCTGTAAATATGTTGCTGATTGTATTAAAGGTTTTCCTTTAAGAGAAAAGCTTCTAAAACGTTAATGATGTGCCTGCCTTACCCAGGCTGAGCACCGACAGGACAGATCTACTTTCCTCTGATCTCCGTCCTCCTGTGTCCACAGTGAAGTACATCCGTGAGGTGTCCCCACTCTTCAAGAAGCCGACCCTGGTGGCCGACCTGCCGTGGGACGGCGTTCGCCCGCAGTCACCCAGCTACAGCGGCAGCGACGACTCGGGTTCGCCCAAACACGGCGGCTCGTCCTCGGCCACCAAAGACAGGAAGGTCATCAGCCTGAAGATGTGCTTCATCAGCAGGAACCTCACCATGCCCGATCTGGAGAACAGGTCTGACTTTAGGCTGTGTGTGTCTGACATACCTGAGTGTGTGGGCGTTTAGGTGTGGTGTACTTCCTGTTCATTAGGTTGGAATGTTTGTTTAATGAGACATTAGGAGCAGGACAGAAAGCCTCCGGTCTGTATGGCGATAAGAAAAGGGAAGATTAAACTCTGGATGAGCCTCTTGAAGCCGTTTTTTTGTGCATCTTTTCTCTCCCTGCAGATCACTTTGAACTCTTTATCTCTCCCCACTGAAAGCTGAAAGTCGGGGCGATAATGTTTTTTATCCATGTTCGTTTGTCCGTTTTCAAAATATCTCACAAAATGCTGGACAAATTTATTCAAACTAGCAGAAAATAATTGTTGGATGTTCATCTACAGCTGATTAACGTTTGGAGGCAACCAGATTCAAAATGGCTGCTGCAGCCATTGACCTTACGTCAGTTTTACTCTGATGTGGCGGTAGCTGAGAGTCATTCACAACCTGTACTCTGAGGGCGACATTTAGCAAAATCATGAGATCTGAAACTTTTTTTTAAAGTTTGACGAAGACGGCTGAAACTTAAAGGATCTTAGTTTAAAACTCTGGCGGGTGATATGCATTCCTTCAGAGAACGTTAGGCCTTTAAGGGTTGTTTTGTGTTTTTTCCTGAAACTTAGTTGGTTTTTAGCTTGAAATGACAAGATATTTTGGTTTTAGTTCCTGAAACCTATTCAAGTTTTTAAAGAGAATTTAGCAATAGAAAAAATAGAAAGTTCAGCAGTTTTTATTTCTCTGTCAGTCTTTGAGACAGATCAGAAAAACCAAAGTGTAGATGCTGATCAGAAGCTCCTGTCAGTGGGAGTCGTGTTAAAACTTGTTGTGCAGCGAGGAGTGGGAGAAACTTATTGTGGGCCTTTATGACTCATCGGATCAGTCTGAAGCTCAGTATTTATAGATGGATCTATATATAGATACAGTAAATATGCTGTTACTTCAAACAACACGCAAGAATGCAGCAAAAACCTGAAGAAGCAGTAAAATGTAAAACTTTATTCTACATGAAGGTTTGAGGATCTTTTCTGTGTAACTTGTTGAAAACGAATCTATTTCTGAAATAAACAGTGTGACTTGTTTCTGCTGTATTTGTCCCAGTTTCCCTCACGCTGTCCTCAGTAATCCCCATCCTTCTGCTCCCTGCAGACTGCTGGAGCTGCACTCCCCGGACGGCCAGCACACGGTGGTTCTGCGCTGCAAAGACGGGCCGAGCGCCAACTCCTGGTTCACCGCCGTGCACACTAACATAGCCGCGCTGCTGCCGCAAACCCTGGCGCACGTCAACGCCTACCTGGGGGCTTCGTCTGCAGCGTCCACACACCCCCACCTCAAACACATCGGCTGGCTGGCTGAACAGGTAGGCTGTCCTGGGAATACTCCACCTTCAATCTGGGGATTTTTCTTTTTACTGCCGGCTCTTCAGATGTCAGGAGTCTGTTCCTGGTTTAACGAACAAACAGGAAAGTTGTTTAACTGACAGAAAATCTTCATAACGTTATTTTCTGAGTTAAGTTTATTATAAAAATGAAGTTTCTTCTGGTTTAATTGTGTAAAAGTTTAATAAAAGATGCACTTTTTGCAAGTGATAAAAAATTAAAACTCTATTTGCGTCTAAAGTTTCCCTGCAGCAACTAAACTGAATTCATTATTTTCTTCAGTGTTTGAAAAATGACAGATAAATAATCCAGTGAAACTGCAAACAGCCCGTCAGAAAGGGTTTAAAGTGTTTACATGTTTCCATCACACAACAACAACAACAACACTCTGGTTGTTACAGAGATATAATAAGTGGGCTTTTCATGGCTAATAATCATTTAATATTTGATATGAAATATTTTATATCACCTTCATTTGTTTCTCTGTTCCTGGAGCTGTGAGAAGAGAATTAAGTTGTTTTATGTTTATGTAATCCTTCAAAGAACACCAAGTTTTAAATTTATTGATGCAAATACAGTATAAGAGCTCATCAGTTCTAAGGTAGGATGTAAATACAGCTTTCAAATGTTTCAGTGTATTTTTAAATTTGCTCACGTCCCTTTAGTATTATAGGAGTTCAGTACAAACTGATATATTTCTACTTCAGCTGCTTGTTTCTTTAACAGGAATGCCGTGTGTGTTTTTTTTTCTCGTGCGTCAGTGAACCCACAGGCTGGCAGCAGCAGCACACAGGAAGAGCTCGCTCTCTTAGATTAGCTTCAAACGTTCCCGCTGCATCAGGACGAGTCTCGATTCCTCCGCAGGAACGAGGCTCACGTTCGGCTCGCTCAGACCTGCGTGGAAGGTTTGAATCTCTGTTGACCTTGGCTGGACTCAGACAGGAAGCGCAGATGGAAGTTTCCGTTGCGTCGCGTTACTTCCTTCGACGGCCCACCTGCTCGCAGCAGGCGCTTCATCATCAAAGCGTTGCTTTTTACTCTGATGTTCCGGTTTCCTTCACATGACTCAGAAATACTCCAAAGTTTTTTGTTTTTTTTTAACCTCAAAATGAAGGTCAGATTGTGAGTGTGTGGGCTGTGAAAGTCCTCTGTCAGCACAGTTAGCAGATACAGCCTGAGGCGTCTCTCTTTCAGGGCTCAGACTAAAATCTAACTGAAAACGCAAAAGTTAGACACTTTATTTATTTTAGAAAAAATCACAAACAGTTTAAAATGTGGCAGCTGTGGCTGACAGAAGGGGGGTCATGCTGTAAAATCCAGGGTTGCTGGTTTAATTTAGTCCTGTTGCTCTGTGTGTGAGAAGATGCACATATCAGTATCTGATACTTTTCCACATGTTTGCACCCAAATAACCAAAGTAAACCCTTTTTTAAGACGTCGGGTTCTTCTGGAAACGTTCCTGGTTCCGTGCGTTCATCAGCACTGATGTTCTGTGTTCAGATCCAGCTGGAGGGCGGACGGCAGCAGTACAGGCCCGTCGTCATGGCGCTAACAGAGAAAGACATCCTTCTGTTCGAGTCGGTGCCGTGGAGCAGAGAGTCCTGGTCCACGCCTCTGCTCACACACCCGGTGCTCGCCACCAGGTAACGCCTTTAAAACCTTCAGGATTCAGGTGGTTTTTATTCTATTTATCTGCTAAATATAAACAGGTCAGTGTCATGTTTTTGTTTATTTCATTTAAATTTAAAAAAACAAACCCATCCATGTGTTCTGGAGGCTTTATAAGATTTTGTTTTTTGGCAGCTTGTTAGAAAAGTCCCAGTTTAAATTGTCCCAGATCACAGAAATATGTCTGTTTTAAGGTACAGATGTCTGTTTGATTAAAACGCCTCCGAATTACAAGTTTTGTGAGTCAGCTGTGAATTCTGCACGTTGGTCTGAATATTCAGCCGACAGCTTCTCAGTTTAGTTAACAGTGAGCGGTGCTGTCCTGGAAGCTTTCAGCTCCTCTTCATAAAGTACAGAAAACTCCTCGCTGCATGTTTTTATTCTGAAGCTTGTAAAAGAAATGCTGAACTCATTTTTATCATTCTGTCAGACTGAACAGGAAAGTGTCGCCTCCTGTGGTGTTTGGACGGGTCGATTACTGAGCCCGGCTCGGTGCGCACGTTTAAATAAGTTTCATGAGCGACTTCAGAGTCTTCAGACCTCATTTACTGACAAATACTTCCGGGGAAAGAGAAGAAGGAAACTTTTATTTCTCACAGCTCTTCGGAGCCATTTGAGGAAGGAGATTAAACTAAAATCATACAAACATCTGTGTTTGTCATGGACGCTGAGCCTCAGGCAGGACTGTAGATCGTTTTATTTCTCAGTCAGAAAACCATGAACTGCAAACAGTTTGATAAGAATTTCAACAGAATGACAGAAACATCAGCTGGTGAGTGGAGCCCGGAGGAAGGAAGTACGTAGTGATGGTGGATGATCTGTTTAAGTTAGGAAAAGAGAAACGATCCCAGGGAATATTTACGGATCTGTTCCAGCATTCCTTCATCCGTCCTCTGTCCTCCGTCTCGCTGCAGGCTGGTTCACTCTGGAAGCGCTCAGGGTTCTCCATCCCAGGGTTCGGACCTGGTGTTCGCCACCCGGACCGGCACCGGGCGGGGCGTGGAGTCCCACGTCTTCAGGGTGGAGACTCACTGGGACCTGTCCACATGGACCCGAGCGCTGGTGCAGGGCGTGCACGCTGCCGCCGAGCTCATCAAAGAAGTCTCCATCGGTGAGTGATGCCACGGAAACGGACCCGGAGGAGGGTTTCAGGCTTCAGGTGTTTTTAAGAAAATCTGAACAGACATCATCTTCATGAGCCGGTGATTAGTTTTAAAAAGCAGCAGATTTCTGTCCAAACAAACTGAGTCAAGTTAAGGTTTTTGGGACCGAGAGATCGAGAGACCAGCGAGGCGTGCGGCTAATATTTGAAATGAACACCTTACATTGTGGAATATTGTGTTCCCCGCCTCATGTTTGCGATATAATCTGATCACAGATCCTGAACGTTTCAGCTGTCAACCCCCAAAATATCAGTCGACCCAAACCATCAGTGGTTGAAGGATAACCGTCTTTAAACCAGTTAAATAAGGTCATAATGACAACAAACAGCTTTAACAACCATTTATACAATTATGCATTTCTGATGAGTTTTTATCTTTTTAAATAAGTTCTTTTGAATCATTTTTAAATCCAATTTGTTAAAAGTCCTGACCCAATAATCTGATCTACTGATAATGAAAATATGAATATGAATGAATCAGATTTTTAGTAATTATTATTGAGCAGGAGTGGTTTTTAAACCCTGGACACTGGTTGAAGACGTCCGCAGCGACTCTGGGACGATTTGGAAAGAAGATTTGACGCTGTTCAAAAACTGGAGGCCGACAGTGAAAAAGGACCTGAAGCTGAAATCCTTCAAGCTGCTCTGAGATCTGCACCTCAGGAGATTCTAGTTTAGCCAGGACAGGAACGCTGATTCTAACAGAAGGAACTCGTAAACAAACGCGTTTAATCCCACACAGGGAGAGTGTCCGTCCTGAAGGAAAACCGTTACCCCACCGTATCGATCTGTGCCACGGTTGGTGTTTACAGACTGCCTCTTTGGAAGCCTTCAGAGCAGCTGCAGAATTAAACAAACCTCAGAGAAGCACAGAGTCGACTGCAGCGTTTCCTTTCAGGCCCCGTGAGCCGACATTCAGCTCCATGTGCTGCTGTTACTCTGTGTGGAGACGAGTCTGTCAGCAGCCGCGTGGTGTCAACAAACCTGCACTCAGAGGATGTGGCTTCACCTTTCTGTGTGGCTTTAAGGTGATCGTCGAATGAAACAGAGTTGTCTGGGGGTGGTAAATGCTCGAAAACAACAAAACAACAGTCAACAGATTAATTATTAGTTTTATTTCTGAAAGCAAACACGACAGAATGTTTCTGTTTGAAGCTGTAACCGTCAGAGAGGTCCGATCCGTTCTACGACATGAAATGGTGCCGTTTGAAAGAGTTTACAAAAATACTGAATGAGGGTACGCACTCAGTGTAAACAAACCACTTAGAAGCTGATTAACCTGCCTTCAGCTGTTTCCTTCAGGAAACAAACATCTTTTATTTATTTACATCTGGTCACAAATCTGCAGATTTTGTTTTACTTTTGTTTTCATTTTGTTCTTACTTTTCAAAAAGTACCTTGAACATTTGTGAGGATTTTTCAGTTGAGCCGTCAGTTTTTATTATCAGTGTTAGTTTGGTTGTGTTAGCAGGCTTGAGTTGGATGTTTAAGTTCCTCTTTTATTCATTTATTTCAGCTTTTCTTTCCCCTGTTATCTGTATATCACTCTCAGCTCTTTAGATTGTTTGTTTTATTATTATTTTTACCTTTTTAAACTCTGTCCTGATCAAACCTCATTAAGTATTTAGAAACAAACTTCTGATATGTTCTGTAAGATTAGGTAAAAAGTCGGATTAGGAGAGTTAAAATGATGACTCTTATAAGTTTCGACCCCCCCTCTGTCAGGCTGCACGTTGAACAGGCAGGATGTTCGGCTGATGCTGCACTACGAGAACGGCTTCACCGTGACGAGGGAGCCGGTCGACCAATCCGGGGGAGCCGTGCTCTTCAGGTACCCCTACAACAAGCTCAAAATGTCCGCCGACGACGGAATACGGAACCTTTACCTGGACTTCGGCGGTCCAGAGGGAGAAATGGTGAGTAGTTAAAAAAAAAAAAAAACAACCTCCTCGGCCGACAGAAACAGTTTAATGACATCAATGAAAGCAGCATTTCTTAAAGGAATGCATATCACCCACCACCTTAATGTCAAAGACTTAATCTGTTAGCTCTCAGAGTTCGTGTCGGGGGTGACTCAGCCACCACCACTCTAAATTATAGCTCAATATCTGTAAAAATGCCCGAGTTACTCCAGGTTTCTACTGTGCATAAAGGAACTACAAATAAACTCAACAGGTCAGGAACAGATTACTAAAATAGTTTGATCTGTCTGTTTCTTTTCTTTCCTGTTGTGTCCCTCCTTCCCTCCGTCCTTCCCTCCATCCTGCAGGTGTTCGACCTCCACTCGGGTCCAAAGCCGGTGGTGTTCGTCCTCCACTCCTTCCTCTCAGCCAAGCTCGCCCGCATGGGCCTTCTGACGTGAAGCGACGAGCAACAGCAACAAAAAACAAAAGGATTTCTTTCACAGTTTATCACAATTTAGCCACTTTCCCCAAATCCCAGCTGCGGGAAGGCCTGAGGCGGCGGGGCGGGGGCGGGGTGAGGAGTGTGACGCGCGACTCGTTTCGCTTATTGTCTCAGAAATGTGCCTTCCGGCTTCCCCTCAGCCTCCGCGGCCTTCTGTACTGCGAGCTGAGGCCAAAGGGAGCGCCACTTAGCTTCAAGTCCTGGAGGTTAAGAAGACTTTTTTTTTTTTTCAACGAGCAAAAAAACGGAACAAACATTCCACAGAATAATGTTTTAAACTTCACGTGCGGACAGGTGAGATGCAGAGATGATGAAGGTGTCACGAAACCTTTTTCTCTCTGAGCAGAGTGTTGAAAGACGAGTGTTTTTAGATAACAGAGTTAAACGGTTACTGCTCCTCTCTGCCTATCATTCCATAACAGCCTTCCAACGTCCTCCGGGCTTTTTTTTGTTTTTACGGTGTTTGTTTCCTGTGTGAGGAAGACTCTGATTTAGAGTCGGAGATGGTGGAAGGAGGAAGGAACGGCTCAGCTGCGTCTCTTCAGACTGTTAACTTCAGTTATCCCAAACTACTGTCAGTAATCAGGATCACCACCTGTGCCTTGTTACGTAACGAGTGACAAACTCTCTACGATGTTTTCTAGTTTCTTTCATATATTAGGAGGTTTAAAGCTTTGAACGTGCACATGCAATAGTATTACTCAAAAACCATGTTACTGTGTATTTTTAGGTGTATATCTCCTGCTAGCATGACTTCCTGACATTGAAATGTAATTCTTCTTTGTTTCTCTTTATCTCTGCACTTCTACATGTTTTCCATCCGTCCGTCCACGGCCCGTCACGAGACAGGGCCACAAAAACAGCTTCACACCCAACTTCATTTCAGTTACATTTTACTTTCAGGTTGACAGAATCCTAAACTTTTCTTTACGATTCATTTGAAGCCCCCAGGTGTAACCGTGCACTGCAGTATTTCCCCCAGAACTGGTGCAGATCGGATTATTTTAAGCAAGAAAATTCAATAATGCAGAATGTAACTGTAATGTAATTAGTACATTTTCATAAAATCTGATTAAACTGTTCAAGCTTGGACGTCTGAACAGGATTAGATTTAGGCGTCAGATATTTATATTTGACATAAATTGTTCTTAAAGTTTGAGCCTTGAACCTCATCTTACTGTCTTTAAACCTTCTTGTGAAGAAAACATGAAAATTCCCCAACATCCGGCTGTTAACAACCCTAAGAAATCAAAAATGACAAAACCGTTTTTAAAAGGTCTAAACTATAAGTTTACATATTTTACAAGTTCAAATAAATCAGTGTTGCTGTTACTCGTTAAAAAAAGATAAACTCTTAACACACGGAACGTAGTTTGAAGATTAACCGCAAAGTTTTTTCTTTTTCAGCTTTTTTTGTTTATTTAAAATAATGGGTTATATTTTAACTGTTACGTATGCACTTAATTATTATTATTTTTATAATAAAGTGCTTTAAACAAAAGTTCCTACTGTCATAGACTAAACTAGGCTGGTTAGCATTTACTCAAGCTGACTAGCCTAGCTTAAGCTAACTAAGCTAGTTAGCTTAAGCTAGGCTTGTTAGCATCTAGCAAGCATGATTATTTTAGGTAGGATTCAGCTTTTGTTTCCATCTTATGATTTGTAACAATTTAATTTATAAGGATGTTGGAGAATCAAAAGTGAAAATATCAATAAATGCAATTCTTAAATGCCCTTTTGGGACGATGAAGTCCTGAGTACACTCAATTACTATATGCAAAAGTGTCATTAAATGTGTTATAATATTTCTAAAAGTAATACAATTTTAGAAAACATGTTTAAATTGTTTATTTTAAAACAGAAAACCACATTTCTAATCTAAAAACTAAAGTATAATTCAGTAGAAGATAAATATTAACTCTGAGAAATGCAAAAATGGGACAATGTTTTAAAATAGTTGCCAACTTTAAGCCTAAATTTAGCCTATTTAAAGGTTCTTTCATATTTTGATGTATTTTTCTAAAACAAGTTTTGGTTCTCAGAAGTTTATTTAATCTCTAAATCGTGAAAGCTCCACATACTGATGAAGACAGTAAGGTTTGAAACAAAACAAATGACTAATATTTGATAAATGACCTTTTTACAGATAATTTGGAAGTATTTGAATCTCTTTACTGCAGTAAATTAATTACAGCCCTTTGTTTTAATTTGATCTGCGTGTAAGAAGCTCATCATCATCATCTTCATCTTCGGCTGGTTGATGTAAAGTTGCTCCTCTGCCTCAGACAACATAAAACAGGATGACCATTCCTGCCTGAATTACCATTTTTCTGTTTTTAAACTTGATTTCTGTCTAAAAACTCAAACTAACTGAAGTGAAAGTGAAACACGGCGTCGTGTAGTTCTTCTTTAAGGACTTCTGCTTTAAAAGAAGTCTGTAAAGAGCTGAAGTAGACTTTACTTCCCTTTTAAAGCATCACGTGTGTGTGGCGTTTCAGATATTGTCAGCTCAATATAATTTTAGTTCCTGTTACATTGGAAGCGAAGTTGAAGCGTTTTTGTGAAGCTTGTGATCTTCTGAACGAGCATCAGGCCGTCCCTTTTTGTTTTCAGTGCACTAACCTGTCAGGCCCCCTCGAACCTGTGAATGTCCACCTCCACTCTTCTTCTGCAGTCATGGCTCTGTTGTCTATGCAAATTAATGCTTCAAAGAAGTTTCTTTTTGTTTGTTTTTTTTAACCAAAGGTATTATTTTTGGCAGCTTGCGTCCTATACAATCACAAAACTGAAATCCACGAGAGGATAAAGTGCTGCTGCAACAACTCGTCATATGCAAAGTATTTTAGATTCCTTACAAGAACCAGTATACAATGTGTAATAGTTATGTAGTTATCTATAATGTAAATACCTACCAATAAACCTGTTGATTACATAAGGCTCTCTGATGTCTTTTTTGTGATTTTAATGTACCTTAAAACATTACAGCATCAAATCTGTGTTTTCAATGTTTTATTTAAGGCAAATTGTTTAGTCTCTACGCATTATTTTAGAAAATGTAAACCTTCAGTTTAAATGTTTTAGGTAACAAATTTAACTGAATATTTGCCTCATAAATAGTTTAAACAGCATGTACAGTAATAGTTGATCTCTTGAGTTTATGAGCCATGTGTGTTTAAATGACTCATCATCTTGTTATATAATTAATTATCCTAAGCTTTTCTGTATCTGTGTGCTGCTGTTACAATGATTATAACTATGCTGGTGTAGGTCCTCAGTCATGCAGGACAGAAAATCCCTCTAACCCCCTAAAAACTAAAACAAAACAAAACTGGACTTATATTCTGTAGTTTTACTCAATCGAAGTCTAGTTGTTTTGATTTTTTTTTTTATTATTTTTTGTTTAGTTTTGGTTGTAGTGATCGTTTTTGCCGCTAGGTGGCGGTAGCTAAAATACATGCAACACCATTCAATTGACTCGACGGCAAGTTGGGTCCGTTTAACCGGAAATTCTTATTTTTGTTTTTAAAAATAAAAGCATGCATTCACGGTTTTTGTTATGTCTTACAAAAATATTAAAAATATATCATATACATAAACTGATCTGTGATTTATTTGTGACTATTTCGTCAAATATGCTTGTGTTTAGAGTAGCACGCTTGCCCTTTTCTGCACTGAGCTTTGAAAGTCTTAACCGGAAGTGTTGCTCGGAACGTCTAATTTGACGGACGCAGCTGCAGTGTTGATGCTAGCGCGTTAGCCGCTGTTCTGTATTGGCATGTCACGAATAACCCGTCCCCTCAAAAAGTAGAGCTGCAAGCGATTAGTTTGTTTTCCAGCATCCACCTTTGGGTAGGATCAGAAAACAGAAAATCTGGGCGGAGAGCCGAAGAGTGAGATGAAATGACAACGTCAACATTACAGGTAGGCATGCTAACGTTAGCTAGCTGTGTATAACTGGATATAACTAGCACCAGCTTGTGTTCGGGATTACAGCTAACCTTTAAGTTTTCACTAACTTCGTGTCATTATATATTTTCTTGTCTGTGCCTCCAAAGTCCGCAAACTTATCAGCTTTACAAAAAGTGTGCCCTAACTACTGGATGAGAGAATAATACTACTGTTTCCCCAAGATGTGCCTCTGATTTAGAACCAAAACAAAAGATGTTCACACATGCATTTAGTAGTGCGTTTTGTTAAATACGTGTTTATTTTGACAGCCCAAACTAAAATAACTGCAACATGTAGCTTTTGAGCATAATTTTATTCAATATAGGTTATGAAAACAAAACGTACCTGGCAACTAATCAGGTTTTCCTTCTTATTCTTTATGCTAGGATGTCTGACAGGTCACAAGTTCCGTTAATTGCGCCTTTTAAAAACTAAAAAAAAAATCAAAATCTTTACAGTTTTACTGCAAATCTGCAAGTAGCTATGAAAAATGTTAAAATACTAGATGAAAACATTTGGACTAGTAGGATAATATAAGGTCGCAGTGAAACGCCTGTGCAAGTCTCCTAGAAATAAAACAAATAAATTTAATATATATAAATGAACGGGTAGTGAAGTGTTTGAGTATACTGGGGGAACAGATTTATTAATTATATTTCAAACATCTGCAGGTTGTGTTTTTTAGTATAAACAAATGCAGCAGCTAATGGTGTTAGCATGCTAGTTAGCATGTCCTACAGTCTCTTCCTCCTCTAAAATGTCTTGTGTTGGTGTTAAACTTGTCTCTGCTGTCCACGAGCAGCCGGGCCTCATATAACAGTGATACTGATCAGCTGGAGGTCCTAAATGTGGAAGGTTTAATCTAAATAAATAATGTAGCTGCCTTATAGTTAGCATGGCTGTGCTCTCAGGATGATGCTTTACAGCATTAAAAGGGTTTTAGAAACGTTACTTATATTTAATTCTTTCATTTGTTATGTGTGAACTAAGTCCCGGTTTGTGTTTATAGAGTGAGCGTGGTGTACGTGTGTATTGTTTATCTCCATTTTATGGGTGTGTGTGTCTCCTGCAGAAAGCCATTGATCTCGTCACCAAAGCCACAGAGGAGGACAAGGCAAAGAATTACGAAGAGGCTCTGCGTCTGTACCAGCATGCCGTGGAGTATTTTCTACATGCCATCAAATGTAAGTGTTGGATTGTGACGGGCGGCTGTAACTAAGGGTGTGTGGAATGATTCAATGTGCTGATGGCAACTGAATCTTGATGTCCAGATGAGGCCCACAGCGACAAGGCGAAGGAGAGCATACGGGCTAAATGCATGCAGTACTTGGACAGAGCGGAGAAACTTAAGGACTACCTGAAAAATAAAGACAAACAGGGCAAGAAGCCCGTCAAGGAGGCACAGAGCAATGACAAGTACGGCGTTACCACTGTTGTGAACACATTCAGTGTTAAACTGGAACCGAGCTTTGTTGTGTTTTCATGTTTTTTTTGTTTTTTCAGGAGTGACAGCGACAGTGAGGGTGAAAATCCAGAGAAGAAAAAACTGCAGGAGCAACTCATGGGTAGGTGGGCTTGTGTGGATTCAACCTTTTGAATGTACACCTCAAAGATAAAAGGCTCGTTTTATTTATCTAATTTGATCTTCTGATCTTATTTCTGTCTGTGAACCAAAATTCAGTCTCAGTAAAAAATGTGAGGACGTTTCAATTACTAAAACACACTCAAAGGAGAGAGAAGGCGTGCTAAAAGGTTTTAAGGAAAGTTCATCCTTTGAATCATAACATCAGAGTAGTTTTTAACATAACATCATTTTAACATCATTTTCAGTTGTTCAGTTGTTCTGAACAGATTCTGTAAATTTACGAGATCATCTTCATCGTATCGTGTGTTTCTAGGTGCTATTGTGATGGAGAAACCAAACGTTCGGTGGAACGACGTGGCTGGCCTGGAGGGAGCGAAGGAAGCTTTGAAGGAAGCGGTCATCCTCCCCATCAAATTCCCTCATCTCTTCACCGGTAGCGTTCACGCTTTGATTCTGTCGACGTCTTCTGTCAGACAGACTGTTCCAGTGGAGTTTAAAGCTGTTTACAAACATGGAGTCATTGATTTATTTTCAGGAAAGCGGACTCCGTGGAGAGGAATCCTGCTGTTTGGTCCTCCAGGAACCGGAAAGTCATACCTGGCCAAGGCTGTGGCCACCGAGGCCAACAACTCCACCTTTTTCTCCGTCTCCTCCTCAGATCTCATGTCCAAGTGGCTGGGAGAGAGTGAGAAGTAAGTTTGGGCCTCAGAGGCAGCTGTTTGATACCATAATTCTGAGAAAGACGGGTTTATTATAACAGAAATGTCGTTTATCAAGTTGCGTTTTACGAGTTCGAACGCGAATGACTAGCGGCTTGTAATTTTAATATTTTCTTGCCTCTGCCAGGCTGGTGAAGAACCTGTTCGACTTGGCTCGCCAGCACAAGCCCTCGATCATCTTCATCGACGAGGTGGACTCGCTGTGCGGCTCCAGGAACGAGAACGAGAGCGAGGCGGCCCGCCGCATCAAGACTGAGTTTCTGGTCCAGATGCAAGGTGGGTCAAACGAGAACTCAGAGTTCTGTGTACAGTAAATATATTTGTGTAAATATATTTTATTTTTACATTAAAAGTGTGTCTTCTTTTATGAGACAAAGCCATAACATTTCTTTCAAACCAGTAAAACGGTTGATTATTAATGTGAATAAATGTTAGAAACTTAGACAAAATGACTGAAAACAAGATTAAATTCAGCATATTTAAAGCTACTTTTTTCTTTTTAAAGTTTTAAATTAATCGGTCATTTATGTGGTGACTAAACCTTCATTTTTAATTTTCTGTAAGGTGTGGGAAACAACAACGATGGTATTTTAGTGCTCGGTGCCACCAACATCCCCTGGGTTCTTGATGCCGCCATTCGCAGAAGGTCAGACTTTACCTCCAAAGTTCAAAGTGTTTTTGGTTCACAGTTTTACCATTTTTGATCCCTGTGGGGTGTTTTCTAACCCGGCCTGTTTGTTAGTTTGGTGCCGGGTTTCATCCAACCTGATGAACTAAAATATTTAATCTTTGTCAACATCCGTCTAAAGTAAACTCCTCAATGATCCAGAGGTTCGAGCTGAATGTTACTGCAGGAGGATAAGAGAAGAATAAAACTTCACCGAGTAACTGAGTGGTTTTATTTCAGCTGACAGTCCATGTTGTATTTATGGTTCTGATTACAAGGAAGTGTCTTCTTTGAAACCTCCGTGCTCCTGAAGCGCAGCCCCGTCTTCATGCTGAGATGAATGAATCTTAAGCTGCAGGATGCAAATAAAAGCAGATTTGTTCTCCGTTGTGTCAGATTTGAGAAGCGGATTTACATCCCTCTGCCCGAGGAGCCGGCCCGGGCTCAGATGTTCCGACTCCATCTGGGCAACACGCCGCACAGCCTGAGCGAGGCCGACCTGCGGGAGCTCGCCCGAAAAACGGATGGCTACTCGGGTGCTGACATCAGCATCATCGTCCGGGACGCTCTCATGCAGCCGGTTAGGAAGGTCCAGTCAGCGACGCACTTCAAAAAGGTGAGAGGCAGAAAAAACCCAAAAACCCAGAGGTTCTCTTTAAAGTTCAAATACTCCTCGTGGCTTTCAGTGCCTAAAAAGGAGCGTTTCCTGCGTTTCCTGCAGATTCGTGGTCCGTCCAGAAGCAACAACCAGGTGATGGTGGATGACCTGCTGACTCCGTGTTCCCCGGGCGACCCTGCAGCCGTAGAGATGACCTGGATGGATGTGCCTAGTGATAAACTACTGGAGCCCATAGTTTGCATGGTGAGTTATATTTTCTGTCAAGTTTATCGTCTTTAAAGAGCGGTGAGACGGAGCTAACGTCACACAGGAAAGCTGTGTACAAACATTCAGTTTTACAAAGACCAGATCCAAGTTCTTCTCTTCTGAACTCGAGTTGATTCTGTTCCTAAAGCTGTTAAAGGCAGCATCTGGTGACGAAGTCTGTAAAACGTCTCAAAATGTTCCTCAGTTTCCTCACGTGACTCACGGAGGCTTGAAGTTTGAATGTGCTCAAAATCGTTTTGCAGCAGATCTTTTATTTATTTTATTTTTTGTCTAAAAAAGTTGAAGCCTTCTCAGTTTTGTCTCCAACCTGTCCTGATCTGAAGTTCCACACCTGAACACAAAACAGTGATGATGATAAATAATTATTTAAAAACTGATCCAAATATCTGCCCATCTTCATTTCTGAGGTGTACTTCAGCAGATTAAGTCATAAAAATTGGGTCATTTAATGATGTGAACAGCATTATCAATTATTTGGCCTAGAATACAGTTTTACAAACAAAACACACAAAATAAGCCTTGATTTAAAGCAAATGCTTCACGGAGAACACAGCTGCTCGGCTCTCTGGGAACCTGGTTGAAAACACTCAGAATTCAGTGAGACTGAAAATCTCATCATTACTGCCGTCCAACAGCCACACGGGGAGTGGAAACGTAAACAACTGAATGTCGAGGTGTAAAAATATTAAACTCAGTGTTTGTCTGAACTGCAAAGAAGCTGAAGAAGATGGAGGAAAGTCTCGAATTGTTCCCCGTCTGTGTTTGACTCTGGAAGTTAAACTCCCTCAGCAGAGATCCTCTCTGTGGCAATAAGAACATTTATTTCAGTCTAAAAGCAGCAGATAGTTAGATAAAAGCTAAAAGCAGCTGAAGACACAAACAGAGCCAGGAGCTGGAGCAGATCTCTAATAAAGAGATCTGGGATAATATTTGTCGATAAAGTTGAATCCTCTGAAAGGCCTAAAAGTTAGAAAACCCAGAAGTCCTAACACCTGTCTCCTGATGAACAGATAAATCAGCAGAAAGTCTGTGAACTGAGATAAAAGTGTGATTGTAATGAACTCGCCGGCTGTGTCTCTTCTGCAGTCGGACATGCTGCGCTCCTTGTCCACCACCCGTCCAACAGTCAACACTGAAGACCTGCTGAAGGTGAAGAAGTTCACAGAGGACTTTGGGATGGAGGGCTGAGGGCGCCTCCCGCCCTGCTCCTCGCCCCTCGCCTCCTCTCCTCCCCCGCCTCCCCACCCGTTTCACCGCTGCGTAGGCTTTTATCTCTCAGCTGGACTCTTTGGTTCTCCGCCTCCCGTGGATGTGAAAGAATAAACGACGAGGTTCTGACTTCTGCCCGCCCCGACCAGGACTTTAAAAATCCCCGAAGGATGCTTCCCGAGAGCGGCGTTAGAGAATCTGTGACCACCCTCCACCAGAATCTTCACTACATGAACTCTGCTGCGTTTGACGTCTGACTGAAGGAACGCACGTTTTTCTGTTGCCGCCGTGCACTTTCGCTTCCGATCCTCCCGCCGAAGGAGCCAGACGTTCCAGGAAGAGCCGGAAGCTCGTTCCCCGCCAAGCATGCAAGTGTGCGAATGCACCCACGTGTTTTTATTAAACTTGTGTGTCTTAATGTTTCTGTTTCATGTAAAAAGGCTGAGATTCTGTTATTTAATGTTTGGTGTGTGTCTGCATCAGGCCTGAACCTCGACTGAAGTATTCTCATTAGAAGAGATGTGCCTGACTGAGGAAAACAACCAAACCTAAAGACTTCAAATAGATTCTGAGCTGATACTATAATAATAATAATAATAAGTTGGATTATTTTTGGTTTTCCTTCACAGGAAACTTCAGCATCACCAGCTTTTTGTAACAAACTGAGATATTTAAACCCTGAATTTGAGAAAAAGTTCATTATTTTTAAGATTTCACAGAATAATTCAGTCCAGAATAATTTCTCCTGCAGTTTTAGATCCCATCAAAAATGAAGAGTTTGATTTATGATGTTTATATTCAGGCTGTTTTACGGTGTTTCATTTAGTCCAGATAAGTTAAAACCTCCTGAATCTGAGATGAAATAATTGAGATTTCCTTTTGACCAAATCCAGTAAAAGTCCAGTGGCTGTTCTGATTTTCAGTTAAAGTTTATGAATAAAAAGCGCCAGAAAACAGAACCTCAATCAAACCTCATCTCTCTTTTAAAAACATTACAGCTAAATAAGGCATCACGACTTCCTTCTGTGAATGAGAAGTTGGGTTAAAATGCGGCAGAAATCTTTTAATTTCTTTTATTTTTGGAGCTTTTAACGGATTAATGAAGGCGACTCAGTCGGGCACATCTCTGTTTTCTCCTGTTCAGTGTTTTTATTTATTAGGTTTTTGTCCCGTTTTACACGGAACCAGACACTCCAAGTATTACTTCCTTGCCCGATTTATTTCACTTTGTTGCTTCTGGGAGACAAACCTTCACACTAAGCTCCCGTTTAGTTTTCTTGCTGGTTGAAGGGCGAAGCGGGCTGACTGTTCTGGGCCGACTCCGGGCAGAACCAGCGGTAAAAAGTCTGTGTTACAGTAGTACAGCTGTGTTTGTGGAGGTACTGTTGGACCAGCGGTGGGGTTAACCCGCTGCTGGCCGTGTAACCATTACTACTAATTTAACCTGAATTAATAAAAACTGACATTTCAAATGAAACCAAAGGAATTTTCTGCGGATTGAATCTGTTTAAAGGCTCTTCTGTTCCTTCAAGTCGATCTGAGCTGAAACACGGATTATTTTCACATCAGAAAAGTTTCCATCCTCAGTGAAAAAGACGACAAGTTGTGGTTTAAATACGAGAGAAGAACCAAAAACAGGTTTATAAAAGAAACCAGTTTTATTTGTCTTCCTGCCTGCATCTTAATCAAACGTAAAAAGTGGATTTTTAACCCTAAATGAAGTCTGTTAGTTAGAGAATAAGACGTTTGTGGGAGTTTTTTGTGTGCATCAATCCCCAGAATTCAAAGCAGAAAAGCAAAGAGATTTATTTAGTTTAAGCATAAAGTCTGAGTGGATTTCTGACCTAAATATGATTTAAAAACTAAACTTGTTTGAACATAAAGTCTCAGTTCTTCTGTATTTAAAATGTTCCTAAAAGAGGAAAAAACAAAACGAAACGTTTTCCAGAAGGCAGCAGATGTTTGTTTGTTTCCTGAATTAAAACGAGAATAAAACTAATTTTACCTTTTTTAATGTAGCAACTAATTAAAAAAGAATCTAATGATTGTTTTAGCATCAAATTAAAGTTATTAAGTCACTGATTAAATGTTTAAAAAAGGTTTGAGTTTTCTAAATGCTTTTAGCTCAAACGGTGAAGGTCTGGAAGAATTTAAATGATATTTAATTTAGTCAAAAACAGCAATTAGGATGGATTTTTATTTTGTTTTGCCTCCATTTGTCCAAACTTCCCTTTTTAAATGTTTAAAATTAAACTGGGGAGGGTCGTGTTTAATTGATCACTTCAGTTTTTAGTCACCTTCAGCGCTGAAAGCTGGTTTTTAAATCGTACCGACAGCTGAGAGGATCAGATCTGACAGGTTATTTTTTATCTAATGCAGATTATTTAAAATCAATAAGTTTTTTCTTTCTGCTGAAACACACGAAGCTCAGAAGACGAGGAAACTCGAACCGTAACGACCTCATTTAGACCTCGGCAGCAAAACTAACAAAAAAACCTGCTAAAACAAATTAAATTTCCACTGAGCACAAAAAGCAGCAAAGACTCGCAGACAGAAGGTCAAACATGGAGGCTGAAAACTAAATCTGACAGTAGGAGACGATTGTTGTCTATTTAACAGATAAATATTTGTTTGAATTTGATCAAATTAATTTATTTCAGCTGGTTATCACCTCCATGGGCTAAAGTCTTTCATCAATAAATTGTTTCAGATCGTAAAGAAAATGTAAAAATCCAATAATTTTCCTGTTTTTCTGCATTTATTTTGATTTCTAGCGATCAGATAATTTCAAAAAACACAAGATCAAATGAAACCTACTTCCTTTTAAAGGAAAAGGATCGAATCTCCAAACTTTAAAAAAGTTCCTTCAGTTTGAACAGACTATAAACTGTTTACAGCTTTAATAAAAACTGAGGTTTTATTTTCTAACAGTTGGGATAATTAGATCCGTTTGATATCCAGGATTACATCTGCAGGAAAATGTAGTTTAATCAAACCAAACTGTGTAACTTCTGTGTAAAAAGTCCGACGTCGGCTCCGACACCTGAAGAGCTCGAGACGCTCCGTTTCTCCTTGCCGGCGTCAAACTTTGCTCCGCTTGGAGTGGCGCTCGGCCGGAAGAGCGGCCCGCTTGTTCCGATGGTGCGGGAACGTCGGCATCAGCTCCGGTTCGCACGCTGCGGGGGGNCCGCGCGCAGAGCGCTGTGTCGGGTGCGGCGGGGGGAGGCGGGGGGAGAGGGGGGGGGTGAGATTCAACGAGCTTCATCCTACACTCATCCTCACGTGTGAGACTCACGCAGAGGTTTCTCCTTGAAGTACGAGCTCTCCAGACAGTCCTTGGCCGTCGCTCTGGTTCAGGAAAACAGAGGAAAGGCTCAGTTTGATTACAGATCGTCTGTGTAGGTGGGTACCTGCGGGTCGGTACCTGCGGGTCGGTACCTGCGGGTCGTACCTGCGCTGCGGGTGGTACATGAAGAGCAGGTTGAGCAGCCTGTGTCCAGCGTCAGACAGCCAGGTGAACTTATTCTTCAGGTTGTTGTACGGCTGCTTCCTCAGGCTGTACTGACCGATGAGGGGGAGCTGAGAGAAACCCTGCAGCACACACGAATAAACCGGTTCTCAGGTCCGCTTGGAAAAATAAAAAGGAGAGCAGGTTCTTCTTGTTGGATGAGAGAAGCGTTTCAGAGACGAGAAGATTAAATTATGACTAAATCTTCTCAGAAACTCGCAGGAGGAACCCAGGAGATGATTTACAGGAATATAACACCATGTTCTCATCGTAGTTTTCAGTGATGGTTCGGGAACCCGCCCCTCGTTTACGACGGCTCAGTGGGTCACAGGAGACCTCATCATCTGATATAATCCACATGACGAGCCTCAGTGCGTCTAAATACCTAAGCAGTCCTACATTCAAATGCTGAAACTTTCTTTTCAAATCTTCAGCAACGCTGAAACGTCTCAAAAAGGAGCAACGAAGCAGGAAAACTTGTCTGGAGCGTTTGACGCCATCGTCTGGGAGACGAGGACAGGGACAATGTCCTCCGACCGCCTCCCCTATCAGGAGACGTGCTCCGTTTCTTTCATCTGAAGCTGACAAACAGCTGGAGTCTCACCGGCCAGATGTTCTCGTTGGGCGTCCCCAGCAGCTGAACGATCAGGTCCACCTGCTGGATCTCAGAGGTTCCAGGAAGCAGAGGTTTGTGGGCCAGCAGCTCGGCCAGGATGCAGCCCACAGCCCTGCGGCAGAAACATCACATCCTCGTCTTCAAGACACAGTTCCCCCCTCATATCTTACTTTATTTACTCACTTATTTATTCACTATTGTACTCTTTCCTGTCACACCTTTAATGCATTTGTAATTACACCGATGTGGAACACTTTTAAATCATTACAGCTTCATTTAAAACACATTTAAAAAGCCAAAAAACAAAGAAGAAGCGGCGGTGGTTCTGGTGTGGTTTCTCACCACATGTCCAGAGCTGTCGTCTGCGTCTTCGTCCCCAGGAGGAGCTCCGGAGCTCTGTACCTGCAGGCAGGAGGGAACGCTGTCACAGAGCTAACACAGATAATACAGGTGGATTACAGCAGGGGATTAAAGAGACGAGTTTCCACTGAGGTAGTACAAGCGCAGCAACACGAGGGTTATCTGAAAGCCAAACAGGAAGCAGCTGCAACCGAAAACTAACTCTTTCTTAGGAATATTGCTCTTTATTTTAGCAGAATCAGACAAATAATTTATTATTACACCACTATTTCATAACTGTGAGGATCCTTAATGTTGGAGTTTTATCAAAAGGAACCTAAATCCAATCTTATCTGAAAGATTTTCAGCTGCAGTTTGAGTTTGTTGTCAAAGTTTCAATCGGAGCCACATCTGAAGTGCAGACAGTCAACCGAAGCAGCACACACACACACACACTGTGTCCGGGGATGTGTGTGAAGGAACACTCACCACAGTGTGACCACTCTGGGGGTCATGGGGGGCTGAGGGATGCCGTACATCCTGGCCAACCCGAAATCAGCTGCATGAGACGAAAAACAGCCACGACTCGTCACATCAACACGTCTACAAATCTGTGGATAATTATCACCACCTCCCGCTCAAAAAAGGTAGACATTAACGTTTCTGTGTGTCTGTGACCAAAACGTCTCCTGAACTGGGACGGATTTTAACCAAACCTCCAGAAGATCATCCCAGGCTGTGCCTCTAAAACGGATTAACTTCAGGAGCCAACGCAATTCAAGATGGCCGCCCCAGCCAGCCAACAAATTACTATAATTCAGCAGATTTTACAGATAAAGTGTTAAAACTTGGTGTGGGAGTAGCTGAGGGTCATCCATGCAAGGCGGAGCGAGACGCTGGTTTTATTATATTTACAAAAAAAGGTTTAATCAAAATGTTTTGATGTTTCGTATTTTTATCGGTTGTTTTACGAGCGAAGGACCCTTCCAGTGGTTTGAAACAAAAAATAAAAATAAATAAAGTTGCTTTTAGCTTCAGGAATAAAGTAAATCCTCATTTATCATTTACACCTGCTGTTTTAATTTGATTAAAAGCATCCGCAGCTGTTTTCTCTCATTTATTCTCAGAGAAATGAACCCAGTTTCTGCCTGAAAGGACAAAATAAGATCTGAATAAATTCCAGCTTCTGCAGGAAGTTCTTTGAGCGCAGATGTAACGTGCTCATGGTGAAAGCTGAGGGGATGTGAGGAGAACAAACTCACCGATCTTAACGCAGCCTTTGTCCGTCATCAGCAGATTAGACACCTTCAGGTCCCTGAGGAGCAGATTGAGGAGGATAATGAAGCAGCTGCACATCTTCGGTCCTGTTCGAGCTCGCTGACGGCTCCTTTCTGACTCAGCTGCAGCTAAAAGCTCGACGTTCAGCCCCCCGTTACTTCCTCAAAGAATCTACAAACTTCAGGTCTGCCAGAAGCTGACAACAGGGGAAATTACTCCTTTTTACCCGATGGTTTGTCGCAAAACTGATCATTTAATCGGCTGCTAATTCAACAAAATGCAACTTTCTGATTTGTTGTTTTGAACGGGAAAGCTGCTGTTACGCCTCAAACCTTTCCTCGTCATTTGGAGATCCTGACTTTTGTAAAACTGTAAAACCCCGTTAGGTTCGGGTGGAGTTCCTGTGGGTTTAAACTCCACCCTGCCTGTGTGACGGAGCAGGACTGACCGGTGGATGATGAAGTTGTGGTGCAGATATTCCAAACCTCTGAGCAGCTGAAGGACGATGCACTTCACCTGGAAAAGAGCACAAAAAGTTGAATTTAACTCACACGGATTGTAAAACAGAGAAGTCTTGCAGACCACCGGCAGCAGCCGTTAACTATATTTTCATTTTTATCACTTGTTTAATTTATTTAAACTTCAGGACATGAGAGGAAAAGAAAACCAAACCAACAAAACTGTTTGAAATGTCCGTTTTTAGCTACGCTGAAACGTGAAAACAGTGTTTCTACATAAAAAGATTAAAAGAAGAAGGTTTTGGCGTGCAGTCTCGGAGGCCTTTCTTATATTTATATTAAAGTGTGAGGAGTTGGATCGGAGCTCCGTCCCACCTGAGCCTCTGAAAACGGCGTCTGCATGTTTTCCAGCAGGCTGGCGAGGTCCTGCTCGCAGTAACTCATCACCAGAAACAAACTGAGCAGGAAAGAGAGGAAAAACAGCAAACTGGGGTCAGAACGAAGTCCCAAACAGTTCACCTGTAAACACGGAAAATACTGCAGCAACTAATTAAAAGAGAGGTCGTATCAAGATTGTAAAAGTTTCGACAGATCCCCTGAATCCACTTTTTTCTATCAGTACTGAATAAAATGCTCCGACTTGAGTCCGTTAAACCAATTTGGACAGGTGTTCATCAAAACGTAAAACCCGCTGCTCCACCACAGCCGTCCTGCAGATTCTCCTCGGTCTGAGTGCGTCTGAGCCGTACCTCTCCAGATGGCTGCCGACAACCACCTCCTTCAGCTCCACGATGTTGGGATGTCTCAGCCTCAGCAGCAGCGTGATCTCTCTGAGGCTGCTGATGGGGATCCCTGACAGGAAAGGACATTTTCTTTTACACAGGAACAGCTACAAAAGCATCCATCACAGATGCTCAAACTGGGGGTCTCACCGTCTTTCTCTTTGTCCATGCGGACTTTCTTCAGCGCTACAATCTCATCGGACTTGGTGTCACGGGCTCGGTCTAAATCGAGAGAAGAACGTGTTTATTTCCTGGGCTTCTTTTATAATCAAATCCATGTTACACACACTTACACACGATGCCGTACGTTCCTTCTCCTATTCGGTTGAGTTTCTCGAACTCTCTGACACTTCTGCAGCTTCCAAACTGAGAAAGGTGATAAAGATTTTTAAATTATCTGTCTAATATCATAGCATCAAACTATAAAAAGCAAGATAGATGACAAAATATAATTCAATATGCACACATTTATGTTTGAGTGATGTGATTGTGTAACTAAACTATATTTTATTATATGTTAGCAATTCCTACAGTTAGTTCCATAACACCCTGTTCAAAATATACTGTATTATGATAATTATTAGATATTTTGGTTAAAAATGATATCTGATTCGCGGACTGCAATATTAAACAATATGTTTAGTATTAATAATACGTATTTATGACCTTCTACTCTAACATCACCATTAATTTATGATAAGACATAAAAATGTCTTCAAAAAATGAACCAGTGAATCAATACATGAATAAAAACCTAATACAACTTAGAAGCTTTGAATGCAATGTTTCCATTTTCCGCAATATTATATATTTTCACTATTTTAAACACGTGCCGAATTTTTGCCTGAATTACATAGTTTGTCTTTATACTGTTAAGTTGTGTCTTGTTTGTGCTACATCGTGGCAGATACACAAAATCCTTAAACTCTACGAATCGGTAACTGAATTTGGCTAGCATCGCCTCAGAGCTCATTTACTTACCCTGTCGTTTTGAGGCACCGTGAAAGTTATGTTGTCTTTAATGGATTTCAGTCTTATGGTGTCCGGTTCGTCCTCTCCGACGGGCTCCATTTTATATATTTACGGGTAGTTTTATCGTTCACAAACGAAAATAAACTTTCATGTGGCTTCAGCTAGCTAGCCGCCATTGTTGTTTGTTTGCGGCCGCCGAGTGGACAACAAATAGCTTTTCCGGAGTTTGACGCCGTTTAAAACCACAGTAATCCCACAGTTCCTTCTTGTAAAACTGTAATTAAAATAAATAAAAACAAAAGTTAGTAATTCTGTTTAAACATCTGAAAATAACTGACTTACTTAGTTGTCTATATAAGATATGTAAAAACAATTATCAAAATTTATAACCTATTTGTTTCTTATCTGAAAAGGTAAAAATGTCCTTTTCTTGTTGTTAATATTTTAATTATGTTAAAATATTTATGAATATAAACCAGCCACTGATTTATTTTTATAAATATGTTCATAAATATGTTACACGATTTTGGCGTAAATGGCTCTTTTAATCTCTGCTTACTCAAAAGTTAATATTGTTTGTGTTTATCTAAGTGTCAACCAATACCTGTCTTTTAATTTGTAAACTTTACATCAAATTTTCAGTTTTAAACTCCTTTATTTATTTCACTGTTTTTTTTATTTAAAATTTAATTCATTACTGATAAAGACGATAACAGCTCTTAGTTTTATAACTCGACGCTGTTCTAAATTACCTTGTTTGTGTTTTGCTCTGTTTTAATCTGATTTAAAACACTTTGTTGTTTGAAAAGTGTTTTACAATTAAAGTTTAATTGACTAATTAATGATAATAAAATAAAAAGTGTGCAAGAATGATTGTTACAAACCTTTAAAAGCCCATTTATTTCACACATTTTGATTTACAGCTCAGTAATAATATGGTAATAATGAAAGTAACAAATATGTAAGATTGTGTAATTACTAAAGTTATTAACATATAGTAGATAACAGTAACATTGTAGCAGCAAGGTAATAAACTAACAGTAATAAACTAGCAATAAAATAGTCATTAAGCACATTAATGCTTTTATACAATATTATTAGTGATTTTTACTTTGTAATGTTTACATTTGTTTCAACCTTATTACCATGTGGTACAGGTTTTACTCTGAGTTTATTACCTTGTTGCCATGTTAAAACATTTGTAATTACACAATATTACCTATTTATTACCTTGTTGTTACTATAATGTTACCACATTATTACCTTATTAAGCTGTAAAGTTCCACTCAAACATTTTTAAATAAACATCAAATCCCTCCAAAACATTTCATTTTGACTTAAATTTGAGTTTTGTCATTGCTGATCCAGAACTTCTTATAACACAAATTTGAGGTTTTTTAGTTTTATTCAGGTTCTTGTGGGCTAAAACATTTTTTGTTCTGTAACAGAATGGATTAGAAACAAGTTATTATGAAGTTCTTCTCTTTAATCAGCCCCAAACAAGCAGCCAGACTACACATCTGAAATCTTCACAGCAGTTTCAACAAGTTAAAATAAAATATAAACGTGTTTCATCACCTTAAAGGAAACAGTTTGTTTCCAAACTAATGGTTCTGGCTCCATGGTGTGAAAAGTACTTAATATAAGCAAATCCAGTATTTCTTTAGACTCAACTCTCAACCTTTCCCTGAACTGAAGGCTTTAAAAAGCTCTTTAGGTCTTGGCGTGATGACATGAAGCGCAGCAGCAGCAGACAGATCAGCTCAGGGGAAATGTCACAGACAGAAATAAGACACATCACTTCGGAGGTTAAGTAGTTTGTTGGTAAATGTTGCTGCTCTTATTATCAAGATATAAAATACTGACAGACAAAAGTACCACCAGCGGTACTTGATACACAAAACGCAAAGCAGGAGTCACCTCACAACAACAATCCTGAATACAGGCGTCTAGAGTTAAAGCACAGACAAGGTTTACACAAAATGGTCACCTGTGACCTTGACCTTTGACCTTAAAATCAGTAGGGATCATCCTTGACCCATGAGGTGTCCAGCTTTTCCTACGTGACACGGCTTTAGACTGGGAGGACAGACAAGGCTTTCACAAAGGGGTCACCTGTGTCCTTGACCTTTCACCCCATGACTTTGAAATCAATAGGGATCATCCTTGACCCATGAAGTGTCCAGCTGTGCAGTTTGACATTTCTGTGTTCAAGGGTTATCAATTTGGAGCTCGAACAATAAACTGTCCACAACAGAAGACGTCCCATCTTAGGACGGGCGTAAAGAAAGTTTACTTTTTCACGTCGCTAATTAAAAATGTCAGTTTTTTTCGCGGAACAAGTCTTTCTCGTCTCGGCAGCAGGTACGGTTACTGTCCGGGGATTTTCTTCCCCACGACAAACGGGGTGGAACCGGGCCGCCGCTCCTTCATGGCGTCGGCTATGGTGACGTTGGACGGCGTGGCGTAGATGTCCTCCCGCGACGGAGCGGTGACGATGATGACGGGAGTCCGATCCGAAGAGTTGGTCGAGTCCGTCTCAGAGTTGGGCTGAGGCAAGAGGGGCATCTCTGAAACTGAGAGAAGAAAATAATAATAATTATAATAAAAACAACAGAGAGACATATTTATCTTTAAGGTTCCTTCGAAAAACAGGAGAAACAAACTCAAATTAAAGCTGCAAGCAGCATTGGGCGGCCCTCGCAGCTCAGCGCCGCTCCGGCCTTGCCATCGCGGGAGCTCTGGCGACTGCCGCTATGCTCTCGTGCCTTTCCTGCACCGTCCACTAGGTGGCGTTTTCAGCAAATGTCCCATATTGCCTTCAGTCAGGATCCATACCAGTCCTGTGCCATGCTGTGAACTTTGACCTTCCTACGTCAAACGGTTGAATAGTTAGAGCACATGAGCTCTCCTGGCCTTGACCTTTGACCTTGTGAACTTGAAGTTAAAAAGACCCATGGGGAGTCTCGTTGTAATGTTTGACCTACCTACTTTGCGCCGTTTCGGAGTTACAGTCACCCAAAAATCCTTAGTGGGCGGGGCTTAAGTGTTGTCATGAAACAACCACCCCAATGTGTCTGACAGCACTCACTGATGATGCACAAAAAATCTTATGCAGATCAGATGAAGGATCAGGGAGATATAACTGTTGGAATAATGTAGAGGGCGCACTGGAGTCAAATTCCAGTATAATCCTATTGGCCTCTTCAGAGGTTAACACAGGTCATTCATATCCAGTTTGGTGCAAATCGGATAATGCATGTATGATTTAGAGCCAACCGTATGCAAACGGCGAAGGATTGGCGTTCGCCATTC
>NC_051440.1:23798546-23801577 GCF_001649575.2 Kryptolebias marmoratus | reverse complement strand
GGGGACAATTTACGGTGAAATTTGGTGACTTTTGGAATATGTTTAGACCTCCAAATTAGCGTTTTAAGAACGCAAAGAATCGTAATAATAATAGGAAACAGTACAGATACAATAGGCCTTCGCAGCGCTGTCGCTGCTCGGGCCTAATAATAATAATAAACAGTAGAGATACAATAGGCCTTCGCAGCGCTGTCGCTGCTCGGGCCTAATAATGTCAAACAGAGGACAGTCTGAGTCCCATCTGAAGGCAGTATTTCACTAGTTAATGTTACTGAACATAAAGGGGAAAATAATAAAAATACACGTTACTGCTACTCTTTATCTGCTCCCTAACTTCCATTTATTTTGCTTCCAAGCAGCCACTCCTTGGTATTTTGGGGCCCTTCTGAGGGTCTTTAAAATAATTTCTTTGGACTTTTTTCTAATTTTTTTTTTACTCATTTTCAGTCCAGTTCTTTTAGTGCAGTGTGTGCTTAAAAAATGGACAAAAGAAAAACCTGTCAGGCTTTAAAAATAAGACTATCTACAGCAGATGAAGTGTCTAAAAGATAAATAAATAATAAATGTAAATAAATTCAGCTAAGACCTGAGAAATGATTCTTCTATCAGCTCATCAAGTAAATGTTGATGCTGAAACACCATTTTATGACTGACACGCTGTTATTTTTAGCCTTTTCCATTTTTAACTTAAGAATTGGAAACAACGTCTCTTTGCGAAGTTGTCTGTTACGTATCGACACGGCTTTGCGCCTGAAGGATTCACAGATCAGAGTTAAGTGGCTTAACAAACAAAAACAAACAAACAAACTAAAACATTGTCCCGAAAATGAAATGAAGCCAAAGTCTCCAAAAAAAAAAACTGATGACCTCCAGAAAGCTCCAAGAACTACTGATGAAGACTAGTTTAAACAGTTTGGACAATGATGAAAACGTCTCCACAGAACTTCAACCTCGTTCTGAGCTTTAAATTTCAAACTTTCACCAACAGTTTTCAGGTTTTCAGATCCTTCCTGGAGCGTCGGGCCACAGATGAATGAACATTTTCTGTTTCATCACCAGATAAGAGCTGCTGGAAGCTCAGAAAACATCTTTAATCCCCGTTAATCTTTAATCCCCATAAAACATCTTGATAACTTTATAAACGGTTGAAATATTTTGAATATTTTGGCGAACACTTGACCATAATTAGGTAAAAAGGCACCAGCACAGTTTCATTTTGATCAGCTCTGCTCGTATTCTAAATCCTGAACTCTCAGCTGGCATTAATCCAGATTAAATCCCCACCGGGCCTGTTTTTATATTTGTCTCATTGGAACGACTCTTCATCAGCCTCCTCTTCACCTCCTGCTGCTTGACGTTAAAATAAAACACCCACCCGACTGTCAGCTTTGGCCTGAACTGCAGCTGAAGGTGATCTAAACTGTACCTGCTGACTTGGACGTATCCGTGTGTGTGTGTGTGTGTGTGTCTGTGTGTGTGCGCTTTAAGTCAGTGTTTGTTTGACACGACGAGGAGCGGCCCCAGTTAAATTGGATTATACCCGTTTCCTAATGGTGTTAAGGCCCTTGGAGCTGTATCTTATGAGGACTACCTGGAAGAGAAATGATTAAACTGAACGATAATTGATTACGAGTCGCTCTGAGCGTAACACATCTCACAGCCCCGGCTGGGAAAAAAAACAAACAAAACAGGTCCTAAAAGGTAAAATTCTGTGTGTGAACTTAAACTTAAACTGGATCCTGTTTAATGCTATTTACACAAAAGCTGATTTGTTGTTTTATTTTTAACTAAAGTGTAACTGTCTGGGGTTCAGGTGAGTTTTCTTTCTGGTAATAAATAAATCATCAGCAGCACTGAGGAGGTTTTAAATATAAAGACTGACGTTAAAAATAAACGTAACAAACCTCAGGTAACTTTTATCTTCCAGTTGCTTTAGTTAAACACTTAATATTTACACTTAATGTTCCTTTCAGTCTCTGTTTGCAGATTTACCTGAATCTTTTCTCTGACTGGCTCCAGACCCCATCGAGCTCCAGTCAGCTGTGGCAGAGTTCATACATGTCCGCAGGCATGATGTTCACACGTCGGGAGACTTCCTGTTCCCGCTCGCGCTCCCATCGCCGTCAGGGTTTCTGTCTGAGTGAGCGACAGTAATCCTCTGCAGCTGCTTATGGACAGATCCTGGATTTAAAGGGCACGTCTTGGTCAGGTGTGAAGGGAAAGTTAGAAAACTGTGGGTAAAAATAAAACGCAAATCGTTTGAATCGCACGCAACAGTTAAAATGAAGCAGAAACAGCGTCTAAAATGATGCAGATTTGAGTCTGATCTAAATTTGAGGCTATAAAGGTTGAGTAATAAAACATAAGTGGCATCCCATAAAGGCTGATGAGTAAATGTTTCTCAGCATAAACATCTGAGGGGTTTAATCTTCACGTTTTGTTCTGTTTCTGTTGTGAAAACCTTTGCAGGAGCTCCGTCCACGCAGCCAGAAATGTAAGAGAAAACAATAAAGTAAAGGAGAAAAGGTTAAAAACCACCTGGGACTGAAAACTTTGGTGCACATTTAATGGGTGAATTTCACATCTGAGATGATTTGTAAAGATTCTGGAGCAACACGCCTCCATTTGGATGGTTTTTTCAGAAATGTGTTGCTTATTTCAGCAAGACAATAATCATTCCTGACAGCCTGTTTCTGGATTATTAAAGTTCTTCATCAGTCCAGGTAAAGACTGGAACTGAAGTTGTCAGAAACCCGAGGGAATCCGTCCATAGAGCAATACCAAGACCAAACACGGTGAACCAGGACTAAGGTAAGTGTGTTTATTTACAAGTGAGGTTATGTACAAGGATCCTTTCCAGTAGGAGTCTGCAAGGGAAGGGGAACTGGGTGAGTCTCGGGTACAGGTTGGCTTCCACAATGGTTGCGAAGGTTATAACGTCTCTTATTTGCTTACAGGTACCAGCGGGAGGTAGAGGTGTCGAGGTGGAGTGAAGTAGTTCCAGAGGTTCCCCAAGACGAGCCAGGTGGCA
>NC_051440.1:23779051-23793746 GCF_001649575.2 Kryptolebias marmoratus | reverse complement strand
GTTGCGAAGGTTATAACGTCTCTTATTTGCTTACAGGTACCAGCGGGAGGTAGAGGTGTTGAGGTGGAGTGAAGTAGTTCCAGAGGTTCCTCAAGACGAGCCAGGTGGCAGCGAGGTACGTGTCCGTGAGTATCCAGCCAGGTGGCAGCGAGGTACGTGTCCGTGAGTATCCAGGTAAGTAGTCTTCTTCGACCCGTGGTCGTGACGTGGCAAAAACCTGAGTCGTAGGCACAAGACAAAGAATACGATTAGCTCGAGAGCACAAGTTAGGTTATATGCTGTGGCGGAGAATCTAACCCAGAAGGTTTGATGCTCCAGCGAAGATCTGATCCTATCCTGCTGCTTAAATACCAGCTGGTCTCGTCAGTGGAAACTGGAACACCTGTGGAGGAATGATTAGTGGCACTGCCCAGAAGGCGGAGCCAACCCCAGATCCTCACAGAAGTCAATTAAAAGCAAAACCTTTTTAACGTCAGACCTTCTAATATTTATCTGATGTTAAATGATTCAGTTTCAGTTACATAACCAAATAAATACCATCTTTAAAGGTTGTTTTTTTTCAGCTCTAATCTTTTAGTTGGTTTATTTGTGCTCCTAAAAGTGTCTTTCTGGGTCAACAACAGTTTTTATTTGAACCTGCAGCTCACAGCGTCCCGTCGTCTGCATGTGTTACGACTGTGTTAAACTCTTCTACAAGTTCGAGTTAAAAACTGAGCGTATAAAATCAGTTTTCAGTCAGATAAGGTTCGTAAGATTTTATAAAAAAGCCAAGAAATCTAAGCGGATGAGGGTCGACACTGAACCTTGAATTAAAAGAAGATTGTTTTTAAATTCAGGTACAAAGACAAACATTAACTCATTTAGTCAGCGGTGATCTAAACGAAGCGAGGAGATCACGCTACAAAGCTGGAGAACTTTCTCAGAACATGAACTTTAGATTTTGTGTTTCGCTGACTTTACTGCAGAGGGAAGAAGGAAACATGTTCAGTCAAACATAAAACACTCACGAACAAGAACTGCTGTCTGTTTATTTCCGTCTTTTCTGCACCACAGTGGTTGTTGAGCTTACAACCAGCCCTCCGCCCAGCGGCGAAGGTACTCCAAGTCATCTTCATCCTCATCTACCTCCATCTTAGCTTCATTTCAAAAAGGAAAGTCGACAACTTCTAAAAATCCATTAAAACTGTGGAAAATGATTCAGGAAAGCTCAGATGTTCTCACCAGGACGGGCGGGTGAAGCAGACACCAAGGAAGAACAGACTCTGTCCTCATCGAAGAGACTTCCGTCCAGACTTCTGTCCAACCTTAACACAAAGGGACAATCATTTATTAAAAAACTCAAACATTTTCCCACATAATGAACTTCAGATGATGTAAATGATGTGGGGACATCAGAGAAGATGGTCACAAAGCTGCTTTCTTTCCATTTCATCCTCAGCGCTCCTCGTTTAACCACCATCTTGTTGTCAAACATTCTTACAAGGTTTCGCTCGCCCAACGCCGAAGATACTCCAAGTCGTCTTCATCGTCATCTTCATCCATCTTTGCTTTAGTGAGAGGAACGAGTGAGCGATTAGCAAGAATACGACGTGAAGATGAGCCAGGAGTGCTCAGAGGTTCGTACCGGGATGGGATGGTGACGCAGCGGACAACACGGGAGAAGACAGGTCTCTGTCCTCCTCTCTGTCCTCCTCTCTGTCCTCCTGAAAGAGGTTCTCATCCAGGCTCCTCTCCAGCCTCTCCAGCTCTGCCAACAGCTCATCCTGAAGGTACCAAACACAGATCAGACCAAGATCTGACTCGTTTACCTGCGAGTCTTTCTGTGATTTTATTCAGGTCTCACTGTCTAACATTTAGGGGAATCTTAAATGTTTTAGTTTGAGTCTCTGTATGAGTTAAATCCACATCTGATAACTTTATATTTAAAAAAAAAATGAAAACGAACCTTTCAAGCTTTTATTTTTGCGTACCTCATCAAACTCTACCTTCTGGCTGACAGAAGAGATGAGGCTGGCCGCCGCCTCCTCCTCCTCCTCCTCCTCCTCCTCCATGATTTCCTTCATCAAGTCGTTCACTTTGTTGATGATTTCACTGCAGCTGCCAGAACCAGAACAGCGTTTTCATGTTCCCGTTAGGACATTCAGAGAAATCAAGGTATCGTTACATCTGTAAACTGGAAACAAAGTCCCAGCAGTGACTCAACATCCGAACATATCGCTGTGAAACGTTATCAGTAAAATGATCTGGTAGGAAAAATGTAAGAGATGAATTTACAGATTTTCTTCTCACTCGTCACCTTTTAGACAATCTTTCTTCAGTTAACTGAATACAGTTTAATAATATGCTACGTAATTTGTGAACTCTCCTAGGTCAGTTTGTTTTTGCTTCTTACTGAAGATATATGTTCTTAATCCGATTCATTCGTAGAAACCGAGGTTCCCGTGTCGAATTTTGTCTCCTTACGCGTGTTCGTGAGCAGATCTCATGGCCTCAGAAGAACAGTCCACGTGGTTCAGATGCTTCTCGCACCACTTCTTTCTCCTCAGCGCCTGCAGAGCAGCTGCGCGGACAGCACGACGAGACAGAATACAAGAAAAAAAAAAAACCGTTACTGACTTTACGTGTGATCTAAAGCTAAACACAAAGCTGTCGTCTTAACTTAAAGGTGCTCTTTGCAAAGTATGTAATCGAATATAGTCATGGACGAACTCAGTTTGAAATTACTCCAGTAGTTCTTCAGATAAACTGAATGCAATTTTGAAATGTGGGTCCACAATCAATGTAAACAAAGAACTCAGCTGAATCTGCCACAAACCCACCTGAGTCACACGACTGACCCCCATCAGGCCGTTTGTAGTCTGTGTCCGTAAACAAAATATAACCTGTAAGTTTAAGGTTTGACCTATTTTCAGTCACTTTGGCGCTGCTTTTGTAGGTAAACAAACACACAAGAAAGATGGCATCCAGTCACACATTTTGCTTGTAATTTGTTGTTATTTTAATAAAGGACATATTAGCCATTAATATGAGTAAAATACTGTCCAAAGTTTCTTTCTTTCCTTGTGATTCTTCTGTTCAGTCATCACGAGTACCTTTACCTAAATGTTTAAAAACTAAACAAGTACATGTAAACTAAAAAGTAATTCAGGATGTTTGATGGTATTTACTCAAGACTATAGTACTTAAAATAAAAAGAATGGACAGTTTAACAATTTACTCCAGTGTTTGTTTGTTTTTGTTGTTCTTTAACTTACGACTTTTAACATTTATTTTAACTTTAAGTTTGGTCAAATATTATCCATTACTTCAAAGTTTTTATTCCAGTCATTTCTGGCATCTGTCTGTTTAACTGTTTATGTTTAACTTACAAGTTCAATTAACAGTTAGCTAACAAGCTAATTAATTAGCTAACAGGCTAATTAGCAGGAGGACATGTTGCTAAGTCTTTCAGCAGCTGTACGCCTCATTCTTTAAACTTTTCTAGACTTAAGTTTCAGTTGTAATTAAAGAAAACATAATTTTTTATAGAACATTTCACCTCTTCTGTTTTTCCTGCAGTTTTTCTTGGCACACAGGAGTTCCTGGTCAATCCTTTTCTTCAGAAACTCTGTCTTTTTGTTCAGCAGCTCTTCTCTTTCTGGAAGCTTGTCCACCTTCCTTTCCTGTCTCGCCTTTCTCACCTTTTCCCCGCTGCCTAATATCTTAACAAACAGAGACATGGTTTGTGATGATGGCTAAAATACAAACTATTGTCCACTTCAGGCGGTAAATATCCACTGAACGACCGATCGCCCCACGCAAAAAAAGGACGCATCTGGAGACGAATTTCAAAAGAAAACACTCTTTGTAACTACGCCGTAATAAACAGTTAGCTATACTTGGCTACCTACCTACTTAATCTATCTATCTATCTATCTATCTATCTATCTATCTATCTATCTATCTATCTATCTATCTATCTATCTACTGCAGTGTTTTACAGTGGACAGTAGGTGACAGTAGAAATATCAACTGCAATATGAAGCGCAGAAGAAGATGACATATGATCACGTGACACCCGTTTAACCAGGAAGAGATACGTATTAACCAAAACAAATCCAGACTAGCTTTCTGAAAAGCCGGAAAACACATTCTCCGTGACTGGCAGGCACCGTATTTGTGTCGACATGGATGGTATGTCTTTTTCTTAACGACTAAATATCCTCCCCGGATATAGTTTGTCTCATTTTTAGTTGTATTTTCAAAGTTAATCACTGGTAGTTAGCATTAGCATGTTAGCTTGGGTGTGAGCCTAGGCGGGCTAGCTGTAAACTGTCAAACCTCCAGTAATTTCTCCGCCTCTTCGTTTATTTTTTATTTGACATTACATGAGATTTTCAGATTGATTATTAAAATTCCCTTTGGTTTGATTTAGGGTATTGTCGTTACGCCGTTTGACGCTAAAATCAGTCTATTTTTGGAAACATTACTATGCTTTCAGAGTATGATCATGCTAATTGTCTGATTCATTGACACTTCCTGAACTTTTCCCAGCACAAAATAAAACTGATGTATCTAGAAGACTCTAAGCGTCACTTAAAATAAAATGTATCCAGATTTTTTTAATACATAGTTTAGTTTAACAAGTGTTATTGTTGTTTTTTTGCATAAAACCCGAACTGTATTATAAAGGTAGACATTAAAATATATTCACAACTAGACTTCATTATGTAAACAGAACAGACAAAATAAGATGTATAGAATATATTCATTATAATTTGAAAAAAAAATTAAAGAGTTGAAAATACACAGATTTTTCCATTAACTGACTAAAACTCTTGCTCTAATTTGTCCACAGAAACACTCTTCCAGCTAAGGGTATGTTTCTGAGAATATGCTTAATCCACATTAGCAAAACAACTAAAAGTCAAATACTAATTTATCTAACATTTTACTTTTTCACAGTTTACGTCTAAACAGCTTGAAAGGCTGGCTAAAAAGGCAGAGAAGGAGTCAGAAAAGGAACAGGCCAAGGTTAAGAAGGTGAGAGTTCAGACCAAACTTTAGGCCCACATTGAAGGCTTAATGTCCACAGAATGGTCTGTATTTTACTGTCTATTTAATTTTGTTATCTGTCATGTTGTACTCACTCTCTCTTTATCATTCTCTGTTTGCATTTCTGCTGTCATCCTTTAACACTGGCTAAATCTAAACAAAACTGAGTCACTGTGGATTTAAAAAGAGCAAAACACAACTACCAAAACTGTCAACAGCAGTTTTTTTAATGTTCAGTTTGAAACAGTCTATTCAGCAGCCCTCTTGTTTCATTAACAAACTAAATTAAGTTAAAATTCTTGACTTTCATCTTCTACAACCTAGATTGTATATCCATGCATAATTCGGTGAGGCATACAGTACAGTCTGGAGCGTTTTCAAGTCTGTTAAAGGATTAGGTAGCGTAAATGAAAACTGGGACTGCTTGATTCTTTGTTTTAAAATTTCTTAAACAATTGACAGTGGATACAGTTGTATGCTGTCTCTGTAGCTGCAGTGTAGAATCTGATAATAGGCTTTAGGTGGAGTTGTTTGAGTGCCTCTATTTTTCTGCTAAGTGCTTGTTTTCCATTCTGCTAGTTGTGATTCCCCTGTTACTGTCTGGATGGAGTCCAGCAGTAATTCTTCTACTAAGTAGAGAAGCGCGCATAGTTCCTGAAGAGAAAGTGGTTGTTGTTTTTATCAGACAGCAGCAAACCTTTAAGTGATCAGATCATTTGTACAGAAGTACTGATTGACAGATGTGTGTATTTTTTTGTAAAAAAAAAAAAAGATTTCTCTGTCATTTTTGTGCATTCATGAAACCCTTCATTCAGAGACGTTTGTACCTTCGTCTTTATGCCAATTATAGTTTATTTTTTTGTTTGTTTTGTTTAATTTTTCTGACAGTAAACTAATATTCATTAGGATAGGGAGATGTGTAAAGTTCCCTCATGATTCAAACAGGTTATCTTGACTTGTAAAACAATAAACAATGCTCCTTGTGTTAAGTTATATTGCTCCGTGTGTTAAAACTTTGATCAGTATCTCTCTGACGATCGTGTGACTCTGGGAGTGGCGTGTATGAGTCAGCAGGTGGCAGCACAGCTTCATCTCTGAACAACGAGAGGCTTGGTTGGAATTTGTCTGTTGTCTCTGTAACTATTTTTAGAGCTGTTGAGTATTAGTCAGCTGTCTTAATGATATAAAAGAATGTTTGGCTTGAAGATGGCAGAAATGATAATCAGATGACTTCTATGATGAGGTCATGACAGGTCTGTATTTGTTATTTTACTCCTCAGACTTAAAGGTAATTTTCTGACAAGTCGAGACAGTCTTTACAGGCAAGGTTCTGTGGATTTGAAAAGATAAATGTTTGCTTATTTAAGTTTACAGGCAATGATTTTCTTTACTGTTAAACTTTTATGTGCTACAGTTTATTTTGTGTCAACTATGTCAGTGAGGTAGAGAAAATCTAACATCAACCAGTCACATCAATCTTTTTTATGCAGTAGAATTACCTTTATTGTATTATAGAAACAACAGTACACAAAAAATAAAACAATTTCCATTGCCATAAATGAAATGAATAATCGTCATTACTTCACCAAGGTTTTTAATAAACATCATGACTTATTAGTTTTGTTAGTGATGTGCATCACTTTTTACATATTGTATTATTTTACAGAAGAAGAGTGTGACCTGCTTTTTTGTCTCATCGACAGGCTTTGCAACAGAAAAATGTGGATGTCGCCAGAGTCTACGCGGAGAATGCCATCCGGAAAAAAAATGAAGGTCTTAATTGGCTGCGCATGGCGTCACGAGTCGATGCGGTGGCCTCTAAAGTTCAGACTGCCGTTACCATGAAGGGAGTAAGTCACGTACCTGCACTGGAAAAGGAACAGGTGTGTGTATGAGACAAATATGTTACACATATCTTGTTTTTTTTTTTTCTTTTCATCAGGTGACTAAAAGCATGGGCCAGGTGACCAAGGCCCTGGACAAAGCTTTGGGCTCTATGGACCTCCAGAAGGTCTCTGCAGTCATGGATAAGTTTGAAAGCCAAGTTCAGAACCTTGACGTCCACACCTCTGTGAGTTTCTGCAGCCTGTCTAGCTCACTTTATCTCTTTATAAAGCTTCGATGCTTTAAACATTCCCAACCTGTCCCATTTCTTTACTTCACTAGGTGATGGAGGACTCGATGAGCTCAGCAATGACCCTGACCACACCTCAGGACCAGGTGGACGACTTGATCCACCAGATAGCTGAACAGAACGGCCTGGAGGTGATGGACCAACTCAACCAGCTGCCTGCTGGAGCTACCTCATTGAGCGGAGAGAGTTCACGGAGCCAGGAGAAGGAGGACCAGCTGTCCCGACGGTAAGATGCAGTTTTTATTTGTATTTTGAAACATGATCTGGAAAAACAAAGGAACAGCATCATCAGAGAAGCTGTAAACGTGAAAGTTAAATTTATTTTCTTTTTGCAGTCTTGTGTATTCACAAATATAACTTCAAAATGTCTTTTTTTGTTTGTTTGCCTTTACACATCAAGTATGGCCATAGTCTACAAAATAAAAGCACCACTATCAGGTTATTATGTTGGCTTTTACAGCTGTACCATGCCTGTGTGGCTTATTTATCTGCTGACGTTTTACCTAATCAGATATCTGTGACTCAGACTGTGGAGACGTGATTCTCAGAGCCATAATCAACATCATGTGAACACTTCTTTACTGCTTGTTTAACATTGAACATAGAGCTCACCCTGTTGGCTAAACTATGCATTTACATTATTTCTTGATTGCTCAAACATAATTTTACTTTATAATCTGTAAAAAAATATTCACACTTATAAACATTTAACAAATGCACTATTAGTATTTTTGAGATATACTAACATAGATCAAAATATCAGGCTGGATCCGCTAATTATTTTTTACAGATTAGCAGTGATGTGTGGAAAAACAGCAGTGAGTTCTAAACAAATACAGCTGATGTGTAGTCAGCTTTGTCCTCTCTTCCTGGTTTTCAAACTCTTTCATGCTGACATGTATCACATGAACCTGCAGTTTGTGGTTAGGACTGAGATCAGGAAATTACAGTGCCATAGAGACTCTTACGCCTGTTATTAACCCCGGTAATAACAGGACGGATGGAGCGAATTTAACTCAAACAGGGAGCCTCAAAGACCAGGAGGAAGATACCCAGCTGACAGTCCTAACAGTCAAATGACTTGTTCTCAGGCCTAAAGCTTTGTTTACATACCAGCTGGTTCAGTAAGTAAACGTTAGGTTGTTGTGTTTGATCAAGATATTAAATCTATTTAACTTTCCTTTAGTAGAAAGGAGCGTTTAGTCACTCCTAACAGTATATGACCCATTTTGATGGAACAATTTATTTATTCTCAGTCTGATGGACATGAATAGTTTTCTGAATCTTTGCAGCAGAGGAATTAGAAAAGAACAATTAAGTTGGTTTAAAATGAAATATATTTTTTATGATTCTGGTTTCTATGAGTAATGTTGCATAATGCCTAAAAGTGGTCAAAGTTTAATCAAAGGAAATTAAAAATAAATAATTAAATAAATTCATAATTCTACAGGAACTCCATCAGTAGAAGTTACAGATTGTTATTCATCGTTGGTTTAGTTTCATGGAAATCGAGCTGCTTTCTGCTTCCTGTGATAATAAACTGAATTAGGTTTCATTTTCAGTTGATGTTTAAGCAGAAAATGTGTTTTTTTTTTCAGCAGCTAATTAAGCAGATGTTATAAAAGCTTCCAGATGTTGTTGTTGTGTCATTATTGGCAGATTTCTGGCAGAGAAAAATGCTGCCAGGTTGAAACCATCTGTTCTTGTTTCACGCTGAGAGCTTGTTAGTTCAGAGAAGCCGGCTGTAATTCCATCACTCCTGATTTCAGATGTACAATAACTCTTTATTCGTGTCATCTTTAGGAACTTTAATTTTTGAAAATTAAACACCTCAGGATTTAGTGTTAGATGAGAATGTGGTCAGTTTAAATGCAGTATTTCTGATTTAAATTTTTTTTTTTTGTTTATAACGACTCTAAATCACTTGCATTGTTGAAAAATGTGTCTTTCAGTGGGTGTCTGTTTTTTATGCATTTTGTTGACAAAAAAGATTTAATTTATTATTCAAAAGCAGTTATTGTATTTATTTTTGCACAACAAGAGCTGAAACTGTTCCGATTTATTGTCAGCTAATTGGGAATTTAAAAAGGCATGTAAAGTTTTTATTATTCTGCACAAACGGGTTACACTAAATATGTTTTAACTGTGGAAAGAACAAGTGATCTTTTCTCAGCCAATAATCAGTTTGGAATAAAATGTAGAAATTAGGCACAAAATGTTTTCAAGTTGTTCAGAGAATTTTCTGAATTAATTTCCTATATCTGGCCTCATTTTACAAATTAAAATCTAAATATTTTGCTCTTGTCGGCGGTGTTTTTGCTCCACCTCTGACAGAAAGGTGAGGCGCTGTGGTTCTGTTTCAGGCAGACGTTTAAAACTCTTCCTCCTTGTCCTGCAGGTTGGCGGCTCTGCGAAACTGAACGCTGCTGCAGAGGAGACGACGGGCTGACAGCTGCATGGAAGCAAATGAGCTCGTAAGCTAGGCCATGACAGGAACTATTTGTGTTTCCACTGAACTGTTCCTGCTGGAAGGACTTAATGAGTCTATTGATTATCTGCCCCCACCGGCCCATAAATAAATACACACAGCAGCTAGAAATAGCATCTGAGAGGGCGCAAGCATCTCTCAGGTTCACCTTTCTGTTTCAGTTGATCTCAAGCTCACTTTTTCCCCTTTTTTTTAATCCCTTCTCTCCAGCCACAGGCTTTTGGGTGTAAAATTTGTACAAAAACAAACATTTAGCGAATGATCTCAAGACGTTTTATTGATCTGTTTATAAGATAATTGGATGCAAGGTGATTTTTTTTTTTTCTTTGTGTGTTTGGAGCTCTGTTTTAAGTCAAATTGATTTGGATGATTCTGCTGGGAGGAAGGAGACAAATTTAACAGGTAAATCTTTTAAAACACATGATGGTGACACTAACACATTTAACTCCTTTTCATCGGATTCATCCATCTGTAAAGTCTGAAAACAACAAAAGACAATCCCCCGTTTCTCTGTTTGCTTCCGTTATCTGTTTTAGATGATTGTTTTTGCTTGTCTTCATACTTTGTGCTTTGACGGCCTTATTTGGGATGCAGGTGCTTGTATAGGTGCTTCTGCCTCCAGTGCCTATAGGACAGAAAGTTTAGAGTTTTCTGAAGCTCGTTCTACAAGACAAGCCTGCTTTGCTTTGGTCCTGTTTTTCCCAACTTCCCGACTGATGAGCGTGAGCTTGGCTGCGTTTAGCTGTCACAGGTGGATGTTTTATTATTTCTGGATCCCTTTTTGTGGTCGAGGGGGTTTAAGGTTCAAGCCACACTGACATCTCATTCAGATATTTTTGGATGTTTCTTTCTAAGAAACAGAATCATCCCCATCTGTCTCTGTTCCAGGATATAAATCACATCAGAGCAGGGATGTTCTGCACATGCTGGATCCTGATTTACCTTTTTCTTAATCCTGGAGGTACAGATGTGATGATGAGGGGCATCAAAACAGAAAAAATGAAACGTTCAGTAGCATTGGAAGGTGCTTGAGTTAACAGATGATTGCTTCTTTGCTTTTTGGTTTTGTAAGCTCTGAATGAAGTCGCCTGTTCAGTGCTTTGTTGAGTTTCAGGCTTCTTTGACTGTAGTCATCAGTATCTTTAGGACAAGCAGGCAGGGAGAAACTAGACCTCCACCTACGACCGAGCAGCATCAACCTCTGGATAAAGTTTTTTTTTTTTTGAGCTTTTTGTCCATTTTAACTCTGGGAGGTTTATTTATCTTCAACGTCTGCAGACTTTTCAGCACTTTTGTTTTGTATATTTATCTTGTGCAAATAAAAACTCTGCCCTCTGATGATGTTTTTCATTTGACTCGAGTGGTTTGCGTGTGAAAAACTGACAAATGATCTGCGCGTGCTCTGTGATTTGTTTAACCAAAGCAGCTGGTAATAAATGCAAACAGTTGATAACTTTCCTCCAGGAAACAGGAACTTTTAGAGGAAAGGGAATCACCTTTACCATTCTTAAAGATTTGTCCATTTTTAAGCCCTGTATCCATCAAGTTAGCCAAAAACATTCTTGATCAGTTAAAAGAAACAAAAAAAAGTTAATTTTTTTAGAGGTGCAAAAGATTGTCAGTTGGATTTGATGCACATTTAAACTGAATATTATGATTTTATAATATTATGACCAGGAAGATTTCTCAGATTTAGCCCGTTTCAGTCAAAGTGATGCTCATTTTTCTCTCTAATCTTTTGAATTTGATGAGGGAAAAAAACAACAAACTTGAATTCAGACTGGCAGCTGCTTAGTTTTATTAAAGAAGGAAATTCCTGCAAATAAAAACCTCTCATCACTTGTCTCACACATACAGTAAAAGTTGTTGATCTCTACACCATAAAACCTTTAAATACTGCTGTTGTGACGAGCTCATGTTTTCATGATTCCTCTCTTTTTCTACATCATCACAACTGTTATGGCCGTTTTGATAAAATCCGGTAAACCTGTGCTTGCTTACCTGCTCGACATTTACATTATTGACCTGTTTGTGTCCGATTCATTGCCGTCTTTATTGATGTTGATATCACACTTATTGATCTGAAAGTGATACATTTTTGATGAGCTTTGTAGCCTCAGTTTACTCATCAGTTACTGAAGAAAACATTGCAGGCAGACGATAAAACCTTTGACCCTCCGTCTTTTGTTTCGTTGACATGAAGCTGTAGTTTTATTGCTGTTTTACAAACATAAATTCAGAAGACACCATAAAAATTCAAATGATTTGTTCTTATAATGAGACTGTTCACCTTCCACTTTCATCTGCAGGCAGTACTTCTAAAACCCAGGCTGTTTTTGTTGCTGCCAGGAGGAAAACCATTGTGTGGCCCAGTGCTAATTTGGCATTTCAGGCTGATGCTTTTGCATTAGTCATCATGGCTGCTTGTGATCTCTTTTGCAAGAGAGGGCAAATCATACCATTTGGTTTTATAAATATTCACATGGTTTGCAAATGAGTAAACAGATGAAACAGCAACACGGACGGGAAATATCCTTGTAACGTTTCACTAAAGTCACCAAAGGGGAAGCATAAGCAGTGATTTTTAAGTTGCTTTCATTTCCAGTCTTTGCCTCCCTCCTGATTGTGAAACAAGTCAGGTGAATTATCTCACCATGTGTAAACAAAAGGACCACCCGTGGAGGAGAGCTGCACTAACGTGCGTGCCTGGCAGCCCCACAGCAAGCTGGCTTTCCCTCCCTGAAATGTCAGCGCAGAGGCCAGAGTGTTCGCAACCAGCAGGTCGCCTTGGCGTGCGCTGAGTGTTTCCACTGAGGACTCCCCCGCCTTTTCTTTTTCTGGAAGCACTGACTTAGCCGCGGTGACAGAAGGAGGACACACAACTCATGAAAACACAATGGATGACGAACAAGCCGTCCCAGAATGGGTTTTGCCACAGCGTGCGATTTAAGCCGGCAGTGACCTCCCTCACCCCACAGCTGGGGAATAAAGCTCCATGTTATGAAAGAAAAAAAAGGCTTTTAAATCTGCGAGCGACTCCCAGCAGGAGCAGGCTGCTATAAATAAAATAAGAGGCTTCCAGAATTTTGCTGAGAAAAGGGAGTTTCCCTGTAGTCCTGAGATGAGTCTCTGCTTTCAAAGTTGCTCGTTCTGTTTGTGTCCAACAAATAAACGGCGTGACAGTGGATCTGTAAGAGGAAACTGTGGTGAACATAATGGCTCCGTGTCATAAGACTCCCCAAGGATTACAGGTCAGGAAACAGAAACCAAGAGTGACACTAAAGATTAAATGGGTCATGGAGAGGAGCAACACGTTTCCCATGTTTACACACAGTAAAACACAAACTAACAAACTGAAGTGGGACACTGGAATTTAAGGAGAATTCGTTGTAGCGGCTCTAGTATTGTTGAATATCAAGTTATCAAAACACAAAAGAACCGAGGGGTCAATTGAGAGGAACCATGTCGAGAAACAAATAGGCTAGAGTTAAAATATTCTCATTTAAAAACAAACAAAAACGTTCAAACTCTTAATGCCCTAAATAAAAAGGTTTGATTTTACTTATTTCATTTATTAAAAGGGGTGTGAACCTCAGGATGGAAACACGTGAACAGACCCAACCTTCATCCTGAGCCAAGAGAGAGGATTATTATTATATTTTTGCAGTGTTTAATTCAGTCTCTTCTTTTGTTTTCAGTCTGCTTCCAAGAGTTTTACTCTTAAATCTGCTAACTCATAAATGAATTAAAGCCTAATATTCCCTGAGGGAATGCATGTTGCATTTCTATCTGCGTTTGGAATGACTCTCAGCTACTACCACACCAAACTTTAGCTCATATCTGTAAAACTGACTGAGCTGAAGCTACTTTTGTTGGCTATGGTTCCTTAGCTGTGGTGGCCATCTTGAACTGGAGTCAGTCGGTTGTAGAGGTAAGTCCTGTGATTATTTCCTAAACGTTTCATTAAATAAAAATTCAGCGGTTTATAAAGTATTTTGCTAACAGACGAAGAAAATTGACTCCAAATATTTTAAATAAAACACAACCTGTTAGCGCTCAGAATGTGTGTCTGGGAGCAGTTTCAGCTACTACCACCCCGAAATTTAGGTCAAAGAATGGAGTTACAGCCATCTGCGTCGGACATCTTGAATCAGTTTGATGCCAAAAGTTGATCTGTTTAAAAAAACGCTGAGATTTCAGCTTTCTAACGCCTACAAGTTGACACCCAGTCAGTTTCACTCCAATCAGCACCTTCTTTCATGTGACCAAAGAGGCCCATTTATGATCAAGGCAAACAAAGACCCTAATGAGCCTCTATTATGAGGAGAGCCTTTAACAGCAAACAAAACAGGCTTAAAAGCTAAAATAATGAATAACTGTTTGTTAATCTTCAAAGGAAATATATAACAAAGTGCACAGAAATTAACCTCTTGTGTTAAAACTCATTGTTTAAAATAACCCGGATGTGGGGACAGACCCCGGAGTTCCCCCCGCCATGTGACCGCCCCTGCTCGTGTCTGACGGGGGCGAGCTGACTCCGAGAGCCGCGCTGATTGGATTATTGACAAGCTGCGTCAAGGTAGCCATGGTTACCCAGACAGAGGCAGGAAGTGGAGGCACGGTGGCTTCCAAAATAAGTGCATAGAATGATCAGCGGATAGAAATCTTCATTTTATATTACTTATCGATTATCATCATTGAGTTTAACTTGGTGGGAAATAAGTGTTAAACAATTCCTACTTATAATAGTATTTTCCCAGTGTGATATTTCCATAATAAACACCCAGTAACCCTGGTTGAGTTTCCTACAGCACGCGTGCTTTTATTTTGGCATGTGTAACCGGAAGCGTGATTTCCGCTTTCAGCCGTTTGGACTCTTCACGTCTCGGAGCAGCAAAGCAGCGGCCGCGCAGCTCCGCTAATGTCGTCTCTTCTCTTCAACCGGGGGGGCGAAACAAACGAAAAGGCGAGGGGAGGTTCCTGTTAGTCGTCGCCGACATTTTAACTCCGAGCAGAGAGCACCGAAGGACCTGTGCGAG
>NC_051440.1:23770293-23778714 GCF_001649575.2 Kryptolebias marmoratus | reverse complement strand
TGTCAGTCAAGAAGATGTGGACGCATTTTACCTTCTGTTGTGTTTTCCTGGTTACCGGCGGAGCTAACCGGGCGTGGGCCACCGGGAACCTGACGGCGGACGGCGCCAGCGCCAACCGGACGGCCGACGGCGGCAGCAGGTTCCTCCGAATCGGGGACGGGTCGTCGCAGGAGTTCGAGTTTCCCGAGAACACGGACGGGGTGATTGTGATCTCCAGCCGGTACCGGGGCTCCGCGGGCAACAGGAAGGGTCGGCAGAGCTGGAAGGAGACCGTCAGGGTGCGCTCCCAGGACCCGGAGGTCCTCTCCATCCTCAACGTGACGGACGGCGGCCGCGCGGGATCCGCCGCGAGCTTCATCATCAGCATCCGCTCCGGATTCCCGGGCAGGGCTCACCTGCAGATCCAGTTGCTGGACCTGGACCAGGACTTCGAGCCGGTCTTGATCGAGGAGAGGACGGATTACTCCATCAGAGTGGCGCCTGGGGAGGATGACCCGGCCGCCTGGCTCATCCGGTCCGGCGGCCTGTCCCACTTCACCGAGAACCCAGTCCTGTTCGCCTTGCTGCCCCTCATTTTTGTTAACAAGTGTGCCTTTGGGTGCAAGGTGGAGGTGGAGGTGCTGCGGGGGCTGCTAAGGAGCCCTGTGCCGCTGATCCTGGGCGTGGTGGGTCAGTTCCTGGTCATGCCTTTGTATGCCTACTGTGTGTCCATGCTGGTCTCACTGCCCAAAGCGCTCTCTCTGGGCCTGGTCATCACCTGCTCCGCCCCTGGTGGTGGCGGCGGTTACCTGTACAGCCTGCTGCTCGGAGGAGACGTTACCTTGGCCATCTCCATGACGCTGGTCTCCACGGTGGTGGCCACAGCAGCCATGCCTCTGTCCTCGGCGTTGTACGGCTGGCTCCTGGGGGTGCACGCCGCCCTGCACGTGCCGTTCGTGAAGATCCTGGGGACCCTCCTGTTCATCGCCATTCCCATCTCGCTGGGAATGCTGATCAAGCTCCGCCTGCCCGCGCTCACCCGTGTGCTGTTGGTGCTCATACGACCCTTCAGCTTCGTGCTCATGGTCGGAGGCATCTTCATGGCCTATCAGATGGGCTCGTCCATCCTGGCCAACGTCAAGCCCCAGATTGTGGTTGTCGGGGTGACGGTGCCTTTGCTGGGCCTCATCGTCGGGGCCGTCACGGCTAAGATGGCGGGCCTGGCTCCGCCGCAGAGGAAGACCGTAAGCATCGAGGTTGGCGTCCAGAACAGCCTGCTGGCTCTCGCCGTCATGCAGCTGTCCTTCAGACGGGTGGAGGCGGACTTTGCGTCCCAGGCGCCCTTCCTCGTGGCCCTGAGCAGCACCTCGGAGATGCTCCTCATCGTTCTGGGTTACTTTGTCCAGCAGAAGTTGTGTCGCTCTGCTGTCCTCAGGAGTGACGCCTGATTGTAGCTGCAGAACTTTTTACGGAGAACGAACTTTTCCAAACCCTGTGGAGATTCGGAGTCCCACAGCGTTGCCTACAAGGCGCCCAACAATTTCTAATCCAGTCATAACTGTTGTACGCAGAGCAGTGAATGGACTTTTTGTGGTTATTTTGTTGTCATTTTGGTACTTTTTCATGAAAACCAAAGGCCTTTTACCCCTCTGAAATGTTTTTGTGTTAATGTTACAGTTTTACAGATCAGATTATACTGTTAGGTCCTTTGTGTAAATATTCATAAGAAAAACCTATAAAAGAAGAGATATTTTTCTACCAGATTACTTTTTGTAATCCAGAATCAAAGACTGGTGATGTATCATGTTTACAAGAGTTCTACGTGTCTTAGCTTGAGGGGAACTATCGTTGGTTAAAGGGAAAGATTTCAGAGTCTGCAGTAACAGAAACATGATGAAGTGATGGTTTTTGAAAGTATTTGCCACTGATTGTGTGTCTTGGATCTACACATCCATGTACTTGAATATTTGAAAAGATATTGAAGAAAAAGTCCAATAAAAATCCTCGTCTCAGCAGGTTTCAGTTAGTTTTTGTGTGTCCAGAAATGGGTCGATGCTGCTCCTCTGTTTGCTCGAGCAGAACGATGACCGGCCTGCGTTTATCACCAAAAAAAAAAAAAAAGAAGAAAAATCAACCCTCTGCTTCTCGCGGTGCTCAGGTTTTTACTTTAACACACAGGCGATAAAAGTCGCAGCTCGGTGGTGCTTCGTATTTTCCAGCTTCTCGTGGCGCGACTGAAAACAAACAGGTCATCACTTTTGGAGAATTTTGAACCACAGGAATTTGACTCCTTCCCTAAAACTCCTATCAGCTGTAATAACAATCAACATGTAGGTTTCAGAGGTCATCGCTGCTAAGGCAACAGCAGGAATGCACGTCGCCCGCCACCTTTCACACCGAAGGGTTAATCTGAGATCATCTGATGATGAGAGGAGACTGAGTTACAGTAGCTCTTAATCCACAGTTTCACACGGATTGTAATCGTCTGATATCGGCCACGCCTACGCAGACTTTTACCACGTAGGAAAATGAAAACAGCAGCAGCTGCCACAACCAGCTCCCTGCAGCCAATAATCTCTTTATTTTTCATGAAAAACATTCTTTTATATATTATTTGTAAGCACACAAGTTCTTCTGAGTGTGAAGTTGAGCAGTTAGGTTTATATTTTGTTAAAATCGGTGAAATCGGCTGCTCTAATTTCTACAAATCTGTTTCTGCTTTGACCATACCGGTCGACTTTTACTACTACCAGATCAGATTTATCTCAGCATCTCTAACATTAACTGGGTTGGCTCTAAAAGTTAATCAGTTCATTAAAATTTGTCCAGAAATCAACAGTCTTGTTTGAAATATTCAGTGTCAGAATAAAAAAAAAAAGCAGTTTTTATAAATTATAAAGTGTTTTGAACTTTTAACTTTGTAAAAACATTTAAATAAATAAAAACCTTAAGTGTTTTGGTTATTTTTTTTTGTTAAATGTCTTTTGTTTTCTCGTCTGAAGTACCAAAAACCTTTTGGGCCGGAGGCAGAAAGTTTAAATAGATGTAAATGAAATAAAACTATTTGAATCTTCTCGAACCGCTCAGAGCAGGAGCTGAAAACGAGAAAACCTTCAGATTAAAACAGGTCAACCTTTACAATTCTTCTTACTAAACCTACTTAAACTTTAAAATAAAACTATTAAGTTTCATTTATTATCTATCACTTAAAGGTTTTCAAAAAGTCAAAATCATTACTAATTTTAAGTGTCTTTTTACTGAAGATCTGTAGCTCTTTTTTCTCTAATTATAAAAATAACTCGCTGCATGTTGTTACGACGTTATGTTTTGATGTTTTAAAATCTATAAACTCCAACAGTTGCGTAAAACCACTTCCTTCTTCTACCCCGGCCTGCCTCGTGTGCTGAATAATGTCCGTTTGGAGATGGACGACGCTGTGAGCTCGACGGTAAAACTGATCCCTGAATTTTAAACATATTTTAGAGGAAACTCGACTGAAGAACTGCTAAAACGTCCCTTTCCTGATGTAAATATGACTCAGGTTTCTGTTGTTTTTGGTCTGTCGAGCCACAAGTTGAAGACCTCTGGTGTCGTAACGTGTTGCACTGAAGAACAAGGTCCAGTTTTTATCACCTCGGCTGCAGAAAAGTTGAGTTCACCTCCTGACTGCAGGTTTAAAATTCATAACCTTTGCAGCCACAACAAAGAGGAAGATGAACACGAAATCTCATGACTCTTCTTCCTCTTTACACAACTGTACACAAACAGTGAGGCATGTCTGTGACCTACATAACAATAACTACACACGTCAGGGCGATCATCTGTCTTTTTATGAAATTAAACAAAGAGAATTTGGATTTTAGTCAAAATATTTCCTTTTTTATTATAAAAAAACAGCTTTTTCTTCTTTACAAAACACACTTCCTCTCTAGTTTCTTCTCAGATTAGATGCTATCTGGCTCTGAATTTTAATTGTCTCTAAAATGTGACATATTTTTCCTTTATTTTTACTAAATTTATCATGTTTATGTGCTGAGAAATGACCAGCCTTCACCTCTCGACTTCTGCAGATAAGAAGAGCAAAGCATTGCAAATTTTGACGTAGATATATGTTAGTTATTTCAAGCGCAGTACTGCAGGAAGTTTAGAAGTAAAACAGAAACGTGACAAAAAGAAGAAAGCAAATAAAATATAAACGGTGCAGCGTTCCTTGAAGGAATGCATATTGCCCGCCGCCATTCATCCCAGAGTTTTAAACTAAAAAAAAATGGAGTTCCTGTATAAGCGTTTTGGTCAAACCTCGTTAATGACCGTATGCTTTATCTCCTGTGAGACATGACTGAGCTCAAAGTGTGCGTTGGGAATGACTCTCAGCGACCACCACACCAGGTTTTATCTGAATATCTGTAAAACAGACTGACTTGTAGCCATTTTGGCCTCTTGAATTGGAGTAAATCAGAAAGTTAATCAGTTAGATGTGCTTCCAATGATTAATTTCTGAGAGTCTCATTAAAATTTACCTGGTGGTTCATGAGATATTTTACTAACAGGTTAACAAGAGTTAATCCTGTGGATGAAAGCTGAGCTTAAAGCATGTTTAGTGTTTGTACTTCCTGGTTTTGATATCATATCTTTACGTTATCAGAAGGACATTCATACGCATGGATTTGGACGCGTCATGGCCGAGGTGATAGTTTGTTCCTTTTAGATTAAGACATGTCCCCATCGAGGACAGTGGGTGTCCACTGTCTTGGAAGCTGATTGGCTCCTAGGTTTGTCTGTGTTCAGATCAGAAGCTGTATAATGAATAAATACCTCCTGTTTTTGTTGATGATGTCACAGCTTCATCAGGCCTTCTCACTCTGCATGAACCTGTGTCCACTGCTGGCAGTTTCGTAATAAATCACCAAGAAAGACAGTTTTGACTTGAGCCCACCATGTCAAATTTTAGAGAGACAGCCATTTTTGCGTTTGCCTGGGCTGCTTAGCTGTAGCCGCCATCTTGAAAGTCATTGTGGATGTGCTATTTTGCTTACAGACAGACAAATTAATGCACACACGCAATAAAGAAGTTATCAGGTTGTATGCAGACTCATCTCAGAAACAAAAAGGCTGACGTGGCAACAAAACGAAATTAAACTTATTACAGAGACTCACAAAGGAGCCAACATGACTGTGGTGAAGACCAAACAATGAACCAGTGAGGACAGGAAGTGAACAGATAATTAGTTCCAGCTGAGACTAACAGGTAATGAGGAACAGGTGAAGTGGGCGTGGCAGGCTGACTGGAAAACTACTGAGGAGATGAACTGAAGGAACACGGAGAGGAAAAAACTACACAAGAACACGTTTTAAAGTAACACCAGGAACAAACTAAGACTCAAGATTCACAAGAAAACAAAAAAATTAAACAAACACTCAGATCCTGACACAAGTAACCACACTATGGAACATTATTATTGTTATTTTTTTTAAGAAACTATAGTTTTAAAGACCACATTTTGTAAATTTGGGTTCATTATTATATTATTTCTTGTCGAGACACAAGATGACTAATTTTCAAGACAAACAACATAACTAAAGACAATTAAGTTTAAATCTTATTCATGTTTCCGGTTGGTGTCCAGGAAACTAATCTAAGTTATTGTGACTCAGAGTGAAAGTAATGATGTGATTGTGTGTGTGTGTGTGTGGTTCATCACAGGCCCGTCAGGTGAGGACACACCTCTCTGCTTCATGGATCTCAGGACGTCACCACCTCCTCTTCACGTCTCTCTCCAGCCCATTAGCAGCACAATAGAGTGCTCTTAAAAATTTCCCAAGGACAGATTGCATTAAGTTTTCATGAGTCTCCTCTCACAGCTCCCCTGAGACGGCTTCCCTGCTGCCCAGCCAGCTGCAACAAAGCTGGGAAGACCAGGAACCCCCACGGTGGCTGTACTGAAGAAATCCACCAACAGCACAAGGAGCCCTGACGCTGCACAATAAGAGTTACTCAGTGTGACCACAAACCATAGTAAAAATAAAAAAACTGCATTAGCAGGACAGAATGAATTGTGAGAAACCACGTTTCACATCGTTTCAAAGGAGAGGAAGTAGGCAGCAGAAGTTCAGCTCAAGTGTCCTAATTGTTCCTGCACACAATGTTGTTGAGCAAGTTCACACAGTTTGATTTTGTTTTGTTTTTAACCAGCCTGGCAAACTAAACGTATCAGGCCTCAGAAACGAGCTAATAATCATACAAAGCAGCTTCCTGCTGAAACGAGTTTTACACTCTGCTGGAAAACTACCAGCAGACGATGTGTGACAAGACACCAGACACCCAAAAGAAACATAATATGAGAGTTTGTAGCTGTGTGATTGTTTAGTTGTACGTGATAACCATCTATAGAGACAATGTTCTTTTATCTGTTCTTTATTTTTGTAAACTTTAGCCCTAAAGGTGAGTGTGACACAATTCTTGATGTAGACACTATCAGCTACTTTAACCTTTTTTGTTTTGTTTATACAACCCTTATCCTAAACCAGATAATCCCTGTCTATTTCCTCATAAACTGAATGAACTTTAGAGGATTTCATTTCCAACTACAAGTAAGGATTTGGGCGTTAATGTGTGCCAAAATAGATGTTAAAATGTTGAAAATAAAACAAAGCAAACTACAGAAATAAAATTAATTGTAATATATTACATATGTTAAAATGAAAATGTTTATTTTACAATAATGAAACTTTTTTAGTACTTTAATAGGAGCCAGACTTTCCTGTAAACTTTTAAAGTGGTTTTGATCAGTATTTCCTTAGTCTTTCAAAGCTTTTCTTTGGACTTTGGCTGCTTTTCCCCTCACTTTCTGTCCAGTTCTTCCTGACCTAAATATGAGGAAAGTGGACATAAACATAGAGAGCAAAATAAATGTCAAGCCTAAAAACTGACTGTATCTGGAGCTAGAGAAAAAACAGTTTTTGTCTTTCAGAAAAACAGAAAATAATCCAGCAAAGACCTGAGAGATCCATCATCCTTCAGTTGATCATCATATGTTCAGCTAATAGCTCTTTGAGAATCACCTTGTTGTTGCTAAAATACTATTTTTTTATGTCTGTCATTGTGCTATTTTTTTATATTTTTCATAAATTCAACAAATGCAATGGGCAAAAAGTTTCGTTGAGATGTGCTACTGCTTATAGATCCCATTTAAAATAAGTTGTCTATTATTCATCAGCACAAAACTGGTTTATCCTTTGAGCTTTGAAGCTTATTTACCTGACTAAATGATTTAATAGTTAGAGGTAGGTGGCTTAAATAAGAAAGCGAACACCAACAAAAAAGACTAAAAATTAGTACTAAAAAAAGAAAACATAGTATGCTCATATTTCCAAGATAGACTGGCTTTGTGAAAATAAAATCTAAAGAAATGAGGCATGAATCATGACTTTTGTGAGGCACTGTGGATGATTTGGAAGAATTTATCCATTTATGCAAAAACAACAAGGTGACACAAATAAAATAAAAACACAAAGACATTTGTAAGATATTACTAAAATTATATAATCAATTTTAGGTAAAACTGATGCTTACATATTTGAGAAAGTGGTAAAAAAATTGAAGAAGTTAAAACTCATTTAACTCCGGGATAGTTTTGTTTGTCCCAAAGCTTTCTGTTTCGGTCTCTCCTGATTGGCTGCAGCGCGGACCAATGAGAGAGAAAAGCGCGAGGAGGAAACATGGAGGACGAGCTGAATCAAAACATCTCTGCTGTCGCTTAAACACAAAAGAAAACATCCATGACAAAACTCGTTTATCACATTTAAGATTGTTTAAGAATGTTTATGTACTAATTTGAACCGCGGAGCCGCTTTTGAGGCGTTTTAAGGCGGCCATTTAAAGTCAAAATGTCTGTCAGCGCTTCGTGTGAGTCTTTGGCTCAGAAAAGGAGTTTGTCGAGCCTCCTCGGTGAGTTAAAATGTCAATAAAATGTCTGCATTTTCATAAATAGAAGGGCTCATTTGAGATGTAAATCAGTGACACAATAAAGCACCAATATGTAACGCTACCTTGCACATTAAAGCTTGAGTTGCATTAATATTAATAAATTGTTGTTCTGTTTGTTTTGGCCTCAGCTGGTCGTGAAGTAAAGAGGCCGAAGCAGGAAGATGGTCAGCGGCTGCAGGAAGCAGCGATCCAGCTGTTGGATCAGCACCAGAACATCTGCAGCTTGTTCCAAGAACTGGGGGTGAGTGATGGGTAGTGATGGGTCTGACGACACTGAAACCTCGGCGCATGTGCCGAGGAAACCAAGGCGAAGCCCCGTGTCGGTGCGCGTATCTCTTTAATGAAAACCACGTGACCAATACAGTTCCTGTGTCGTTTGGTTGTGAATGCGCCAAATTGTATTTATAAACAGAAAATGTATCGACACGTTTGTGGGTTTTGTTGGATGGAGATAG
>NC_051440.1:23737797-23770001 GCF_001649575.2 Kryptolebias marmoratus | reverse complement strand
GATGTTAACGCAGCTGATGTTTCTAAATAAGAATGTGTGAATGAACCTTGTTCAGTCTGTTTCCAGTCTTTATTGAAGTTGCCTGCAATTACTTTTTAAATCCAGCAGATGTCGCCATTGAGTGATACAGCAACACAGTTTCAACACAGTGTCGACACAGTTTGGGAAATGTGCCATACACCCAATGAGGCTTCATCTGCCCATCCCTAGTGATGGGAGACACTATTGTCCTTCACGGCCATCATGGAAAGGATTCAGCAGTTACTGTGGTAGATTTAACAGGTGATTTTGTCCTCCCAGAGGACCAAACAGGGTGCTGCTCAGCAAAATATCTCCTGAATGTAACATCTTTGCAGGTGACACTAAACTGTGCGACCCAGTTTTGTGTTTGGTTGATCACCGAGGAGGAAAGAACGAACGAAGAAGAGTGGCTGTTAAGTTTTAATGAAACCAAATGTAAAGTGTTGCATGTTGTTATGATTATTATATGAAAGGGACAGTTTGAAAGACAGAGAGTGAAGACAGAGATTGGAGTGTGTTATTAGCTGACAGATTATCAGTCTTTACTTGTACAGCCAAGTTAAGCTCAAATGATCTTTAGACCTGTATCGACAGAAAGTCCTGTTTTAATATTGTCTAAAAGTTATCCTGGACCTCATGTTGAATATCCTGTACAAGTCTGGTCACCTTATTTGGAGAGAATATATATTTCTGCTAAGAGACACAGATAAATTTGTTCTCTAACAGAAAGTCTTTCGAGAAGGTTCAAAGATGAGGAATAAAGCTAGTACCTGAAATACAGCACAAGTCATGTGAGAAAAGGTTAAAAGATCTATGGTTAACAAAATTAGAAAATGGAAGAATTAGAGAATTAAGTATGATACTAAATCAAAGGTATGTTGGACTCAGAGGACATTAAATGCCAAAAACGATTGATTCAGTAACAAAGTCGTTTAAAACAGTCTTCCTAAATGTATTCTTTTATTTAATGTAAACACTTTTAAGACTAACTATGATGTTTATTTCAGTACTGTTCGTTTTATTTGATGTTTTCCTTATATTTTTTAGTTGTATTTTCATGTGTGCTTATTAAATACTCTGTATATTTTCTGCACCCTAATGAATGATTATGATGTTTAAAGTTTTACAAACATGTTCCTGATGTCGTGACTGTTTTTTTTTTTCCTCGTTTTTAGCAGAACACAGATCAGTGCAACACGTTTTGCCGTCAGACTGGAGAACAGAAACGAGCCGCGTCCAGAGATATCCCCCCTGTCGTTGCTGCATCGCTGCTGGGTGAGCGTTTGGTACAAACCCTCAGAAAAATGCAACTCGTGTGTTTAAAAATCCAGCTGAAAGTGACAAACAGGAACCAGTTGTTTTAAGAGATTTGCTCTAAAGTTGCAGTTTGAAAAATCTTTTGAAAGGCATCAGTTTTTTCCTAAATTACCAGAATCTGCTGTTTAATTAGAACACCTTAATTTATTTAATAAGGTTGTTTTTAGTCTTTTAATGTAATTCAGTTTGAATAATTCTTTTTTTAAATTTTTTTCAGATCGTTGTCCAGTTGTTTGGCTCTTTATGACGCTGTTAAAATGTTTTTGTCTTTTAGCAGAAACGTATCTTACAGAAAGTAAACTTGTTTTGCTAATTCTAGTGACTGAAACTTGAAGAGAAACGAGCAGAACCAGCTGCTAAATTAAGACAGTTTGGATATTTATAGACTTCAGGGAACAAGTTATAGTTTGGTGAATTTGTCTTGAGACATTTGAATAATCAGACCTGACATAAAAACAATTGTTCTTTTGATATTCTTAGTGTTTCTCTTGAGTTTCTAAATTAGCTGCTGAATTTATCCACCTAGCCTTTTTATGACACAAAGGGGGCTTTTAAATTCAGATTTTTATGTGAAAAATAAACTTGTCTTTGACATAAATTCAATTTGTTGCATCTTCTGTGGACAGGAAGTGAGCTGAGGCGCCAGGCTGCTCAGCTGGGAGTCCCTGTCACGGCGCTGTCTGTGAAGACGATTCTGGAAAGACTGAATGAAATCACAGATGAAAACCAGGAGGAGAAGGACGAGGGGAGAGAGATGCTTACATCCTCTCAGAGAGTGAGTATACTGAATATCAGAGGACGTTCTCTGACAAACCTCAGTGTGAAGATTTAATGAAAAAAGATAAGGCCTTTTTTATCAGCCGCATTTAATTTAACAGCTGTTTTCTTGTATATTTATCACTGAGGAACAGAAACAAAAGTATAAACAACATTTTTTTGGTTGTCAGTGTTATTATTTGTACTGACAAGCCAGTGTATCTCTTGTGCCGGTCCCAAGCCCAGGTAAATGGTGAGAGTTGTGTCAGGAAGGGCATCCAGCGTAAAACACATCCACCAAACCGACCGGCCGAGGCCCGGGTTAACAACGACCGCCACCGGTGCTGTTGACAAACAGGATGCTGCTGTTAGTCGAAGACCACGAGGAGGGAAACGTGACACAGAGGACAGAGCGAGATGGAGGAGGATGACTCGCTGTGGTGACCTCTGTAAAGGGAACAGCCGAAAGAAGAAGAAGAAGAAGAAGTTTTGTAGTGACTTTGAAAATCCATAACTGTGTTTATGAATTGGAGCCTCTGCAGTATTTCCCCCCACCTGAAGTCCACGGTTAGAGTTCAGTGCACAGAGCAGAACTCTTACAGCCGAGCTGCAGGACAAATAACAGCAAACTAAACGTAAACTGAACTTTTTCAGTTTGCTTTGAATTTCCTGAAGACGAGTCACGGTGAGTTGACTCTTTCTGGTTAACCTCCATGACACAACAAACAGTTCTGCGTGTTGATAACGGCTGCTTCGTCACGTTTGTGCTGCAGATCTGACAGCAGATTGTCTTCACAATCGTTGCCCAACTTTAATGAGTCCACAGATTACCACAGGGTCAGTTTGAAGGGAGGATGTCGAATCAAAAAAAAAAACCTCTGCCCTAAAAGTCTTGTTCTGGTCTTTTTCAGGCCCAGTTGTGCGTTCTGTTGGAGTCCAGCAGAGAGCTGCTGTCTCAGGGAGTCCTCTGCCCCAAACTGCTCTGGCAGGAGCTCAGGAGAGATCAGGTGTGTGCACACGAGGACAAAAACATCTTTTCTTATTGATATATCATTCTCCACAACTGTATTTAGTGGAGCTCCACATTAAAGGCGTCAGCTGATTAGGAACGCCTCCCTGGTGCCTCCTTCTGGAGGTTTTCTGGGCTGGTCTTGTCAGGTGGAGACCCCGGGGCCGACTCAGAACTCACTGGAGAAGGTTTGTGTTTTCTCTGGGATTGTCCCCAAAGGAGGAGCTGGAGAAAGGAGGCCGTCCGGGTTTCCCTCCTGAAGCCACAGACAACGGATGGATGGACAATCTGAGACAAAAAAAACTTTATTTATTTGGGGAAAAAAGAAAGAGAGGCAACTGGTGAAAAGGGAGGGTTTATTTTTAAAGTCTTTCACATTTATCGACCACTTATAGAGCTTTTGAGATTATAATATTAGCTGAAAAAGTAAAATAAGAATATATTTCAAATATTTTTCCAGCTTGAGAAATAAAATGACTTAGCAACAATGTTGGTGTCTGATTTGATGGCTCTCACTTACATACAGTCTTTATTAACCTCAGAAGTTTTCTTTCTCACTGGAACAATAACTTTACTCCCCATCCTGTAACAGGAGGCCCTTTCTGTTTTCAAAATAAAAGTCTGCAACATTTGTACTAAAAATAGAGTTGGTCATAAATCCTGTGTGCTCTAAAAATTACAAAAAGTATGAAGTTAAAGTCATTAAAGGTTGGTTCACTGTGTGTTTTTATCTTATGCTATTTTCTTTTAATTTTCTTCAAAATATTCCAATGACTGCTGTGTTTTACAAACGTATATTTACATTTTACAGCAAAAAAAAGCATTATAAATCAATAAAAATAGCCGTTGACACATTGGACACTAAGATGTTGTGGCTGAATTGCAGTAAAATAATAAAATAACCTAAAATAAGGTTGATGATGTTATTTTTTTTTCAGAAGCTTCCTAAACTGGAGGTGATGCATTATCTTCACTTCTACAACATCCTCTCTCTGAAGTACGTCGTAGAAAAGTAAGGTGTATTCTGTTTTTATCTGTGATATTTGTTATTTAAATATCTGCTGTGGGTGAGTTCCTCCGTCCTGTTGCTTCTCAGGGATGAAGGTGTGCGATCGTGGTTGGTGCCACGGTTAAAGGCTCTGTGTGGATGGACGCCTCCGCCGGGACAAGAAGAGACCAAACAGGTTCAGCAGAAAGTGTTGTCAGGTAAGGATGCGTTTCTGTCACAACTTTATACATAAATAAACCCAATAAATACTTTCTGTTGCTTTTCTTTTACGTCATTGGTTTGTCAGGACATAAATGGCCTTCAGGGCTGCTTGTTAAGTATATTTTAACAATTATTTATTTTTATTATAATTTATCTGTCCATTCAAAGGTCAAGAATGATCAGTTTGTTTTCACAATAACTATTCTGTTTATTGTTACCTGCTTCAAAAAATTAATTCCTGCTAAATAATTTTGCTACCAATTAATACAGCTGTAAAACAAATACGTTTTTTTTTTTTTATGATTAGGCATCAGTTTGAAGTTTTTCTCCTTTAAAGCTGTCTTTAGTCTGCAGTAGACGTCCACTTCATTTTTAAATAATTTCTCCCAAGCCCATAATTCCTCTTCGTGTGTATTTAGTCTCTAGTTTTGGTTCAGACCTCCTGCGGATTAATTTTGTCTGTCCTGTTTCTGATCGTACTCTACAGATCTCCTGATCAAGATGCTTTTGTCCTCAAGTCGTTCAAATATAAAGATTGGTCGAATCTCAATCCGATACTTGCGTTAAAATCAACGCCATCGTGTGTTTGGTACATCAGTAGCTCTACATTACTTTAAAGAAAACCTCTGTTTCATCTCGTTCCTCAAGTTGAAGCTGGCTGACTTTTTTATTTAAGCTCTGTGTGGTTATGTTGTGTTCAGAGATCAGGACTATGGCTCCATCAGCGCCTAAAGGGAAAGAAAATGTATTTTCTCCACCACAGCGACGGGTTGGTCATCCAGTGAGAGTCATCCGTTCTCCAATCCTTTTTGCCTTTTGAAATATAAACAATATTAATGAATTTTACTCACCTCTTTAGGAAACCTGCAGCTGACGCAGACGGAGAGACAACAAAGAAAGTTCTTAGTTCTAGATCACAAAGGCCTCCATATAACGGCGGTGCAATCGGATTCTTGGAGGATCCCTGTCGTAAACGCCTCCTCTTGTTTTCCAGCTGTGATTGGCGTTGTGGTGAAAACGGGGTTCGAGCAGAGCCGAGGTCCAGCAGCTGCAGACAGGAGGATCTCCATGCTCTGCTGCTCAGTGCTGAACGACATGCTGGTCTGTGAGTTCACACACTCACACTGTGAGATTTATCCAAGCACTTTGACTCAGCTCTAAAAGTTGCTCTCTGTGGTTTTAAAATGTGATTTATTTTCATTTTTGTTTTCAGGGCTTCTGGACGCTGCAGACAAATGTCTCACGGTTCAGTCTTGTGAAGGAGGAGCTCAGCTGTGGTTCAGTTTCTTGTTTCTTATTTTTTCAGTTCATGTAGAGCAGGGGTGTCCAACCCTGGTCCTGGAGGGCCACCATCCTGCAGGTTTTACTTGTTTCTCTGCTCCAACACACCTGGTTTGAATCAATGGGTGATTAACAGGCTTCTGCAGAACATGAAGAGGTGATTTAACCTCTGAATCAGGTGTTGGAGCAGGGAAACAAGAAAAACATGCAGGATGGTGGCCCTGAGGACCAGGATTGGAGACCCCTGATGTAGAGGATTATTTAAAGGTTCAAAATACTATCTGTAGCTATGGTTTTTAACACTGACAGCGATCTTTGCTGCACTGGTGTAAGATGAGATGGTAAAACAGTTTGTTACCTATGAACACTTGTATTCAGCAGGACTTCAGCAGATCAGATATTCTTTCTGCGTGACACACAAACACAAACGGTGCACCTGGCTCCAGTGATCAAACCTTGTTTATTAAATCAGTCTTCATGCTTTACATTCTGAGTCACTGCCATGTGTGCAACACTGAGCTGTTAATTTAAGCAGGAAGATCGACTTCGACGCCTTTCAGTCTGTCGTTTTAAACCCAAAAGCTGTCTGGAAAATGCATCTTCTTCAGATAATATAAGATCCTTTTGTTGTGTTCCTGATTCTGACTTTTGACCGATCCCTCAGCGTTAAAAACATCTGTTTCCTTGTTCTCCTGGTTTGTGTTTGTTACAGGATTCAGACCTTTGATTCTTCTCTTTACGGGGTTTCAGTGTCACCCGAAGCCCTTCAGCGTTTTTTCATTCACTCGCTCACACAGACTCTCACCTACAACCCTCAACTAACAGGTAAAAAAAAACAGCCATTATTTTTTAAATCGATGCTCTCAATCATTATAATACTAAAAATGAACTTTAATCTTAGCTTTTATGACTTTAAAAGTTGTCGGTAAGTTTATTTGAAGACTTTTTAAGTTTAATCTTGTGGAAAACAACCAGAATTTAAACATTTATCTGCAGTTTTCGAATATCTAACAGAACTACAGGGGAGAAAAAAATATCTGAACATTTTCTGCCATTGCTTTTTTACGTCTTCAAGGATTATGTAAAGTAAAAAAACTGAGGCGGAGGCAGTTAATTACTGATTTAGGTAAACTGTAGACATGTTTTTATCAATATTATGAGTGAGAATGGCTCTTAACCTTGTGAGATCATTAAAACAGGTTTAATTTAAATTTAATCTGGTATCACAGTCTTCGTTGTGGTGGAATAATCTCACTCTTTGTCCTCAGTGTCAGACGCCATCACCTTACAGAATGAATGGACGTTTGCAAAAGCCAGCCTCTTGTTGACTTCACTTTTCCGGAAGGTAAATTTGATTTGCTTAATCTTTGTAACCGAGTTTGTTCCTTCAAACATTATCAAAGTTGCCATCAATCAATCAATCAATCAATCATCTGTATTCGGCTCACGGACGGAAACCCAGACCTCCTTCTCCTCAGCGACTCTCCAGCTCCTCCTGGAGGATCTCAGAGAGGAAACAGAATCCCTGCAGGGAGTTCTGGGTCTGCCCTGATCTCCTCCCAGTGGTACATGCCCGAAAAACCTCCAAAGGGAGGCGTCCTAATCAGATAACCCACCTCAGATGACTCCTTTCGATGAGGAGGAGCAGCGGCTCTACTCCGAGCTCCCCCGGAGGACGGAGCTCCTCACCTTGTCTCTAATGCTGAGCCCCGCCGCCCTACAGAGGGAGATCATTTCAGCCGCTTGAATCCAGGATCTCGTTCTTTCGGTTATGATCCAAACCTCCACCTAAACGGTAAATCGAGAGTTTTGATTGACCGAAGGGACGCCCTCGTTACTGCAGACGAGTCCCCGATCCATTGATCCGTCTCTCACTCCATCCTATCATCGCTCAGGAACAAGTTACAAATTACTGTCTCCTGAAATGTCCAGATTTAAACACCCGTCTCTGCTTTGGAATCCACATCAAACAGGATTTTTAATCCATTTAATCCCTAATTTGTAGCTGTTGTTCGTGGGAACCCATGGCTGCGACTTCATCCTTTCATTATAAAATGATATTTAACAGCGTTTGAGCTGCTTCTGCATCCCCTCTTTTTCATATTTAACGATTCTTGTTCAAACAAATGTTAACCAAAATTTACTTTTTTTAATCTCAATGAAAACTTGGCTCATTTCAAGCTTGTATTTTATTTGATTGATAATGAAACGGTCTGCAGTGGTTGTTTTTGTTGTGCCTGGTTGGATACATTCTCGACTGTAACAGGTCTCTGCTGTTCCTGTGTTTCTGTAAAAGCTGGCCGTGGTCTTCAGCGTGGAGCAGCTGCTGCGTCACTTACAGCAGGTTTTAGAAACCCACGAAGTCAACTGGAAGCACGTCCTGTGCTTCGTCTCCACTCTGCTGGTTTATCACCCGTCTGCCCAGTCCAGCCTCAGGGGTAAACACACGGGAACGTTTAGTTTTCATTGCTGCATGTATGACTGAATAAAACTACACGGTTGTGAGTATTTTCTGCTGAGCTGTAAAGTGTTTTCATAGAAGAAAATATATAGAAAGCAGCTGTCATTTAGACAAAATAAGAGAGTGAAATGTTGTCCACTGTGTTTGTTCCTCTCAGAGTTGTTATCCAGGCTGCTGAGCTCCGCGTTCGAAGGTTATGACCTCGAGAACCTGATCACCGCCTTCCTGTTGGCTCGGCAGGGAGCGCTGGAGGGTCCCGCCATCTTCCCCTCCTACAGCGACTGGTTCAAGGTTTCACACCAGCTTTTACTGATACTACCCCCTCTTTTTAAACCGATAACTAAATGTTTTAAATATACAGGGAGCTGTAAAGTCATATCATATTAGCTATTTGTTTACATAAATGAAAACATTGGTTCAAATGTGCAAAAAGTGCTTTTAGCTTCTAAATTTGTGGGATTCTTTTCTGTTCTCATAGTTGGAGATTAAATATTTCAAGTTTAGGTTTATTGTTTTTTGTCATCAAGTTTATTTAAATGTATATTTTCGTCCCTTTAGATGTCTTTTGGCGGCGGCAGTAGCCAACAGGCGAACAGCAAGAAATCTCTGGTGTTCCTGCTGAAGTTTCTCTCCGACCTGGTTCCTTTTGATCCTCCGCAGTACCTCAAGGTTTGTTTCTGGCTCTCTGACTCTATTTGAATCATTTATGAGTGTAGCTGAATAAAAAAAAACATGCAGGAACATGCAATATTTACATAAGTAGTTTTTTTTTTATTTAAAAATTTGGTTCAGCCGTTTCTGTGTTGCTTCTTGTCAAAGTTTCAAACAGATTTTCTATTAATTTAACTTTTTAAGGTGAAAATTTGGTTAAATAAATACTGTTTCTCCTAGGATTTAAATGGATTTATGATTCTGCAGCTTGTTTAATGCATTCAAACATTTATTTGTCCGGCGTATATGCTTTTAGAACTTCTTTATTTGTCAGAAAATGTAACTGCATATCAGCTTAGTTATCATTTTTAAATATAACTTATTAGTTTTAGTCTCATTTTACTCTTTAACCCTTTTAGCACCATAATAATAATAATGGTCTTTCTTATCTAATTTTGTCAATAATTGTGTCAAAAAATGCCCTATGTGTAAATTCACATGAGCTGCAGTGTCACCGGTGATCCCCGTGGTTTTAAAAGGATTAAAACATGATTTTTTTATTGAATTTTTTTATTTTCACAAGGCCAATATGGATGATACAAAAAAGTGTCAACCTTTGCTTCTTATACAGATCTCCGGTTTGGCATTTATTAGCTTTTAAACGTATAAACAAGTAGTTTTCAACGCAGACGCTTTTAATAAAGACCAGTCCGGTGTAAGAGAAACTGATAAATCTGTGTGTTTCTGACTTTAACTATATATAAAATTCACCCAATGTGTTGTCTAGAAGATGTTATTTTCAGTTGAATGGAAGACGTAACTCTGAAGAATGGCCCAGACTTTTATTTTTTGTGTTTTAGGTTCATATCCTGCACCCTCCGTACGTTCCTGCAAAACACCGCAGCCTCCTCATGGAGTACGTCTCTCTGGCTAAAACCAGACTGGCTGACCTGAAGGTAAAAAGACAAAATAAATGTCTGAAATGACCCAATGCAGCTTGTTTACTTTTTATGTTTTTATGTAAAAAACAACTACATGATTCGATTGCATCTTAACCTGATAGTTTTTAATAAATCGTGTGTGTGTGTGTGTGTACGCAGGAGTCGGTGGAGGAGATGGGTTTATATGAGGATGTTTCCGGCGCGTCGGTGCAGGTAACAGTGACACTCAGTGTTGTTTTCAGCTGCAAGCGTTTGATTCGTGTTCAACCAACGTTATGGTAACATTTGAAGATGATGAAAAGGTTTGACTAATGTTGCGTTTATTTTTACAAAGAAATATAAGAAAGGAAACCACGCTGCAGAGGGAAAATCCCAGCAGAGATTCGTGCTGTTTGCATAAGTTGGATGATTCTTTATTTTTGGACCAGGTATGTTTATTTTAACCCATTTGCACGGATTGTGTCGCTGCAGCCTCGGTGCCAGGCTGCACAGGACGTGGAGAAGACTGTGTCTCTGTTTGAGAGCACCGGCAGGATCTCTGCAGCCGTCATGGAGGCCAGGTAACACGTCAGGCTGTCGGCTCACCTGCAGCACATTCATGGGGTGGATCTACAGAGAAACCCTCCACAGAAATACAGTACAATGTTTTAATGACACAAGAAGAAGAAGGCACAAAATAACCTTCTGTAGAATCACATCAGAGTGTTTGAATCCAGATTTAAACTCGTGTTGTTGCCTTCACAGTGTTTTCCGGAGGCCGTATTTTTTGACTCGATTTCTTCCCGCTCTGTTGAAGCCGAGACTGGTGAGCAGCTCGAGTTCTCCGTTCGCTCGTTTTCAGACACGAAGCAGTTTTTTTTGTTCGGATCACTCGAAGAAACGTTTCCCTTCACGTCTGTTTTTACAGCTTCCGGTGAAGCCTGATGCTCGGATGGGTTTCATAGAAGCTCTGAAAAAGTGAGTCATGATCAGAAACATAAACGTGTCGTCACGTCTTCCCACAGGAGTTTCTGTTATTGTAAATCTTAGAAATTAGGATTTTACTATTATATTCATGAATCTGGATTATATGATGAGTAACCAGTACTCATCTGTAATTATTTTGTGTAGTTTAAATATGACGGCATGTTTGTTTTTTTTGTATGCAGAGCAGATAAGATCCCCTCTGCACAGTTTTCATCGTATGTGGAGTCCTGCCAGAAACAAAGGCAGCAAAACGGTGGGTATTCTTTAACACATTAATCCAACATAAAGCTTGCTTAATTAATTATAATATAATCTACAGTTAATTGTAATTAAATTAAAATGGGTCAAACTAAAAGTACAACTAAAGAATAGAAGATAAAAATAAAAAAACAAGCCAATTGGACTTCTATTCTTTAGTTGAAGATGTTTTGCTTTGCTTTATTAATCATAATTTACACCTTCATGCATGTGACCAGAACATCTTTTATGAGTCAGACAGACAAAGACCCTAATGGCCCTCAGGTGGGAGGAGAGCAAGATTAATCTGCATGTGATTTTAGCCGAATAAACAGAGCATCTTATGCAGTTTTCCTTTCTTTGTTTAAAGTTTCGTCACATTTTGTGATCTGACAGATTATGACACAAACAAAAGGTTTAGATGCTGTTTAAAAGATAAGATATAATATATATATATGCTGAAATTTATAATATAATAATAATATATGTATTAGTTTTTAATTAGATGTTAGTTACATATTTAAAAATCTTAAAAATAGAGGAAACTAAAACTTCTTGGTTTATTTTCGCTGCTGTAATTTGCTGAGCTGTTTTCCAGTTATATTATTTAATCTTTGAGTTGTGTTTTCAGTCCTCCTCTCTTATTTTCGTACCTGTTTCACACCTACAGCTCATACATCGGCCTACAGTTAAAACCAGATTATTATGGTGTTGTTTTCAGAGAGCGTGGAGCGCCCGGACAGCAGCGATGATCCTCTGGACGTCCTGAAGGTCCAGCTGCAGGAGTTCACGCAGCTGCTTGTTGCTGGAGGCGATGGAGGTGGGCGGATTTCAGATGTAGCTTAATTTTTCTGTCATCTTGGGGGTTTTATGCAAACATAAAAGCTGTTATGACATGTTGACAGTGTTTCTGTACGTGTCGTGCCGGTCGTTCTCAGAGATTTCAGCCCACATGTCCAGGATCTCACACACTCTGAGCGTCGTCTTCCCTGGTTGTCCCGACGAGCCGATTGGACAAACGGTCGTCACGCTTTGCACAGAGTCTCCCGAGTTGCCCGAGCTTCATGTAAAAGTATGTCTTCTCTGTGTTTGTTACTTTCTTTGAATCAAAGTTTGTGCTGCGTTCAAAGCCTGTCGGTATTTCGTTCATCTGTCTGCCGTAATTTCAGGTCGTCAACATGATCCTGCAGAATTTCTGTCAGTGCCAGTTAAACGCTTCCCGTGCAAATCCTCCTAATAAGTGAGTGGGATTTCTTTGTTTTAATGAGAGTCACACAAATATACGACAAAGGAACATTTTAATTATTGATAAGCATCACGCTGGAGAGAAAAATCAGACAGTTATGATGTGAGTTTTAGCAGCGATACTTTTTCTTTTTTCCAACTTTTACTCAACAAATTAGGAAATAAATCTGTTTATTTTTAGTGGCAGTTATTTATACTGACACATTAGATGTTTTTATCCCATAAAACATTTATTTCTCTTCACACAACAGTCCTAAACACCAAAATGGCGACGCCGTCATGGTCGTGTATGGCAAAGAAAACTAAAATATCACTTTTATCTCTTTGCTTAGACAAAAATATATACTTTATTACACTTTTTTGATGCAGTATGCTTTTCATAACCAGAATATTTAATTGTTAATTGAAGTAATTTTGTGTCTATTAGGGATAAAAAGAAAAAGAGAGCAGCTAAATTAACAGACTTTTGTCGTTCACGTAATGATTTATTTTTTTAACCAGAAGAGCTTCAGATTAATTTTACTTACAGTTAAAGAATTGACTAATTGTTGATTCTTCAGACAAGGTTTCTGGGCGTCCAGGTTTGTCAGAGCGCTGCTCGTGAACACGCAGCTCCTCTCCGGCGTGCTGCACAGACTGTGGGATCTGTTTCATAACCAGGTGCGTGAATCCACCTTCAGGCTCACCTGTAAATCCGCCTGTCCTCTTTAGTTATTCCTACTCATGAACTTTTCACACACCTCTTCGATCCAAAGGGGCCGTCACTGACCGCCGCACACGTGCTCGGTTTGGCGGTGTTTGTGGTCCACCTTCACGCCGCCTTGGCGCACGGCACTTTGGTTCGGCTGGTGCCGCCCGTTTGTCCTCAGCCGGTGCCTTTTGCAGACGCTCTCAGCTCAGCGCTGTTGTGTAACACGCGCACGAACATGCAGTTCTCTGTAAGGTAAGGTAACACAGGAAATATTCAAATCTGTTTGCAATTAGGAGATAAGATGGAAAATAACGGTTTGTGCAAAACTGCAGCGAAAACAGCTGAGTGGAGCAAATTAAAGACAAAGTGGATTACGTTTTGATTTTCTGATATTAAAGAGGAAAGCATATTCAAAGTATGCAGATATTAAAAGCCATTTGAGTCAAGATTAAGACACCAAGGGGAAACATTGAGCCACTGAGGCATGAATTAGACTGTGGGGGCCTTTAAAACTACAGTTAAGATGTGTTTCCTTCAGAATCTGCGTGACTTTTTAATGGTTTGTGCTCCAGTATTCTGTGTGACAATGACAATGAAAACTTAAAAGTCAGTTATTATATCTGTTATTAGGGCCACTGAGCACTCAGCAGATCAGTGAGGTGTTAAAGTGTTTGTACTTCTGGAGGTTTGTCTAAAACAAAGCAGTCAATTTTTAGGAGTTTCTATATTTCAGTGTGGTTCAAATTGATGTTTTCACCCAAACACCTTGTTTAAATTTGCACGTTGTCCTTGTTATTCCATGATTGGTGCTTTCCATTTGTCTTGTCCAGGTTGTGTGTGGCAGCCGTGTGTTACGGGATTTGTAAAGGAGACTCAGTATCTGAACAGCAACTGCAGGAATTCATCCCCGCCAGTCTTTATAAAAAGGTATCTGTTTCTATTGCTGTCGGTCACAAAAGTTATGATTTTCTTTATGTTCTCTTTTGTCTGCCATGTTCCAGCTGTGTCTATATATATATATATATATATATATATATATATATATATATATATATATCCTGTTTTTATTTTTGTGTCACACAAAGAAGGATAACAACATTTTGTCCTTCCTTAATTTTCAAGTTTTATTGTTTCCGAACAAAATAATTTATATTCTTTTACACCAGTCAGTTACATTTGTGTCATTCATTACATCTGTACAGACATAATTCATATTTATTGCATTCTTATCAAATCCTGTCATTAATATTAATTAATTTTAGATCTGCATGATTGTCTTAACTGTTTATTACCCATATAAAATAAATAAAATGTCATAATTCTGCATTGTTTTCAGATGTTTGATAGAATAAACAGGCCGATTGACTGAGTTGGTTAAAAAACAGGATGTATTTGATTTAAAGAGAAGTAGAACAAAAATAAAATGATTGATCAAAACCTGTTTGTTGCTGTTTTGGCCTGGTTGAGCAACATCCCCTGGCTTTTATTGGACGAGCTCATTTTTCCATTTATTTTGACCTTCAAAGAGACATCCCATTAAATCAGTAAACATACTTCTTTTATTATTTCACGGTGACGTGCATAAAACATCTGCCATGATTCATTTTTAGGTCGCCTAAAACGTAACGTTTTGTCCTTTTTTTCAGCTTCTTTATCTCATTCCGAGACTGCTGCCTGAAGCCAGACGGACTTGTGTCGGGGAGCAGCAGGAGGAGAGCTCGGTCGACCTGTGGAGCAGCGTCACGGACGGTGGCAACACTTGGAGGGAGGCCGCCCTGCACCTGTGGAGACACTCCGCCTTCCTACAGCTCCAGCGGCGCTCTCAGTATCGGGTACGGCGGATAGAATTAACGGTTATTGTTCCCACTGGTGTGCTAAGTTTGTGTGCAGCCAACAAACTTGTTTGCTGATTTTGCATTCAGCTGGATCTCACACACACACACACACACACACACACACACACACACATCAGATAAAGCCAAACTGTTAAGTGTGATTTTTAACGTACAATATTGTTTGGATTTGGGATTATTTGGCTTTAAAAACACGAACACACCTATTTTTATTTAGGCTGCTCTAGTTGTTTTTTTTTTAATTGTGCTGATGATTTAAATAATCGTCTACCTTTGTTGTTGTTTTTTTGTCAAGCTGTGTTTCTCAGAATGGCTGAAAAATGAGCTCGGAGTCCAAAGAAGTGAGGACGCTCTGTCTGACGCACAACGGTGAGGCCAGAAACAACAGCTGGGATCTGTGTCCTAAAACTGCTTTATCAATGATAAGATGACTAAATCTATAAACTGTTGGGTTCCCACAGGGTTATAAAAAATTACAGCACGGTGATTTTTGGCAACAGGATGTTTTTTGATCAATTCAGACACAAATTGTGTTTTTAATGTACACATTTGTCTTCTCATATGACACACAAACAATTACTGATAACACCTGTATGAGGTTATTGTTGTTTAAAGGATGTTATGGATAAACTGTACAATCAGAAAGTTTGATTTCTTTTTTTAATCAGTCATCCTCTTTGTGTAACATTCATCTTTCAGGAAATAGTTATTCATACATGCTGTAAAACACATGGCTTGTAGCTTTGTATTTGCAAACAAAAAACCCTTTTCTTATAGTGTGTTTTTCCTGTGTTCAGTCAGGAGTATCAGCAGTGGGCCTGTTTGGAGCTTTACTTTACTCGTCCTGAGGAGGAGGGAGGCTGTGAAGGAGACGTGAAGAAACTCTGCTCTCATCTGCTCAACGCCGTCATGGATCAGCAGCTAAGGTGCCGTCAGAACATGTAACACAGCAAAGCTGTCTGCTGGAGATTTGGCCACAACTTTGTCTCATTTAGACATAAATTGGAATAATACAGCAGATGTTTTACAACAAATGTGATTCCTAGTTTAAATATTTCAAATGTAATGCAAAAAAATTAATTTAAAAAATCACCCATTCATAGTCATAAAAGAAATGACTCCTTCAGTGTTGGTTTAAACTGGTCAGGAAGGCTTGAATCTGTTTTGTTTTGATGTCAACAGTGACCCGAGCCTGGAAAAAACAAGTTTTCAGGAAGGAGGATCGGGAACAGGAAGCTGTTTGCCAGACATTCTGTCCAGATTACAGGTGTGCACACCTTTTCTTTCTGTTCTGTATGCACCGGGTACATTTAGGATCACTCAGAGAGGGAGGAAAGTTCAGTATTATTTGACTACAGAGCGTGCTGCGATCTGTTGGACTGGAGGAAAACAGTCAGGTTTTTTATCTGGTTGTTAGGTTGGTGATTCTGGGAAGAAGGGTCGGTTTGTATCAACATTGGTGGATTCATGAGGCTGCAGATATCCCTAAAACAGATTTGATCTGCGGGCAATAAAACTTGAAGGATTTCCTGCTAATGTCATGGCGTTAAATACCACGTGACACCTTCAGGGATATTAGGTCGCAGTGAAATGAACCCAGAATGCAGACTCATATATGAGAAGAAGATGACCAGGTTTTAAAGACGGGCTGAGGAGGAAGTGGACACAGGTGAACTGATTAGGAACAAGGAACAGGTGTGGGTGGTTGAGGTAGACTGACATGGAAACTACTGAGGCACAGGGAGCAGACCACACGGCAGGGAACGGACAAAACACACAAATCACAAGACCCAAAACAAAGCCACAGGAACACAGGAGAAAACAAAATCCAATACACAAGAATCCATACGAAAGCAAACACAGGATAAACCAGGAAAAGGCAGAACCACAGAAACAACAAACCCAAATCCTGACAAGGGGTATAAAAGAATCAGCTGCATATTAATCAGTTTGATGAATGTGTTTCTGTAGAAATGTAGAAATGTACCAAAACAGAATCACATGAAAAACACTCGTCTTTGTGTGTGTGTGTGTGTGTGTTTGTTGTGTAGGAGCTTGTTTATGAAATGGAAGTAACCGGCCTCTCAGGAAGCTGTGGACACCAATCTGATCTGTGTGACTTCCTGTTTGAGGCGGTGTCTCAGAGGTGCTCCCCCGCCGTGACCTCGACTTCTCTCAGCGTCAGCAACGAGCTCAGCTTCCAGCGCACGCTGTGCACGTGGAACAGGTACGATACACACGCAGAAATATCACATTTATGCAGATCAGGACTACAAGGGGGCGTGGGAGACTGTTTTATTTAAAAGCTGGTAAAAAAAGACAACAAAGGAAACAATCCTTCCCTACAGAAACTTATCTAACCACCAACAGTTCATGTAAAAAACCTCTAAAACTCTTTTTTTGTGTGTGTCACAGAGTGCTGCTGGCCCTCCCAGCAGTGTTGTTCATTAAAACGAAAACTGAAGGAGGGAGGACGACTTTGGACTGCAGCAAGCTGATAGAACATGTCAACCAGCATCAGGTAAGCCGGTGGATCGAGTGTCGCTCAGCAGAGATCAGTTGTTAACGAGAAATTAACTTCATATTTTTAAATTCTTCCTTCTGTTCGACATCAGAGGAAAGTGTGTTTTCCAGCCGGCGTGCTGCCCTGCCGCCTAACAGGCCACTTTCTGAAAGTGAGTCTGTCGCTTAAAAAGGGTTTTTTAGAGTCTAAATGTTTCCTACGGGAGCCCACAGAGCTCTCGTCTGAATCTGTCCACTGTATTTGCTGTGTAGGGGCTGTTATGTGCCAGTGTTCGGTGCAGACGTCCAGCAGAAGAAGTCAACAAAGCCTGGTCTCAGATGGGCGTCCGATGTCCCCTGCTGGTGGTCTCTGCAGCGGTACAGTCTGCTCTCTTCTTTTAAATGTCACTTAAAAGCTTTAACGCAAGAACTGGGGAGTAGGGTTATGTATCCTTTTTGTTACCACTGGTTCGTGTATTTTTCACATTAGTGAAGTCTCTATAAAGTGATACAGAAAAGAACTTCATTACGTCATTTTGCATCATATTCTCTTGGAAATAATTTAAAATTTACAGTCAAATTTGCTCTAAAAGCCTCTGGGATGTCTGATGATTCTTAGAAATTATTTTAAATTTGTGACTAATAAGGAAATGTTTTTTTTCTGGTAATAATAAAATGGCTCAAAATTACAACATACATAAGACTCCTAGAAACAACTTTGTGCGTTAAAAGTTTGTGAAGTTTCCTCTTTAGGATTTATTTTTCTGTTAAGAGTTCAGAGCACTGCTACAGTCCAACTGATTATACATGTTTAAAAGATTATAATGTTTCAATAATAATTAAATATGAGAAACAAAGAGATTTCCAACGTGTGTTCTCCGTTACAAAGTTGATTTTTAAAAAGCATCAATCGTTTTTAACAAATGCAGATGCAGTTACTCATTCAGAAAATGACTCCAGTGAGCGGTTCCCATTAAAAGATGTACAAATTGTGATATTAGAGCGTAACGAAGCTCTGATGAAGGTGGTGTTAAACGGGGTTTTTGTGTTCAGTGCTGGTGGCAGCAGCTGTCGTCGGTGTTGTTCTCTCTGTGGGGTCGTCTGCGTGACGGGGAGCCTCCTTCAGAGCAGCTGCAGCTCCTCACAGACTGTCGACTCTGGGCCTGCAGGTAAAAACACCCACACCTAATGTTAACAAACCTAAACTGATTTAGGGGATGTTACTGTTTGTCCTTTTTTAAAGAGCAGTTTTCTGCTGGTAAACGTTGAATCCTTCCATTCAGGCATTCATGTTGCGACACTTAACTAAACAGCAGCATGGTTCCACAATAACAGCTTCGCCACGCCGCTAAACCTTCTAAGAAATGGTGTAAGGAACATGACAAAGAGGCAGAGAACCAGCCTGTAAACCTCCCAGATCAGAACCAGATCAAACATTCACATGAGGTGCCAGAAACGGTTCTGTCCCAAAGGTTTCCCGTCCACACTCCGGTGCTGGAGCTGATCAGTGGGTTTCTTTTTATTCCAAATCCCTATATTTAAATGGATTGTGTGTTTTTGGTCTGCAGTCTGCAGGAAGGTCAGGAGATCCAGATGCCCTCAGCTGCAGCCCTCCAGCTGGCAGCCAGCCTTCACCGCGCCTGGCAAGGCTGCGAAGGAAACAACCCGAGCTTCGCCGCTGCGCTGAGTTCACTCCGACCAGAGAGAGACGCAAAACACAAGCAGGTTAACGTGCACGCCTAGTGAATACAGAAAGATTTCACCAGCATTGCAAAATAATAATAATGAGCTTCTATGTTAGTGTTTAGCTCCACTCTTCATCAGTGCTTCTGCTCTAAAGATATATATCCACTCATTTTACCTCCTTCTTCTTCCTACAGGTGCTTGTTTTTCTGCTCTTCCTGTGCATGAAAGACTACCTGTCAGCCCTCATGTACCCTCAGGTAACCAGCCTCAAGCGAATCACATCCAGACACGCAAAAAAGCACGGATCTGTCCTTAACTTGAGCGACTAATATTACTAAATCCTTGTTTAGGAAAACAGCCCCGTTCAGGAGGCAGCAAAACTTTAAACTTCTTTATTTATTCTGTGCAGTAATAGGAAGGCAGAGATGTAGAAAATAATTTACTTCCACATGTGCAACAAAACAACATCTTCAGAGAGTCTTCTTGTTCTAATATTTAAAGCTCGGTTGATATTTTCTGTATAGAAGAGAGGTGTTAGTTTTACTTTTTGGCAAAGAAATAAATAAGCAGATTTCCCAAAACTTTAAACTAAGAACTTATTTCACAATAAACTGATACAGGAAGCCTTTATTGCACTACAGTGCATATAAAAAAAGTGTATAAAATCCTAAAAAGTTGCTAAAGACTGTTTATGACTATAATTGTTGAAACTCTGTCATTAAAAAGCTCTCAAGCATCAGCTGTTTTTACAGAGTTTGCAGCACTTTTAGAGCAATAATAATAAAATGACTGCAGCTGTCGAGCTTCGTTTTCTTTGTCATTAAAGTTCAGATTTTTAGAAGAGCTTCGGCGCTTTTTAAATAAGGAAACCAGTAAATGTTTCTTTAATTTATGTGTCCGCCTGATTAAAGTCGTCAGGGAGAAACAGGGAAACACTCCAGAAGCTGCGGGAACCTAACATCTGCGGTGAAATGTGGACGGTTGTGCGTTTTGCTCGAGAGCACTTCAGCCATGACCGGCAGCAGATCGGGACTCTGCGGATCGTTTACGGCATCTTGTTTGATGATGATCACACTGGTTGCGTTGTGAGAAACACTCCTTTTTGTTGCTGTTTGTTCCTGTAGGAGAAGAGTTTGGAGAAAGCCGGATGTTTCTGCATGGAGCTCCTGACCATGTTGGTGAACTCTGCTGATTGGCTGCTCATCTTCCAATCAAACGGTGCAGCGCTTGCTCAGCTGGTCCAAAAACTGTTGGAATAAATCTGGCTTCGTGGATTCTGCAGTTTTTTTGACACAGGCTGCTTTTTCTTTCCCCCCACCAACTCTAGAACAAAGTCTGTATCAGTCAGTGAGCCTGGTGGCGTCGGAGGAGTGCGCTCGACTGATGCCCTGGGCTTTCTGCAGGTGAGAGTTTCCACAAGTAGTTTAACCGTCTGTAACTTGTTTTAAAGTTAATAAATCAAAACAATGTAAAAAATATTTCACTTTCAAATGCCTGGGTCTTATTTGACACGTCAGTTTTACAGAACAGATTCAAACACATTTAAAAAAACACTGTAATCTTTTCAGAAAGGATTCATTAACAAAAATGTCAATATTTATATTTTATTGCTCACAGATAAGTTTAATTATTCTACAAATACTGAGACTTAAGAATATCTTTTCTCTTTCCAGTCTAATGACTTTAAAAGCTCAACCACCACACCTACAATCAGCTCTGTGTAGTTATGTCACCTATTTCATTTTCTACAACAGAGTTTTGTGAGATTTTCTAGATTTACAAGCTTTAAATTTGAAAATTATGGAGGCCAAATTTCCAAATATTTTGCTTAAAAGGAGCCAGATTTTAATGCAATCTTTTAAAATCACCTTCAGTAGTTCTCCAGGCTTTAAAAAGGTCTTTGTCTCACATATTTTTAGCCCAGTTTTTGTAGTTTTGTTAAGCTTCTTTATGCCGACTTGTAGTTTAAGCATAAAATTGTCAGTTTTTTGAAAAAGCAACTAAATAAATGTTTGTATTTTATGACAGACTGCTAGTAAACTACCTAAAGACCCAAATAATATATATTTTTTTTTGCACTTGAATGACTTATACTTCAGATCTATTTGGCTTAAAATTATAAAACATTCCTTTAAAAATGGGCCTGCAGATAAGTCAGAAAGCAAAAATAATAGATCTTAAAGCCAGCGTACAAAGAAAAACTAACATCACAAAACCTCCAAGAGTTGATGCTCATGACCACTTTATGAAAATACAAGAAACTTTGGCTTCTTTGAAGAAAAACATAAAACAGGCCGCTCAAGACTCCTGTGTATAACTAACATTTGGGGGGAAAATTAAAAACATGCCAGTTTTTTTCCAGCTACAGTCTAAAACCAAGTTCCCACTGTGCGATTTTAGACTAAATTTTGGGTCGTAAGCTTAAATCACTGACAGCCGATTCAGCACTCTCACGACCAAAGACAATAAATATCGAGTTTTCTGGGAAACTGCTGCCTCCTTTTTCCACATCATCCTTCCTCTACATTTATTGTCGGAATCACACCAACATCAGGGGCTCAATTTCCTTTTTCTATTAGACTGAAACCTGTTGGATCTTTGTCACTTGATTCTTTTTCTGCAGTAAAAATTCATACAGTTCAGCATCCAGTAAATCTCGCATCATGCAGCGGTATGACGGGTTTCTGTGGAGATTGAGAGAATCTGAAGCTCTTCTTTGACGTGTTTTCAGCTTGCTGCTGCAGCAAAGAGCCGAGCTGCTTCAGAGGGCGGTTTGCTGCCCTGGGTTCCTCCACACGGCCGTCACCTGCTACGTTTCTGTGCTGCAGCTCTTCCTGGAGGGAGACGCACCTCCACCGACCACGGAGCGCTCTGAGAAGCAGGTGACGCTGTGTGCCGTTTTGTGTCTGTTCAAACAAATCGACAGAAACTTTAACTCTGAAGGTGTTTTCTGTGTTGTCAGCCGGAGCCCTCCCACATCCTGAGCCACATGAAGCGGCTTCTTTTAAATTTGATCTCCAAAGCATCCCCGACTGCACTGTCCTCCCACCAGCTCAGACAGGTAATCGTCTCATATCACGTCCCTTCACCCTGTGTGCACACCTCGCTTACCTTCATCCCTCCTTCCTCTGTTTGTCGATCCAGCTGGAGTCTCGGTGCGTGGACCTGGACCCAGAGCTGGCTGCAGCTCTCTCCGTTCACCTCGACCCTCACGGTCTCAGTCCTGAGATGGACTTTCTCTGACTAACGGACTGAAACACCTGTTCTAATGTCACATATCCAACAGAAACATGACGAGAAATATCTCCAAGCTATATCCTGTCAGACACTTTTTTTCATTTTGTGACGTGAGAAAGTTTTACATTTTATTTAAAGGTAGGTTTTTACAGAATACACACTTTTTACACATGTACATCAAAAGCCCTTCCATTGCTACGTTACAGAGTAATAACTTAATAAAAACAGCAGCTACATCAAACTAATGCATCATCCTGAAGATCCGTTATCACTTCTGTATGTATCACATGAGTATAAGTGCTTCAACATGTCTGAGGCAACGAGAATATGAACTTAACTTAAGTTACGGCTGAATTCAGGTGAGTTAGGATGTTTCTGTAATTCTGCTTTTATAGATTAAAGTACAACCCTGACAGCTCATCAGTGACCATTTCATTTAAAACAGAAAGTCTTTAAAATACGACAAAGTGATTTTCTTTTGTCTGGCTTGAAGTCCATAACATCAAAATTAATTTTAATTGGTACAAGTTCATTTTATTTCATCAAATCCTTAATCTCAATTTGGAATTATACATTCTTGTTTGAAAAGCTGCAGTCTGAAATTAGTTAAACTTTTTTTTTGCCTGAATAAACCAACAAATAAACTAATTGTACTTCAGCAGCTAAGACTGCAGTCAGAGAGGTGATTCAGGAGCCAAAAACCTTCTTCCAGTTTGTCCTTATCGATGTTTAATCTCTGAAGGAAACATCAGATTTTACAGTTTGCTGCAGAATTTAATGTTTTGGTTTTTTTTTTGCGTATTTGCATGTTTTATTAAACTGGGACTCGTTGAGTCTCTGAGCTACACGAGGCAAATAACTGCTGGCGATTCAGGATTACATTCCTCAGATTTGAACAGTTAAACCAGTTTATGTTTGCTGTTCTTCAGGGATCATTCTGTAGTTATCTCTGTAAATATCCAGTGTCATTGACTGCACTGATAATTATTAAAAGGTATGTGATGATGTTAAACACTTTGCTTTGTGTGAGTTTTTTTTTAATGTGCAAACAAACCAGTTGCAACTTTTGGTCTGTTTAAAACATGTTAAAGAAAAAAACCTTCAGATTTTGAGTTTACGGAGACAGAGACATGGATTCAAATTAAGAGCTAATTATGTTAATTTCTGCTCAGTAAATGTTTGTTTTGCAGAAAAAAAACCATCTGTTTAAAATCTCCTGTACTATAAAAGCACAAGAAGGAATGAAGTCCTTCAGTGGTTCTGTTTAAAAAGGCTAAAATTAACTCCAGCAACAAAAAGGCCTCGGAAGTTTCTCTAAAAGGTTTCAGTCGACAGTTGCGTGTTGCAGAGCAGCGTCTCTCACCGAGAACATAACTCTGGACCGAACGCCGGTCGTGTTTCAGAGTCATTAACAGACTAGGAGTTAAAATGAAACGTGTTGATGGTTTGAATCAAACGCCAGGTCCCAGTAGCGGTCAGCAGACCTGGATTCCCTGCTGTCACCTGTCCTGGTCTTGCTGGACCACCTCTCCGGTCAGACCGATGGTCTGCAGGTCGGCGTACTGCTGCTGCTGCTGGCCGCCGCCTCTCTGAGCCTCGGCCTGAGTCAGCGGGTGGACCATGGACATGTGGACGTTCAGGTTGTGGGCTTTCTCGAAGCGCTTCCTGCACGTCAGGCACTCGAACTCCAGGTCCGCCTCGGCCTTGTGTTTGGTCATGTGGTATTTTAGAGACGCTCTCTGGCGACACTGGAATCCACACACCTCACATCTGAAGCGGTAAAATGACTGTCAACAGTTTGTTTTCTTCTGATTTTCAAACTAAACTATGCCACTATGATAAACAAATAAAACAGACGATTTTACTCCATAAATTACCTGTCAAGATTTGTCTTTTTGATTTTTTTCAAAGGGTTGTTTTATCTGCACATCTAAATAATTTAACTCTAGCAGGTCAAAAACCTGACCAGGAGAAAGTAAAGTTATGGATTATATAAAAATGTGTTTGGAATGGTTTTTCATGCAAATAATAATAAAAAAAAAATCCCCAAATTTACTTTCATGCATCACATGGGGAAGAAACCATGACAAACAGTTTGGTTGAACTGTAAGCTGCAGAGCTGAGAAGTTTGTAAATTACACAGAAAATAAAAGTTTTATTATCAGGACTCACTGGAGCGGTTTGGCTCCTGAATGCCGCATCTGGTGAACTGACAGGTGTTTCCTCTGTTTGAATGTTTGGCCACACTGGTCACAAATGTAGTTCCTTTCCTCTGGAGACAGAAAGAAAACACTTCAGAGAAAATTAACACACACACATGATAACTGCGCTGTGATGCCAGCTGAGGTGACTGTCAGTAAAATATCCCGGAGAGAAGCATAAATACTCAAACCTACATCGCTCCCATCCTAAACCGAGCTCACCTGTGTGGATGAGCTTGACGTGTCGCTGCAGATAGCGGTCGATCATGAAAACCTTGTTGCAGCCAGGGTGGGGGCAGGGCCGCTCCCGCATGTCCTCGTGATGCTCCTTGATGTGTTTCTACAAATTTCATCACAGAAACGAAACGGTACGAGACAATGAATGCTTCTGCTGTACTGGGTCCCTGTTTGAACAAAAATAATAAATTTAAAACTCTGATTTGATGTGGAAATAATAGTTGGTTTTCTCTCTGGTTGTGTTATTAACTAACAGTGAAAAGAAGAATTATTTAAACCCATCAGACCGCAGGTGTAAGTTTACAGGAGAGTGATAAACTGTCACCACAGAAGTAATATTTTTATTAGTTTCTTAGTAGATGCTGACCTTTAGGCCATCAGGAGCTCTGTAGACAGCTGTACAGCCCTGATAAGGACACTTGTAGATGTTGGGAAGTTCCTCTCTAAAAAAAAAAAAACAAGCAGCAGGTTGTTATTCTTTGCTACAGAACTGCTGCATAAACCTGCATGACTTATACACACCCTTTGGGTTTGAACTTGTTCTTCCAGCCTGGTTTGGGTCCGGGTTTTTTCCGGACTCTGGGCTCCTCTGGGGTTTTGGGGCTTTGCCTCCTTTTGTTGACGACATTCAGCCTGCGAGCTCTGGGAGAGGAGAGGAGGTGAATTCAGTCGGACACAAAGGATGAGCCATCAGCACAAAAACAAACAGAAAAAGAAGAAACCTTCAGCACGCTGGAGAACTACGGCTCCACTAAAGTTCACGTTTACTCAGGCGAGTTACAAATGAAGTTTTTTCCATTTACAGTTTCAACAGTTTGCTCATTACTGAAGTTTAAATAATCTAAATCTAAATCAGGTTGTGATATGCTGTCAGGGGTGAACAACACAACCCGTTTCCCTGCGATAAAGTCGATGATTGAGCTGTTAGCCCACATGGAGCTTTTCTACAGACCTCTTGTCAGAGTACGGCTCAAACTCCTCTTCATCCAGGAGGCCTCCTCCTCCTCCTCTGTTCTCCTCAAACTCATCCTCAGAGATGCCCCTGAACACACGCAGGTGAAGTTACTTTAAAACACTCGACTGGAAGCTTTGACGCTGCAGGCGGTGAAGTAAAACATGTTTTAAAAAACAAGAAACAACAAAATCAGAAGAGGGAGACGAGAACAATGAATTACTGGACTGTATTTACCTGTCGGCTGTAGTTTACAGTTTCTTTATAAACTGTCAGTAAAACTTCTTGTCCAAATATAAACCATATGTTGAGCATGATTATCTGGACCCTTTTGTTTTGCAGTATGCAGTATTTTTACAAACCAATAAGCTGATTAATTAGGAAATAATCAGCAAACAAATCTTCAGCTGTGGATGATTCTTACACTTTATCACATCTGTGATGATTGTCTGATAAATAATACATTCAGCTCATTTTGAGTACAAACATAAGTTTAAGATGGTATAATTACAGCTTTCCTTAAAGAATCAGAGTATTATATGAACAGGATAGACTAACCTGTCGGACAGATCGCTGTCAGCGGTCCTGTCCTGCAGCGGCGCCGGAACCGGAGACATCGTCTCCTGACCCGGAAAATCTGGGAAAGATGGAGAAACTACAACCGAGTGAGGAGAAGGACTTCATCAGACAAACTGTTAGGAACGCAACAACGTTAATTATGTTTACATTTGTTTCAGATTATTTACAGGAAACGTGTCACTGCATTTATAAGAGCTGAGCAACATTTAATATCAAAGAATCGTTAAAATGTGTCATTTCTGTAACATTTAGAGTTTCGTGCCCCCTGCATTTGTCAGCATAAGTACTAAAATAAAAGCAAATAAAACTTTAGGCCTATTTTAGTTCAAAAACTTTTACATTTACACATCAAAAATGTTAAATTAAATAGTTATTTTTAGTTGCCTTAAGAATTATTAGAATTTTTATTAGATTTTCTTTGTTTTTATTTCAGTCCATCAAGGCCAGATGGAGATAGTTTAGGGAATGGATTTTAAATTGTTCTTGTTCATCAATCCTAACATCCTTCAAATGTCTAAGAATAAATAAATAAATCAGGCTTGATGTGGACAAATTTGGCAAATTTATACACTTGATTTTCTTTTCTAAGAAAAAGCAGAAGTCATGAACTCTTCACTACTGCATGTTTTAAACAGCAACATAAATGCCACAAACATTTTTTTTATAATTTAAGGTATCCCAACTACACGTCTCTATATTCAATGAAAACAGAAATTTGCTCAAGAAATGAAACTGAAATGAAATAAAATAATACTTGTGAAGCCACATGAATTTCATCCTGGTCATTAATCCAAAAGTAACACAAACGAAACCTCCAGTCATTACAGAAAGGATCAGAAGAATTAGATTGTGAATAAAAAGAACTGGAGTTAGCAACACAGCTATAAAATAATTCTGTCTTTTATCAAATGTGGTACTGTGTCTGCGTCATGTCTGTTTTGTCGGATTGCTTCACTGAACATAAACATAAACAGTGTTTTCTGGCTGACAGCTCAGTCCTCCCCAGATTCCTGAATGGAAACCCTTCAACAGAAACACGTCCACCTGAGAGGATCAACTCTGTGTTACTGTGTCGGTCTGAAAGTGGTGTTTTCTGCAGTGGATGCTTCTCAGACCCTCTGATGAGTTTAAAATAATTTTACCTTCACTGCTGCCGGTCCACTCATCCTGCGCTGAGTTCTGTATCTTTACTGCGTCTGAAGACAGAGTTTGCTGAACCAGGGTGCTTAAGCTTCCCACTGATGTCCTTTCATTGCTACTTGGCTCTTCTTCCTCATCTTCTTCATCCTCCTGCTCCCGCTCCTCCTCCTCTGACATTACCCCGTCACCGTTCCCGCTTCTCAAAGCTCCGCTGCTGGAGTTCACTGCGTTGTCTGAGTAGGAAGCAGAGGTGCACTGAGCGTCCATGACGTATCTGTGGCCATCGACACAGCCCCACACAGCCTTCATGGAGCCCCAACACTGGCCCTCCAGCACCTCCTTCAGGTCAGGGCAGGAACGGCAGGCCTCTCCGTGACGGTGAGTCCAGGTCACCAGGCTTTGGAGGCACTTAGGGTCTGATGTGAAATATGATGATGCTAAAATGAAAAATAAAAAAATTGTTCAGAGAGTACACAAGCAGGTAATTTCTGTAAATAAACAACAAAAGTTTTATTTACTTGTTGAATTATGGTTTGTTGAGGACTCTGGACACTTTGCATTCTTCCTAAAAAACAAAACAAAAAAAGTTGGTTGCGGTTTTGGAGCTTCTTCAATAAATAATGACTTCTAAAGATCCTCTCGGGAGTTTTCCACAACTCACCGACTTTGTAGGTTCTCCTTTCTGACAGGCGGGAGGTTGACTCTCTGCAGAAACCTGATCAGGATGCCGTGGCACTTGTAGAACTTTGTGAAGCATTTTTTGCAGATAAACTCTGAGAGCTGGGGGTCGCGGTTTAGTTGGACCCCAACCAACCGCTGGAAGTCCGTATGAAACAAAAGTGAGGACCGGGTGGCGGAGTCGGAATCGTCAACCATTTCCAGAGAATTCTGAGGCCACTTGTTGAAGGCGTGCCGCAGGCTGCGCGGGGAGAACTTCCCATGGCAAAGCCGACAGACGGCAGTGGACAGCCTGCCTGTGGGGAGACGGAGCAGAATTTAGTTTTTTCAGAATTTCAGATACTTTGATTTAATTTTAAAAACCTTGGACAACATGATCAAGTTTGATGTGCGTTTTAAAAATTGTACTAAAAAATACTTTTTCACTATCTATATCATACGCTGCTTGGACCGACTAATCCCCTCGAGATTTGAAATGGGAGCGGGGTATTATCAACAACCTCTGACCAGATGACCTGATGACCTGAATCTGCAAGACGGTGTGTGGAGACCATGCAAAGCTCTAAATTTTAAAACTTTTAAATTGAATTCTAAAATAAAACATACAGTATTGATGTAGTTCTTCTTTCGCTTTAATTTGCAGCTCTGAAGTTCATGCTTGAATGCTTGAACAACCCTTCACTCTGAGCCACTCACCTGAAGACTTGGACTTGTTCTCTGGATGTTTCTGTGGGTTATCTGTTCTGTTCACACTGAAGTCCGAGTCCGCTGCTTTCTCTGTTTCTGAACCGTCATGACAAACGCTGCCAGGAGTCGGGGGAACAGTCTTCCACAGTTTTCCTCTGTTGCCAAACGGCATTTTCTCTTCACTTGCATCCGCTGCAGTTTGTACCCTGCCGGTTTGTCGCGTGCCTTCTGAAGTCCTGAGACGCCTGATTTTCTTCTTCATGTTTTTTTTGTTGTTGGACCGTCGGCAGCTGATCTTGTGAATGATGCTCTGCTGCCTGTGCCACATAAATAAATAAATAAATAAACAGAATAAGCCACAAAGTTCTGAAAGTTTTTCTGTGCTCAACTTATTCTTGTGAACACAACGCATTATTTTATCACTGGTAATAATTTAGCTCAAACTGTTCTTTTAACAAGAGTTAATCTTCGAAGAAAACAAGTTTGTGTACTCATTTATAACAGAAAGAAATTATGTAGTTTCTTAAAAATGCGTCAAAACTATTATTGTACTATTATAAATCAAGAACTTAAGACTAATTTTAAGTCATTTTTATTGTTGATATTCTAGCTCTATAAATAACTTATTTATTAATATGAATGTTTCTCAGTTAACAATTTCTTTAGACCTCCACTTGTACAGTTTTTTATTTTTATTTTAGATAATGCTCTGCACACTAAAGACAAAAAATGGTTCATTTACTAGTAAAATATATTTTAATTTTATTTGTCAACTTGCTGTCTTAAACATTTTTCATATGTGCAATAAAAGAAATTAGGGGTGAGGTTGTGGGGGGTTAAACTGGTTGAGGAACGAATTATCTTAAAGGAAATTTATCGTTTTTTCTTTGCGAAGCACTTTGGAGACTCATTCACTGACACAAAAATAACAGATAAATAAATATTAGAATATTAATAATTAAAGCAGAGCTTTATTCAAATTTAACAAACACACAAAACCGTCTGAGACATTTTCCATCTCAACTAAATTATCTTTATTAGTGTTGAAAAAACAAACGTTAGCTGGATAGCCTCGTTAGCTTGAATGAGTTTACGATGTTCGGTTAAAAAAACTGCACGTTTATGTTATAAAATATGTTATCTTCGAGCAGAGCCTACCGTGAATGTGCACAGATCCTAACAGATGGAGGACATGTTGTCTTTGCTGTAACAAAAGAACGTCAAAATTATGTGGTTTAAAAGCTGGAACCAGTTGTAAACATTAGAACCCGGAAGTGCCACCGGAAAGAGAAAAAAGGGAGAAAAACTACAGCGCGCCCTCTGCCGGCCAACATAATAATTACAAATACAACAACAATGCTACTACTACTACTACTACTACTACTACCACTAATAATAATAATAATAATAATAATTGTTTTAATGCCAAGCTCTGCCTTTATGGCACTCCACCTCCGGGCTTGGTCCTCAATATTTATTCTTGACAGCTGTCCTGCTTGTTCTTTCCTTTTCTTTTGCCTTTCGTAGCAGTTTGACTCTTATATTTGCACCTAAACTTCTTCTCCAAGATTCTACGCTTGTTCGAATTCACCGTATTTATTTACCTACACAGATCACAGCCAGCCCAGTGTAGGTTATTCATGTGACTCAAACCATGGATTTAGCAGAGTGTTTTGTTTACACAAGTGTGGACCCTCATTACAGAATTGTATATCAATATATCAGGAAAACTACAGGTGTGAACTCTTTTAAACGGCACCATTTGACATATAGTTCAGGATAATGTTTGATTTTGTGCTTTGCGATGAGCACTTTTAATTGGTCTGCAACCTTTTTTTCATAGATGTGAAAGATCAGTTTAAGGGAGTAGCCACAAACGTTTAAGGAAGTTTGATGCTCCACCCTTATTTGGCCTATTTTAGCTGAGTTTGTCCTATTTAGGGTGTAGCTGAAAATGACTTCATTTCCACTGCTGCCTAAATAACTAATGCAACCTTTCATAAAGGTAAAAGCGTAACGCAAATAACTTTTTACACATATGTCACTAAAAACGGATGCGTAGATATGATGCTCTGTTTCTTGACGGGTTGCACTAAAAATTCCCCTTGTTCACGATACAGAAAACTCAGTGTGATGCTTACTGACATCTTTATGTAAATCAATACCAGCTGATGATCAGTGGAAAACATATGGTGCTGCAGACGAGTACAGGACAGTGTTTGAAAAAGGCCACACTCTTTTTACTATATGTAGCTAAAAACAGCCGAGATAAGATCTTGTGAACATCTTTACTGACATCATTGCACATATTTGCATGAAAGGGGAAACTGAGTCATGAGGATTGAGTAGTTCATTAAAAGGAGACAGAGCTGTTTGTTTTTGTGTGTGCATTTATAGTTCTTGCTTTTATTTTATCATTAATTTCAGTTTTTCTAATCTGTTTGGTTTATATTTGAATGCTAGCTAAAAAAAAGGCACATGCAAAACTTTACTCTTATACAGAATCCACATTATCATTTTGTTTATTGAAAAATAACACATTCAAGACTAACACATTAGCCTAGCAGTGTTTCCCAACCCTGTTCCTCCCAGAGCATTCTGCATGTTTCCATGTTTCTCTGCTTTAACACTTATATTTGATAAGTTTAATAAAACAGACAAAGAGACACAGAAGAAACTATATTTACTGAGGCTCCATGAGATGTTTATGAAAGCATTGAATAAAATGATGATTATTCCTACAGCAAATCCTCGTGTCTCCTGGTCTTCCCCAAAGGTGAAATCATTGTTTCACTGACTGCGTTTCATTGATCCTCCTTTGTCTCTAAAATAGCAGTTCCACAAGTTTATTTGCATACAGGAACACAGCATCTGCTGTACTTTTTAAATTTTATTTTTGGTTTGTACCAAATTAAAAATGTTTGTCAATTTGCATAAAAAACGTGGGAGGTGTCAGCACCACAAGCTCATAAATAATAGTAGAATAAAAATACAAACAAGCTGTTATTAATAAGCGTTTCTATTGCAATCAGTAAAAAAGTTAATGATCATGAGCACCCTAGAAGACATTAAAATATTCAGTAAATGCTAAAGTTATATGCATTTCTTTAAAACAGTTTATTTCTCTCTTTTTTTTTAGTTTAGAAGCAAATTCTGGAAATATACATTAGAGTGATGATTTCAGCTTACAGTAATATATCTGTTAATTTGAGTGTATAAATAAAAAAGCCATTTTTCCTTCTTTTCCTGAAAACCTCTCCACTAACTCTAACCCTGCACTGAAATGCAAATAAGATAAATGGACAGAAAATCTACTAACCACAGAATCAGCTGAGCTTTTCTTTACCGGAAAACTCTGTGGAGGTGTCGGGGACTTTCTGCCCACAGTGTGGGAGGTGAAGTTTGGGTGGAAAACATCCATCCATCCATTCATCCATTGTCTTCCGCTTATCCGGGGTCGGGTCGCGGGGGCAGCAGCCTAAGCAGGGAGACCCAGACTTCCCTCTCCCCAGCCACTTGGGCCAGCTCCTCCGGGGGAATCCCAAGGCGTTCCCAGGCCAGCCGAGAAACATAATCCCTCCAGCGTGTCCTGGGTCTTCCTCTGGGCCTCCTCCCGGTGGGACGTGCCCAGAACACCTCACCACGGAGGCGTCCAGGAGGCATCCT
>NC_051440.1:23733043-23734793 GCF_001649575.2 Kryptolebias marmoratus | reverse complement strand
CCGGGCGAGGGAACACTGTGTCCAATATTTGTATTCATCATAAGGGGTCTTTGGGCTGCACTTCGTCGGGCCCCTCACCTAGGACCTGTCTGCCTTGGGTGACCCTACTAGGGGCATGAAGCCCCTGACAGCATAGCTCCTAGGATCATTGGGACACTCAAACCCCTCCACCACGATAAGGTGGCAGCCCAGGGAGAGGTGGGTGGAAAACACTGACGTCAAAATCAGTTTATGTTCTGCCATGGACAGGTTTATATTGGACGAGAATCAGAGAGTCGGAGCAAAGAGCGAGAGCCTGATCTTCATCACTTCATCGACAGCATCATGAAGATTCCCTGCTTCACTCTGGGGCTGCTGCTGGTTTTCTGCTGCTGTGACGCCATACGTGAGAGACCTCTGCTTGTTCCTCAATCTGTACAAAGCTCCTCTCTAATCTGTAAAAATAAATTGATCTCTTTAATCTCCTTGCAGTTCAGGCGGTGCAGTACAGCAAAGTTTCTGCCAGATGCTGCTCTAGATATCGCAGTCACCCCTTACCATCAAAAGCCATCACTGCCATAAACAAGAGTCACATCGTCTGTCTGAAGAAGGGATTCATGTGAGTTTGCCCATCTTTTTTTAAGTATACTTTTTCCTTCTGACTGCATAAATAAATATGTGAGTTATTAGTTATTTGTTAACCAGTTATTCTTGTGCAGATCTAATATTTAAACACTTCTTACCCCAAAAAACTCAAACAAAACCACCAACTTTCTCCTACAGCTCCATCAGTGCAAGCTCAGTGGTTTAAAAAAGTTAATTAGCTATACTTATCCCTTTTCTTATTGAGAGAAAGATAAAGAGCTTAAAAATATACAGTAAATGTAACATTTCTTAAAGCAATTGTTGCCCCTTTTTCTTAAAAAAGGAGTTGTTTATTGTTTAATGTTTATCCCTTCATATATTCTTGCACAAACAACTTATTAAACTATTGTTTTGTTAATTTTTGTGCTTTTGGTGCAGCTTTTGTTGCTTGTAAAGTGATATAATAATGAAATTAACACTGATTTATGTTTCACAGCGTCTAGACTGTGAAGGGAAATCTTTTCTGCTATCGTCAGTCTTCAGAGTGGGCTCAGAGTCTCTACAAACAGCTCCACAAGATGGAGGGCAGCAGCAAGAAGAACTGAAGATCTTTATTATATGAACTTACATAAATTATTGTCTGACTTCAAAGAAGTAATCAATTCTTTTTTTGTGTGTAATCAATAAAGTATATATAATGACCTTTACTAGTGATTTTCTGTACTTTTTTATGAGTCTAGCAGATATTCATATGTTACCGGACTGTTAGAGGCTGACTTTACCAAAAAAAAATCTGGGTAACTTCTGTTGAATTTATTTCTTCTTTTGGAATTTGATTATACATTTGCTAGTGTAACGCATGTGGGTGTAAATGTGACTCAAATTCAGTACAAAATAGTTTCAAACTTTTTAACCCAAGTTACACTGTATGTCAAACTAATATATCAGTGAGCAAAGCAAAGAGCCAGGAAAACATGTCAAGTAAAACTGCTTAAACCCTGAGGAGACCCTAACCTTAGCCCTGAGCCTAAAAGCCATAACCCATGAAACTCTGAGGAGACCCTAACCCTAGTCCTGAGTCAAAAGGCCCTAACCTCTTAAACCCTGAGGAGACCCTAACCCTAGTCCTGAGCCTAAAAGCCATAACCCATGAAACCCTGAGGAGACCCTAACCCTAGCCCTGAGC
>NC_051440.1:23603743-23732943 GCF_001649575.2 Kryptolebias marmoratus | reverse complement strand
GGGCATTTTGGCTTAGGGCTAGGGTTAGGGTTTCCACCTGGATGAAGGGGTGAGGGCCTTTTGGCTCAGGGCTAGGGTTAGGTTTTCCGCCTGGTTGAAGGGGTTAGGGCCTTTTGGCTCAGGGCCAGGGTTAGGGTTTTCTCAGGGTTGAAGGGGTTAGCGTCTTTTAGCCCAGGGCTAGGATTAGGGTCTCCTCAGGGTTGAAGTGGTTAGGTCTTTTTGACTCAGGGCTAGGGTTAGGTTTTAAACCTTGTTTTACATACTTAATGAAGTATAAAAACACATAGTAAAAAAACCTCCTGACTGAGTTTTTCACACTTCATCCATGAAAGGGTTGAAGTTTTAAAATAAGTTTTTTTTCCTCAAAGATGTAGCTAACAAATGTCACTCTAGCATTAAAATTTTAAAAAGTCTGCAATTTCACAAGGGAATCCATGGTATGACTTCTTTTTTGCTGGGTAATGTAAATGTTTACAAGTTTATCATGAATAAACAAAAAAACATTATTGGAGTAAATGACCAGGCTGTGGAAAGATTATTATTGTTTTCTAATAAAAACTTTTTTTGTAAACTGATAAAACCAATGTTTCACTTGTTGGTTAAATCAAATTTGTCATTCTAATCTAAGAACATGACAATGGTATTATGAGATGGTTTGAGCTACACTTTAAAAATCAAGAGAGTGAAAATCAGCAACAGAACACAGGCTGCCATCTGTTTTTACCACTGTCATCTTTTAATGTCTGTTTTTTAACTGGTTTTCATTTTCTCAAAATAAACATTTTAGAGAAGCTTGTTTTTCCGCTTTAACTTTCAGTCCCCCTGAGATTAGAAGCTTCGTTCCTTCTTTGCAGCGTTGAACAACATTATTTTCCTTCTCCGCCAAACGAAGACACACGTTTGAATAATGTCTGCCTCCTAGAGCTGAGTTGAAAATAATCCAACTGAATCCCTCCTCACAACAAGCTCATGTATTTCAGTTCTGTCTAACAAGATGTTTGGTTGCCCAAAGGTACAAGTTAAGGCAAGTAAATATCTTCACAAGAACATGTGTCCTCTGGGGTTTTAGAAACAGACCTACATTAATTGAGGTTGTGCAAATTATAGTTATTTATGTTTTTACTGTAAATTGATGGTGAAGGTCTTCTGTATGAGTAGGAACTGAATGTACAAGATGTGGGTTTTAGGAAGTATCACATTTGCAAACCAAAAAAAAATGAAATTCAATGTTCTTTCTTTCATAGTATTCATGGTATATGTTAGCATGCAGGAGAGGCAATGCCCACAAAAGTTGTAATGTTTAAACAATGATATTGCCTTTAAGTGATATTCCAAGTGGTGGCTACATCTTTAGGTCAATGCATCCAGTTTGACTCTGGTTGGTCATTTATTTCTGTCATTATTTTCTCATTTTTCTATGTGTGGTGTAAACACATATGTGTATGTGTCAACAGCAATATTAAAACCAGATGTATAGCATCTACCCATCATGTCACTATGAGAAGTCAACAGAATTAACTGCAGATTTTCTTTCTTTCTATTTTTTTAACTGGGTACAAATTCAGCTCCCTATACTCTGTTCACTTTGTCCTAAAACCATTTATTTTTAGATGGGCAGGGAGTAATGGTTTTAATAAATATTGTTGCAATGAAGAGCCTTTCTTGGTAGGCTAAAATGTTTGAGCAGATATCAGCTTTGCTTTTCCAGGTGAAGATTGTGCAGATTATTGTTGTCTTTTTTTCTTACACTGTATCCTGCTGTCATCAGAAGCACTCCAATATGACGTCAAATATGAAATGATTTATCATACTTTCCTTCCTCCTTTGATCCATGTTCCAGTTCTGATGCTTGTAGGTGCGTTCAGCAGTGGAAGGAGGTCAGCATAGACCCAGTATCCAGTTTGTGGTTACGCAATCCCACTTCCTATTTATTTATATGTGAACATCCCACACGCATCTGATCAGCATATCAAATGCTCTGAAACAAGTTTTTGGCTACGACAATCTGGTCCGTTTCTTAGTGAATAAACTGTTATATAATATGTTTAATTTATTTTAATGGTGGCATTGTTACAACAAACGGTATAAATAACACTCAAAGATATTGAGTGTTTTTTATGTGGTGAAGAATTGTACAGTTTTTTTTATTCTTTCTTTCTTTTTTTTATGGGAGTGAGGGGGGTAATATAAAATGTGGATGAACTTCAGTTTTCCCATGATATTTGGTACACACACCAATGCTGTGGAGCAGCAGATGAGTCCCAGTGACCTCAGCTTTCCCCTGACCTTTCCTCAAATGCCACAATAAGCTTGGCATTTGTGGTTTGGAGTGAAAGCCTTATTAACTCTTTAAGGGCTTACAGTGAATTGTTTATCTCAGGTTCAAGATGACTTCAACATGACTTGTCTTGAAAGGAAAAACAAAAATCCTTTTCAGCATCATCATCAGGGTTGAATTTTTAAACATTTAAATTTAAATGAAAAGAAAACAGCAAGGACTTGTTGGGGGTTTCTTCAGCCTGTGACTATAAGACCTTGGCACTTGGATCTCTTTTCAAAGGCAAACCACCTCCCAAGATCATCTGGTCTAAGGACAGCGTGAAGGTTGTGCAGGATAAGAAATAACAACGGAGCAGACAGCTGACAGCACCACACTGGAGCTCAGCAGGTGGCTGTCCCCTGTTGATCCTTTAAAAAGTCACAAACAAATTAAAATGCAAATGCACTTTTAGGGTTATTTTCTCACATTTTGCCCGTTTTCTAGATGTGTTATGGTTGACAGTCGTCAGAGTCAGAAAAGCATATGATATGGTGAAGTGTTACACTCTGGTTATATAACCTATGACTATTTTTGACTAGATGAAAAGAACTAACATCTTTCTGGGTTCGTTCTTGAAAGACTAAGGCACAAAGAAAAAGCAGTCCTGTACTCTTGTGATGGACAATTTGATGTTCATTGTGGTTTGTAATAAACACATTAAACATTCAGCAACTGTGTCAGTATATATGTTTATAACTTGCACATCTGTGATAGTACCATTACAATATGTGTAGGTTTCTGGAGCAACAAAGGCTGTGGTCTGTTGTCTGTTTCATCATCTTACCAAGACAATTCAATACAATTATGTTTGTAATACAGTAGGATGGCTTTGAAGTGAGAAAATAATAATAAAACTTGACAACCACTGAAAAATACTTGTAACAAAATACAAACTGAAACAATTGTGAAAGAATCTGCAGTTTTAGGTCCTCCACTCCACATCCTTGACACCAAGAACTGTTGAGCAGCTTCATTTCAGTCAAGAATGAGATCATTTGTTTATAAATCACAGCATTTATCTCCTCACTTTCACTTTTATTTGGACATTAGCCTGTCTCCTAATAACTAAATTGATGACTGAATGTTTTGCTTTGCTAATTCAAACTTTTTATACATCTTGACTTTCAGAATAATTAAGACATAAATCTGGCCAATCAGGAAAAGAAAAGACAGTTTTGTAAGAAGTTTGCTTTAATTGCTGCCAAGATACATCCACTTTAATTTGTCATTTTTCTTATGCTTGAAATACTGCTGCCTTAAACAAAACTTTCAGCTTGTTGTGAGTCAGACACACTTTGCTTCACAATTTTAGTTTTTTGTTTTAGTTCTGCCAATAGATAAACACTAGAGGTCAGTGTCTGACTTTTGCACCAGTAGCAGAACCTTAAGTGCTTTCAGAAAATACTTTCTCATTAAGAAGCTGAGTGTTATCAGTGTTATTTCATTTTAAGTGACCAGTGCATTAAACAAACAAAAATCAGAAGGATTGTTTTCCTTTTTGTTGTTGTTGCTTAGTATGATTTGTTCCACCAGGCCACATATAATACAACAGAAAAGAGTCTTCTCCAAAACTTAATGCAAATACAGTATTCCCAACTGGAACCAAGTCACAAGCAAGCAGCAGCTGTGGTGAAGGTTCAACGTTAAATCTTTCTCTTTTTTGTTTTTTGTTGTAGATGACTTCATACACAGCAGTCCTGATGTCTCGCAAAGACCACTTTGCACTTATTTTCACTTCTAGTTTTGTTATTTTATGGATTTTTTAATGTCTGCTTTCAGTAAGTGATCCACGTCCTTGATGGAGGTCAGGTGATCAGCTTTTCACATCAAGTGTACAGTCCTTTAAAGAATCATGGGCTTTGCTGACGTTTTTAAAGATGCTTTTCCTGCTGTGTTGTGACTGTAAGCACGTAAAGTGATGCATACAGTATCTAATTAATTTTAAGAGCCCCTAAGTCTTTTTGAAACATGACAAATGTGATTAATGTTTAATCTAGTGATGAGAAACAGAATAAAAATCTTTCTAAGTGCAGTGTGTGCTGGCTTTCCTTGAGTTAAAGTTGTGTGACAGGCTCTTTAAAAGGTATTGCCTCTGAGTGGCCTGCCGCTGCTTGACAGTGAGTGTGGTCCATAAGGAGCTGCCAAACTGACAGAAAGAGGTTACGATCCCCTCCACCCTGACGTCATTCGTCCTGGCTCCAGCAACTCCATTTCTTTGGACCCGCCGGGGACTGGCAGTCCGGTTGCCTAGTTCAAGTCAATTGCTGTCACTGGTACCTTCCGCCTCTTCAGTGTTGCAAAAAGGCACAATAAAAGTGGAAGTAGCTTGAAGTAAATCCCTGAATAATCACAGAAAGCACAGGCTGAGGCGCACAGGAATCTCAATGTCTGTGGATTTCAGTTCTACAACAAGTTACAGACATAAGAACCTTTATGTTATTTGTTAATGTAGAGAAGTGAGACTACTGCAGAGCTGTCATGTTTATAGTGTGATTTTATGATGTTATTTTATTACACTTATTACAATTCCAAATAAGTGTTTGTAGGAGACTGAAGTTCTTTGCCTGGACATAGAAAAGTAGGCAGAACACTGAAAAGGTAGACTGAAAAAAAAATAAGAAATGGAGTTTCGTTTTAAGGGTTAAAGGCTGCTGAAAGCAAAATTTCCACCTGAACGAAACAACAGAGCACAGTAGTTACTAGAACAGAGCTCTTTGTTGTCCTCCAGCACTTTCTGCCACAACGGCACTTCAGCAGCTGAGAACCAGCAGATTCAGTTGAAAGTCAAAACACCAAAGAGTTATAAATATCAGCTGACATTTTAAATGCAGTATTGATTTTTGAAAACAACAAAGGCCAAAAGACATTATGTTGAAGTTGCATTGTAATTGCATTTATTTCTCCAATAGATATTCACATTCATAGCAGTTCCACTACAGCAAAAATGAACATCATGTCGTCCCCACAGTCATGAAAGAAATAAATCACAAAGTGAAAATCAAGGACAACAAGATATCAAAAACATTTTCTCATAGAGCAAGTCAAATGATGCATTGTCATGGGCGTTCAACAGCAAAAAAAAAAACATTTTTATGGGAGATAAACTTCACTTTAACCACAAATGAAAGCAAGGAATTTGGGATTTTAATTCAATGGAAATTAAATATTAATACTTTTAAGAAAGGTGTATACATCAAGGTTGATAACACTTCAAAAAAATATTTTTTTTTAGCAAAACATTGATTTGTCACTTTTAAACCTTTGTTTTCTCGCCAATAAAAAAGAGGAAAAGGTAGCCTATACATCAGAGAATACAGGACAAAATTAGCCTTTTTTAAGCACAAGTTTTCAAGAGAGACTGACTGGCCTTTCCCTGCAGCAAACAGTGGGATGAGGTGAAATACAAAGAGAAAATGGTATTTTTCATACTTCCCATGAACTCATACTGATGCTGGAGGACTGTCACTTGCAATAATAATAAAACACCCGGTTGAACAGTGGTTAAGCTATCCGTCATGCATGAGTAAAGATAAACAAACTTTACAGCTCTATGTGTTGAATGATGATCATGAGCACAGAGCATTAACAGCAAAGGTTCCAAATCAAAGATTACAAGAAAACACCAAATAAGAGGCTTTTTTTTTATAAAAAAGAAAGGTGCCAACTTAATCAGAGGACCAAGTCAAACCACAGGTCCTTTCTGCTGTTCCAGCTTCTGGTTCCAGCTTGTTCCGAGCTGTGGAAGCTGGACCGTACAGGCCACCCAAAGCCCTCTCATGTCCCTTTTGTCTGCTTACACAAAGCTGAGAACAACAGGACTGTTGACAGGCTGAGGTAAAGTGATGCGCCTGCTGGTCTACCACCTGCAGGGGGGGGGCTGCTGGATGGAAAGAAAGTCCTCGCCTGTGTGTGTCATATTTCACCTGCTCATCTAATTCCAGCTGTAATTTAACTCAACAGGAACGGAAAGGAAATATTGCACCAGAAAGGGGGGAAAAAAAGAGGTGTGTGTGTGTGTGTGTGTGTGTGTGTGTGTGTGTGTGTATTGGGGAGGGGGCGTCTTTCACAAACGATTGTTTGAAACATAAAACACTCCACTCCTGTGCTGAAAGCTTTGGTTACTTCTTCCCAAATAATTTAAAAGTGAAGTTTAGAGTAGAAGAACAAAAAATAAATAAATAAATAAATAAAAAATACATTTCTAACTAAACCTAAAAACTGACAACTTGTTGGTTCAATGTGTTTTCTTCAAAGGCAAGCTTACATTTTCTGGTCAGATAATAAAAGATCGCACGTCGCCTTTCCTGACAGTTTTAAACTGAAATAATCTTTTGATGAGAGGGGATGAAGTTATAGCACAATCTCAATATCTGCAATACTGGGAGATCTCGTGATTTGTTCGCACTTGCTATATTTTAGGGAGAAGTTTCAGTTACTAACAAATCAAATTTTAGCTCAATATCTATAAAATTGGCTGAGTTAAAGGCATTTTTGTGCTGGTTAAAGCCGATTAGCTGTGGCAGCCATCTTAAACTGGGTTGACTCCAACATTTAACGGGTAGCTGATGTACATCCAGTGATTCATTTCTGAGAGGTTCACTACAATCTGTCTGCTAACAGACAAATAGGGTTAATGCAATATTTGTAAAATTGACTCAGTCACTTTTGTGTCACCTTTTGTAGATTAGCTGTGACGGCCATCTTAAATTGACTCCAAAGGTTAGTCTGTTGTCGATGTACATCCAATCATTCCTTTCTGAAAGTTTCATTAAAATCCCTTTAGTAGTTCATGACATATTTTGCTAACACTACATTCACACAAATTCGGGCAAAAACATTATCGCTTTCACTTTTGGCGGCAGGCGACAAATATTTCGAAGTAAAGCTTATCTCCAGTGTGGAGTCACTGAAACTGAAGCAGTAAATATCTGAAGGCTGTTTTTCTGGTACAGTTTAAGGAAAGTAGAGCTTTTATTAAATGTCCACAGATGAAGAATAGGTAACACTGCTTGAATATTGCCTCATGGTTTTACTTGCAAACTAAAGTCCATTTTCTTGAGCTGCTTCTTCAAGATGCTCAAACATTTACAATTCAGCACAAATATCTGCATTAATTGTTGATAGCCCGAGCTCTGCGGGGAGGTGGATGTGATGAGAAGTGGGAGAGAACTCCAGGACAGGGTTTTATAATGCAGGGAGGACAAATTAAAACATGTACTCAGAGTAATGAAAGACTTCTGACTGACAAAGCAGAATAAACTGTGCTGCTAAACACACTGACAGGCCAAAAGGAGGAACTCGGACTAAGTGTCTCTCTTGATCAAAGCAAAGCGATCCTGCTGATGTCTGGAAAAACTTTGAAAAGTGTCAACACCAAAGTCTGCCTGCAGATCTGTCACCAAGCTCATGTGACACATAAACAATTTCTGATGTGTGTGTGTTTTCAGAGTTATGGGCAGCTCTAAGGGTCATTGACCCAGAAGAAGGAACAATAATTTTCCATGTTGATTTATTATACAAACACTATTCATACGGGTCATTCCATCCAGACAAACTAAATCCTCCCAGTTTTTGCGAAGTAGATTTCTCATGTGAACACTCCCCAAGTTGTATGGGTCTTTTATTTTCTACTCAGATATTATCTTTATACATTTAACTTTCTTGCATCGACATTTTGAACAGCGCAGAATTTATTTACTAGTGCATAAAAAAGTGCAAAAATATCACTGTGGCTTAAAAATAGCAGTAAAAAAACTTTACTTTTTATTCCTAAATGTTAAAGCGATGCTTGAAAAGCTTTGAAGTGGGGTTCTATGGAAATATTATGAGCACTTTCTGCCTCATCTGTTGCAGATAGCTTTTTGAATGGCCTCAGCTTAAAAAAAAATAAGAATAGTTCTGGATTGTCCTGCTAACAGAGGACCAAAGAGGTTTGCAAACATTTTAAAGTAGTTTATGCAAGAGCTATTTTATTGACCTTTATTTACATGGAATTCTGTATTTATTTTCAAGTTAAATAGTGGTACCAACAGCTAGTTGTAGCATTTCCGGTGCAGAATGGGCCACCTTATATTATATTATTTCTGTCGAAAACAACAACAACAAAAAGAAAAATGTAATGTAAAACAAACTGTATTGTAAAGGTTAATAAAATGGCATTTACAGTAACTGCAATGAAACTGTTTAGATCTGAGTTCTTTTGAAACCAATGCAACCCACTTTGGTCTTGGCCCCCTGCCAACCATTAGCTCATCAGTGCAGTCAGAATTACACTTTATTTTGCAAAACTAAGGCCAGTCAAAGAGTTTTCCACAACAAAAAATAAGTTAAAAGCTGGGATTTAACAAATTCCCATAATAATAACTGAAGTTTTCACGTGATTTTTCTTTCAAGGGAATCCATGAAATAAACTGGGAGGATTGGGGAGTTCAAATGTGATGATATTCATCTGCTTTATTGCCTTTTTGGCAGTAATTAATAGTTTAAGTTTCTAGTATACATCTCTGTTAAAGTGTATTTTATTTCCTTTACATATAAACTGTTAGTAAATATACTACTAAAATATATGTGAAAATATTTAAAGTAATAATGTCCAGCTATGCAAATGGTAAAGCCAACAAATCCAATTTTTCTGGATTGGTTCAGGCAACACTAACTTCAACTCACAATTTATGTGCATTATTCAACAAAGTTGAAGTATGATTGTAAGACTAGAATAAAATGTCCAGCAGTGTGTCTGTATGATATCAACTATGATGGTTCACAGTATTCATGGCCTGGAGTTTGTTCTGACTGGTCACAAGGACACACACACTCACACACACACAAACTTTCATTCAGTAGTTACGACATAGGCAACACACACACACTCACTCCAAAAACGTGCCTAATTGTGAAATGTTACAGCACAGGTCCTGTCTTCAGTAAGACTTCAGTAAGACAGGACCTCTGAAAGATCAGAATGAAGAGAAATTATGCAAGAGATGAAGAAGAAACTATGAGGGGACTTGCTGAGGATTAACTGTGGAGGATTTTACAGGATTAAAGCAGATGAAGTGTCCAGTGAGAAGGAATTACTGGGAATAATGGGATAACTGTTCCCTCACATGACCAGCCACTTCTCTTCTCCTCTTTTTTCTCATTTCAGCCAGCCTTGTCCCGTTGTTGCATTGTATAAATTTGTGTGTGTGTGTGGCATTATGAGTGAGTGAGTAACTTCTGAGGCCCAGACCGACACACACACATAGAGCTGATAAACAAAATGACTCCAGGCAATAACAAAGCCCTTTCTTTTCAGTTTTCATAACAAGGTCATTAACAGCATGGGTCAGCTAATCGAGTCCAACAATAAGAGCCCTGTGAACTTTTCCCAATAACTAAAGCAGCAGGAGATGTGCGTGTCGAGTGCGTTTGCACACGTTCTGAAAAAAAAAAAAACCTGCTGGCAGGCAAAACAAATTTCTAGAAAACCTCACACTTAAAGGTGATGCAGGTACCCTAACACAAATACAGCAACAATAAGCTCTCTTAAGATGCAATAATTAAAACTACAACACAGGTTTTATTTAAACCGCACAACTTTCCTCTCTGCCTTTCTACCTCTTACTTTTTGTCTCAGTCATTTGTCCTCCATTCATCTGGTTATTCAAGGACATCCTAATAGAATTGAAGCATTCTTTTCAACAAGAGTAACTGGGTGGGAGCACTAACAGTAAGCAAAGGCAGTGTGGTTGTTAAGAGTGAAATGGAAGGGACTGAAGATAATAAAATAGCTGTATATCTGATCCCAACTCGAAGATTAGCACCCTTAATGCAGGAGGACACAGAGCAACAGAGTAAAAAAAAACAAAAAAAACAAACAAGAGCAACGGATGGGGGAAAAAAAAATCCCTTTTGAACAAGTCTGCTTGCAGAAACAAACAAACAAAAAGAAATTGTATAGAAGGGTTTTTGGACCACTTAAAGTAGAAAACTGTGGGAGTCTGTGTGGGGACTGTGTGTGAAAGGACTGTGTGGAAAGCGAGTGATAACCAATCATGTTAACGCACACACACACTAACACACACATGTGCACACTGTCGCTGTACCATACACACTCCTTGAAGGTGCCCAACCACTAGCTCCCTATAAATCCAAACAGTTACAAGAAATGTAATACTCTCTATAGAATAGGGTAATATTTCTACTCTTGTCTCCATGGTAACTGGGGTTGACAGACAACCTTTTCTATGTTTGGAGGATCAGGGAATAGCTGAAGATAATACTACCGCATCTTCTTTAAAAGAGACTATACTGGTGGAACAGCTGGATGATAGTCATGTAGTGGATCAGTCGGCATGGTAACAGTGTGGAGAGTGCCACACTAAGATGAAGGCTGGTGGTTGGGGATCTGGCAGTGAGATGTGTCCATGATCACTCAGGGCCGGAGCTGGAGCCACCGTCTCACCCTCCCTTCATGTTCTCTTTCTGGAAATCTCCACGTCTTGACACTCGACGACCGAAAGAGCTATGAGCATCTGGGCAGCGTAGTAGGTGGCCATGATGATGGCTCGAGAGTAGGGCACGGGGAAGCAGAACTTGTTGACTGCGATGGTGAGGTCTGAGACTATGAAGAGCACCGCACCCAGGCAGGCAGACAACTTGGTCCAGGTCCAGAGGTCGTTAGCCAGCTGCAAGCCTGCGACAGCTCTCCAGCCCATGAAGCCGATCAGAGCAACGTAGACGGCCACCAGGTAGGTGAAGGGGACACACAGGTAGGGGTACAGCATGAGATAACACAGGGACGATACAGCAGTGAGCCCAAGACCAGCATGCACATTGACTGGCTTCATCCCAAAGGCAGATGAATAAAGGATGTGGGTGATGGCGAACATCAGAAGGCCTGTAAGACATTATGGTTTAAATATTTAAATGTCAAAGCAATGACTCAAAAAGTCGACTTTGTATTTACAATAAAACACATTAGGTCCAAATTTACTAGTCTTTGGTTTAACCCATTTAAACATACAACTTTTGGTTCATTTGGTTAAAAAGGTCCATACTTGTTTTCAAAATGTGTGACTTTTAAGATCTTTATTCTTAAAAGGCTTCTTGGAAGGCTCTCCTTCTGATGAATTCACATACAGTAAGAATGTAAACATCCTTTCTGCATTGTTGATTTTTGCATGAGATCGTTTCCAGTTAACAGGTTCTGATTTGTCTTCTTGCAAACCTAGCAGGCAGTTCTTCTGACTTGCCCTGCCAAGTTAAGATCTTGATCATCTTGATAAAAACAAAGCAAACCAGCTGAACTGCCTTTTTTCCCTGTTGTCCTTGACCTTTTGCTTCTTTGTGGATATATTTGATTTTAAAAGTGTAAACAAAAAAGTTTAATTGTTGACTCCAACCCCTTTAGAGATTGGTTAATCCACCTCTTACCAATTTGCAGCGACAAAAATGCTGAATCAAGATGCTCAAACATTTGCAATATTTTTTGTTGGTTGCACTATTTTCGGATTGGTTATGACAGTTTAGTACTGAATAACATAGTAAGTATTAACAATGTGCACAACTCAGTGATGTAATGCATCATTTTAAAGGAAAACATAATATTTATTGTATTAAATGTGACAGGTCAGGACTAAAGGTAAAGATCTTTTGTTGTTCTCATAATTTTTTTCATTCTTGGTTAATTTTATGAGGTCATCTGATGTCCTATTTCAAAAAAACAGTCAAATGATACAACAGTTACAAAGACAATTTGTGTTATTTCTCCTCACCGTGGACAAAGTAACCCTGCTCCTGCCAGATAAGAAAGGCATCACCCAGTGCTGAAAAGATGAGACCAGCCAGAATCTTGCGGGCGCTGGAGTGAGCACAAAGGAAACTGTATCCATGAGCCAGCAGAAAGACCCACAAGCAGAAGATGGGCAGACATTTGATGAGGGCGCTGAACCAGGACGGGCTTGAGGTGGGCAGCCACAGGACGAAATAGACACAGGTTGACTTGAAGAATGGCACCAGTTTAGGGCCTTCACTCTTGACCTGGAAACAGATTTAACATTTACATAATCTGCTGAGTCATAGAAGCTATTGTTGCTGCCTCTCTCTACCAATTAGAAGGCATTTTATCTGAAGGCTGAGCGCAGGAAATAAATTACAGACATCTCTGTGTGTGGGTGAAGAACAGAATTTCACATTTTGAACATAAAACTAACTTGGTTTGTGTGATTATCAGTGCATCAGCACCAGACAACCACGTGTCTTACGGCTGAAATACAAGGTTGTAGAAGTACAAAGTAGAAGAGGAAATACTAAAAACAAACTAGCACTGTTGCTTTGATTCTTAGTAACCTTTTGTTTCTTCTGTTTTTTGACCCATTTGCAGAGTGTTGTTCTTTCTTTCCCCTTCTACGTAGTCACTGATGGTATTGAGAAGTGGGTAGCTTATTCAGGCTCAAGTTTTCATTTCCTACAGTGTTACCAGACAGATTTATTTCTGTAAAAATAGATGAGGCTCCGTAGGCTGGGTCGCAAAAACACCTAAGGAATCACAACGTAACAAAGGTTCTGACAGAAGGTCTTTGAGAACAACAGACGGGAAAAAGATTAAATTAGGAGGAAGAGGAACTGAGTGAGGGTTCACTGGAGTTTAGATAACTGGAGGAGAGGTGAAAGGGACAAAAGTTAAACAAAAATCCCATCGCAACAGACCACAAAGACGGAGGAACGTGCAGGAAGATGTAGGGAGAGACTAGATTTAAAAACTCTGCATTCTTCTCCGCATTTTGCTGTGGGTAAATCTGGATGACAGTTGGATTTAGGAGTGGAAGAACAGGAGATAAAGGAGGGGTGAGGAAGAGAACACAAGAAAAAGAAGAGGTTACTCTTGGTTGATTGCATAACCACTCAAAAAAAAAGCATACCAAGTTACAGCACACCATGGAGTACAATATCTGAGCTTCCTCTGGTGTAGCTGAGATGCAGCAACAACCAACAGGAAATTCTGACACTTAGGTACTGACTCTACTGCTCCAAATGAATATGGACTGAATGAAGTCAGGACACTTTGTTATTTTGTGTGTTTTTACAATCCCTCAGAAGATGGAGGATTACATGTATCACATTTATCACTTCTAAGTTGGACCATTGTAATTCTTTATTATCTGGATGTCCTAAAAACTCACTAAAAATTCTCCAGTTGATCCAAAATGCTGCTGTCAGAGTTTGGATGTCTCTTTCCTGTCCCCTCAAACCCCAGCCGTTAAAGGCAGATGGCCGCTGATCCTGAGCCTGGTTCTGCTGGAGGTTTCTTCCTGTTAAGAGGAAGTTTTTCCTTTCCACTGTCACCTCTGTGCTGCTCAGGATGAGGGATTAAGACAAAGTGAAGATTCAATGCGATCTGCTGGCTTCCTTAGACAGATAACTTCACAAGCTGGCATTTTAAAATGAACTGTATGTGAATGTATTTTATTATAATAGGAACGAATTGACTTTAATTGGATTCAGATCTGTATCTGAATTGGATTTATGATCTGAGTTGACTTCTGTTGTGATTTAAAACTGAACTGAATTGAAATTTGAACTGAGAACATCCAGTGTAAGTTTGGTAAATGTCTAAAATTAAAAAAAAACATAATCCCAAATGTATCTTCTGTGTATTTAGTCAACACTTGTAAAAGTTTCAACAAATTCTAACAAGACTATGTTTTCTCATTTACTCAACAAATTAATTGCAAAAATAAAAATGAGTTTTTCCATTTTGTTCTAACCAGTTTCAGCAAAGTACCAAAAATCTTTAAAAATGTACATTTGATATGACTTTCATGGAGAAAAGAACTGAGAATTCTGATTGGGTTTTCATATAAACTCCTATCAGATTACGCCTTGCATAAGAGAATTTTTTAACTTAGGCTTAACTGAAGCTACATTCATAATTGGGAACTGATGCACTTTGTCCTATTGTGCAAATGAGTTCATGCTGAGTCTGTCCATCATGTCATGGCCCAGTTGGTGCCAAGCAGATGAGAAAACACTGTCAACAGTCTGACACTGGTCATTATCACCACTATGTTTATCATACAACTGGCTGCTGCACAACTACAGGAGACAAGAAGTCGCAACAAATTTACGTTGCACTGTTGTGATTCCAGGATGACTTCAAGTTCATCAGCGCTCCGACATGGTGTGTTGTTCACTTGATAGTATTCAGAGAAAATATTCTGCCTAAAATCTGATGGCCAATGGCTTGTCTGATTCTATTAGATAAATGTCTATGTGGTCCAATCCACCTTCAAATCTTTCATCCTTCATACCTACCAACATTCATTTAATCATCTGTGGGGGGGGGAGGGGGGGGGGGTCCATGAGCTGGCCCACACGTTTGCCCAATGAGACAGTTTCCTTCCTTGCCACCAACCACGAGACTCCCAAGATGAGACTCGACCTTCTTATCAACTCAATCTCTCATCCTCACTTCCCTAACTTTCATAAACATGTAAACTCACTTAGACGTGGCGTGGTCCATGCTAGGGAAAATAATAACATCTGTGTTTGAGTATTACTGTTATCACTGTTACATCAATAACCACGAACGTTGCAATGGTTCCCATTTGTCGTTAGGAGAAAATAAATTAAAACAAGATTGCAGATAATTGCTCTGTCAGGAAAAAGTAACTAAGGCCTAAATCCTGATCTGCTCTTTTGTGGTGTTTTACTTTAATCGGGGTCGGCTTCATTCTCCAACTCAGAGAATGGGACAGGCTGTAGTGAGTAGCAGCGTCTCAATAGGACCTCAGTGACAGTCCACTGTCCTCAGACTAAAGAAAGAGAACATCCAGTATGACGTTATTTGAGAGGCAGAAAAAACGAATAATTATGTTATCATTTAGCTGCCTGATTAACAACACGACAAATAAAGGTTGTTTGCAAATGTTCTTCGTCACACTCAGCTTCCTCGCTGTGAACGCCAGTTAAACCATAATAAAGTTAATCATTGACTGCATGGGTACAGGAAAGCAATGAGCTATTCTGTTGAAGTGAACAACAAGATGGAATGACTTCATTTCCTAAAAGTGCCTGATATTCAAAGTCCAAAGAATGTTTAAAAAAAAACATTTTCAAGCACATTTAGTGCTTCTTAAGCCATATGGAGCTACAAATTAATCAAGAAGTAAAAAAGAAGATTCTAATATTTAAAAATACTTAAATATGTTGCTAATATATCCTTTATATATCCTTCAAAGTGGTCAAACTTAGAAGCACCAAATAACATCCAGCTAGGGTGACATCTATTCAACCACCGTGGGTCTGCAACATGATACACAGAAATATTTAAAGACCTGTAAAGGCTTATATACCCAACCTGGTGGAGGGAAACCGTAACACAAGCAGGGTCCAGACAGGCAGAGCTACCATGTTGGTCATATGACAACAGCAGTTTCATGTACCACCACAAAGACGCTTTTAGTTTCATCTTCCAGCTGCATTAATACAGGAACAACTTTAGGTCATCTGCGGTCATACAGATGAAAGCAGCACAATATTTGGTCAAGTTTGTCACTCAAAGGCCACCTGAGGGAACACTAAAGTAAACCAAATAGATAATAAAGTTATTAAATGTTCCAGGACAGGTGACAGTTGATGGTTTTATTAATATAGTCAAAAAAAAAGGTAGGCCTGGCTGTAAGTCTGTGCCACAGCAAGCATCTTTCAGCTAAATATTCTGCCTACCGGTCTCAGAGTTTACCAATCCTGGCCTTGAGTTTCCATAATCTGCAAAAGACAGAAATGAATAAAGTCCCTCATGAACAGAACAGTTGGCTCAACAGATGGTGCCAAGTGTGGCTGTGTTGATCAAAACCTACTTTTGAGTCAGAAATAAAAACACGGCCAGTTATTTTAAAGGACCCTGTGCATGAAAATTAGACAAGTTACAGCATTTAGAAGGGTAATAATAACGCCTCACAAGTAAGGGTCCAGCGTTTCCTGAAGAAATGCATATCGCCCGCTGAGATAAACTAAGATAATTTTAAGTAGAGAAATGATGGAGTCATAGCTGTTTTGTTCAAAACTTGAAAATAGTGTGAACTTATACAACATGTCCTTTTCAGAGTGTTATGAATGACTCTCAGCTACTACCACATCAGATTTTAGCTCAACATCTGTAAAACTGACTGAGTTATAGCCATTTTTTGGTTGGTTAATATAGATTAGCTGTGGTGGTCATCTTGAATTTACCTGCCTCTAAAAGTTAATTAGTTGTAGATGTATATCCAATGATTACATTCTAAAAGTTGTATTAAAATCCATTCAGTAATTGATAAGATATTTTGCTAACAGACAAACAGGGTTGACTCTGACAGTTAATGCAAAGGTTAAGATGTCACGTAACGAGTAGCACTTGGAGTATGTGTTGTGATTGACTCTCAGCTACAACCACATAAACTTTCAGCGCAATATCTGTAAGATCAGCTGAGTTATAGCCATTTTCGTGTTCTCTAAAGTCAGTTGGCTGTGGCGGCCATCTTGAATCAAGCTGGCTCCGACAGGTAATCAGTTGTAGATGTACATTCAAAGATTACTTTCTGCAAGTTTCGTTAAAGTTTGTCTGTTTTGTAAACTGACAGACACACAAACACACTCTTGCACCATTTTTTTTCTTTCTTTCTTTTTTGAAGTGAAATAATTCCGTTGAAAGTCTTAACGTGACCTTTACATGCCTTCCTCCCTGCAGCCTTGATGTCCTGATTATAGAGTACATGGACAAACCCTGGACCTGCCCAGCATCATCACTGAGGCAACCCGTCTGTATGGCAGCATTCTTCCACACAGGCTCCTCTCAGATCACAATTTACCACACTCCACCATCCCTCAAGCGCCCCCCAAACAAATGGAGAGCATTTTCACAACAGCTTTTATAAAGTAAGATGAGTCTCTGATCGATTCAATTATTCATGCAGCTCTGATGGCTGACACCGAAATGAGTGTGCTGATGATTAATAAAGCTAATGCACAGAACAAACAATAATCTATATAAAGCTTTGCAGATGGAAGGAAAACCAGAACCTGCTCGGCGCATGCGTAGTTAGAGGGTAGAGAAGAGAAAGGGGGGAGGGGGGGTCACATGATACATTTTCTTTCTTTCTTTTCTTTTTTTCTTTTCTGGTCAGTGGTTCCTTTCTGAATTACGTGGAAACGTCTCTGTGTTCGAGGAGAACCGAGAAAGGAACCGGGGGCGAAGATAAGCAGACAGTCCCAGGCAGCTGCACGGAACACGAAAAGTTCCCGTGTTGCGTGTGAAGCGCATACAAAAGCAAAATTAAATTTTAAAGCAATGCAACCGGGATGTCCGGGAGCACCGAGTTCAGCCTTTTTTTTAACGTGCTGCATTCTTATTTACCAGCAATTAGACAACCTGTCAGTGAGCATGCGCGCCGGTCTCCTTCCGAGACAAAGTATGACAAGCTTTGAATAATAACGAAAATAAAGACTGACTTGGTGACTCGAGGCAGTCGCTAACAACTGGCATGGGTTGATAATAAACATCGAGGAAATCTTCGGAACTGTAGTCAACCTGTAACTAGCTAAACTGGCGATACTCGTTCCCGTTTGTCTCAAGCGCCGGTTTGACGCGGACACTTACCACCGTCACCGGAGAGACCATTTCTCTCTCTGCTGCCGTTCGTGTGGAGAAAGGGGCGATGTTAAATATCTGAATTTGGTGTGGATCCTCGTGTTTGTGTTGCTCTGGCAGAGAGGATGCCGATTGTTTTTGTCCTCGATCCCGTAGGCGGTCCCAGCGTCCGATGGGAGGCAACAGAAAAAGCAGGAACGCGAGCAGGCCCGCAGTCTTAGCCAATAGGAGCAGAGGTAGGACGTAAAGAGGGCGGGTCAAGATGTAAGGCACGCCCTGATAGGTGGAGCCAGCCTGCTGTTTACATATCGAAGCAGATGGCCTTTATTTACATTTCTGAAAAATAGAGCTCTTCGGTATCATGGGTCAAGTTTGTCGTCGATTGTGGGAGACAATCCTACGTTGATGGATTAAGTTGGATCAGAGGCTGGTTTTCAAGCAAAAAAGCCTGCAGCTTTATATAAAACCTACTCCATGCACTTATTTGATTCTTTTTTTTAATCCATAAAGTTTTATTTATTTTGACTTGAAGACCCAAACTACTCCCCCCCAAAAAATACCAGGCACACTGTGTACCCCTGGGGGTCTGCAAGTTTTACAATGAAGAATCATTCCTGCTTCGTTTCTTACATAATAAATTTTGCCCACATAAATAATAAAGAAATGCGTATTAAAGAAACATGTTGTTTGTGACATTATGAAACAAAACATCTATAATAAACTGTTGTCAGTTATTTGCATTTTTGCATGTTAAAACAAAACAAGAAAACATGAAACATTTTGTTGTGTAGACCCAATCCATCCATCCATCCATCCATCCATCCATCCATTTTCTATACCTTTCCAGGTCACAGGGAGTTAGTTCCTATCTCCAGCAATCAAAAAACCTAAACACTGAACTATGCAGCCAATGTGAACCTTTTCTATAGGCTTGCAAAGGAAAGACTCGTGTTTTCCCAATGAGGAGGTTTTTGGATGTATGTCTGTCAGACTTCAACAGGCAGAGTTTACCATGAAATTGGAGCCCTGAAGGAAAAGGCTTGACCTCTCTTTGTTTCAAACTGTAACCTGGGAAGAGTCAGCAGGACCCTATCTGCATATCTCAGAGGTCAGGAAGGTACATACCACATTAGTCTGAGATGCATTTAAGAGAAAAAGCTATTTAAGATACTGAAGGAAAGTTTTATTTTTATTATTATGAAACCAACCATGAGCCAGTGCAGTAAACCAAACATGTAGGTGTGTGTTTAGCCATTTTCTTTGCCACAGTAATGAGTCTAGCTGCAGCTTTGAAACAGTTGGAGGCGGCAAAGAAAACGTTTAAAATAAAACCATTGAAGAATTTTAAAGGGGAAAGCAATATTTGCTAGTTCACAACTCAAAAACACAAAAAGCTTCAAATTTTAAAAAGTTGAAATATCATTAAATGTGTAAAGTTCTTATTTTATAGCAACTTTATATCTAAAGCAGTTAGTGAAAATGAGTAGAAAGAGAAATAGCATATAAATATGCTTATAAAACTATTCATCACTACTGTTTAAAAATGTAGACTATTTGTAGGCCAGCAGTACTTGTGTTTTTATAAAATTGCAGTTTTCAGTGCAGGATATTTACCTGTAATTGCATTTTGTTGTATTCAGTATAGCTTCTTAAATGAAATGAAATGAAATATTTATAGTAAATACTGAATCTGCTAAATAGCACATGATGTAGTTTGATGTAATTGTTCCCATAGTGGTTCAGATTACACTCCAATAATAATAATAATAATAATAATAATAATAATAATCAAAACCAGAAAAATATGTGTCTATACTTTTCTAGAGATTGTAACAAAAGTGGCGACATCTTGTGTTCAGCAAACGTCAAAACAGGTTTTTATTACGCTGACGGACATTGCGTAATAAACCATGTGTCAAAAAGCGGAAGTTAAATCGCACCTAAAACCTGGAAACGTTTTAAAACTGGAGTGGGTTCATTGTGAAGCTTCCAGTATGACGCCATTTCAGACATATACATTCTAACCAAAATAATGAAATTAATTAGGAAATATTTTAATTCTTACATTAAAATTGCTATCGACTAGTTGTAGCCTTTTTTTCACTTTATAATGAGACACGACAAATCTATCAATTTAAACGTATTTTTACATAGTCAAGATAAATCCCCCTCCTTATTGAAGGGGTGTAATCCTGTACAGACTCTTTGTTCGCACACAAAAACGGAAATACGTAGCATGAATCATCTCGCTTCCGCTCATCACTGTTTGGGCTCTTAATTTTTTGTCGATCTTAACTCACTCTGTTCGCTTTTTCTCCCCCGATTAACACCCGTCGTTATAAATGACTGATTCTTGTGGCGTTTCTTTTAATACCATTCAATAATACACATATTTTGATGGCTCTTGCCTTGTTTTCTTGTGTTTGCTGTTCTAAGAACCACACCATCCGACAGGAGTCTCGGCTAGCTGACGTTAACAGCTGTAAACGTATGATTAGCTAACTTCGCTAGCACACGTTATCTTTAAGTGTTGAAGTAAAACATCATTAACCGTTCTTTGTACCCGTCTTTCTTCTTTCCGTAGACCGTGCTTGACAAAGCGTGTTTCTTTCTTTTTAGCTGTCAAGCTAGTTTCAGCTTTGTAACTCTTTAAATTTAATCGGTTAGCATCGGTAGAGTTTTAGTTGGTTTGCTGTTCGGATCAGCTTTCACGCTCTGCTGCCAGAATGATGGATTTTGACAATATATTGAACATAGCCTCACAAAACCAGGGCTTCAGCAATGTACAGGTGAGTTAAAGATCCCCACTTACAGTAAGTATTATAATATTATGCCAGTTTGTAAAAATGATGCCTTCTGGGAACCTAAGTGATCATTTGTACCAGTAAAGGTCTGAAGCTAAATGCTAAACTCCCAACTTCCTGACGCTTCATGCTTGCCTGAATTACTTATAAAACTATGTCTGTACATTGTAGGTCTAATGAGTGACATCTTTTGAGATTTACATCAAATTACTATATAACTGAGACAATTTAGAGCAGTAAATGTGTGTTTTATGTAAACTGTATGATGTTGGATCATACAGCAGCTAAACTCAGATCTGTTATTTGACTTTCCTACAGCAAAAGAGATACAGTTTACAAGCTGGACCACCCAAAAAGGACCCAAAGTCTAAAGGTGTGAACCCCGCTGCTGTGCAGGCACTTCTGAAAAAGCAGTACACTGACACCAGAAAGAAAGGTATCTGAAACATTAATTAAAGATGCATGCCGATACCTCTTTTATGCAGTGCAAATGTTTTTATTTATTTAAGTGTTTAAATTTTTTCCTTTTTTTTTTTAGAAATTCAAATGAAGAAACAGAAGGACGAGCTATTGGCAAAGAGGATTGAATTGAAGTCGGATCGCAAAGCAAGAGCCATGGCTTCCAGAACGAAGGACAATTTCAAAGGCTACAATGGTATCCCAGTGGTGGAGGGTCCCAAAAAGAGGGGCACAAAACTTGATAAGCAGCAGGATCAATCTGATTCTGAAAGCTTTAGGAATAGTTTAATCCATCCACTAGATGATGAAGATAATTATGAATATGAACAGACCGATTCAGAGTCAGAGCATGAGCCAGAGGTGCCAAGACCAGGGAGAGCCATAGCTGCAGAAATGACTAGCAGCAGCAGCAGCAGCAAATCTTTTTCTAAAAAACCCAGCGGTCCACCCAAAGCTGCTGCTCCTACCTTGAACTTCGCAGACTTACTGAAGTTGGCCGAGAAGAAGCAGTTTGAGCCAGTCGAGTTAAAACCGAAGGTAGCAAAAAAGGAGGAGAGGCTCCGCACAGCTGACGAGATTAGAGAACTGGAGATGGAGCGCAAGGCTAAGAGACTTGATAAGAACAGGGACTCGAAAGCAGAGAACCAAAGAGATGGCAAGTTTCAGTGTAGTTCTAGTTTGGTAAGAAAAAGCGCACTACAGAAAGAACAGAAACCCAGCAAACCACAAACACAAAAGACCTCTTTTGAGAAGCCAAGTCTCCCCAATGATTCGGGCAAGAAGCCATACCCGGCACTGAAAAGTGACAGAGGCCTTTCTTCCTCTAAGCCCCCTGTTGGTGATAGAGACAGAAGTCAAGACAGGGTTTATCACAGTGATAGGGAAAGATCTAAAACTGGCATGTCTAGTACATCAGGTGCCATAAATAGTAAAATCCCTTCAAAAGCCCAATCATCTCAGGTCTCAGTCAAACAAGGAGGCCCCAGACCCTCACCTGCCCCCCAAAAATTCAACACCTCAAGTGACCTTAGCTTCAGAAGAGACAGCTTGTCGTCCCATCAAAGGGGAACTTCAGGTATGTCAGGGAACAGGCCCTCTAGTACAGCTGGACCAGGACAGAAATCTCAACAGGGGAGCTCACACCAGACCAGACCCATTCAAGGGAGCTCCTTAAAGCAGGAACCTACAGCTGGAGGCATTAAATCTGGCAATGGAGAGCCAGCAAGGCCTGAGTATAATTCTATGGTAAAATCCAATAGCATTTCAGGGACGAGGCCGTCTTTGCGTGGTCCTCCCAAAACAGGAAGCCAACCTCAGGGAAGGCCTGGAGGCACCATCCAGACCAAACCTGGTAGTGCATCACAGGTCAGGCCAGGTGGAAGTGGCCTGCATGGTGGTCCAGGAAGTGGTGGGTTTCGACCTCCAGGAGCTGGACCAGGTAGACCTGGCAGTGGAGGACTGGTACCGGGGCGCCCGACTGGAAGTCTTGGATCAGGACCTGGAAGACCAAAGTGTACCGTTGTGGCAGAAACCATCTCATCCAAGAACGTTGGAGGACCCAGACCAGGAGTCCCCCCTCGGCCAGGCATGCAGCAGAGACCTGGGATGCCGCCTAGACCTGGGATGCCGCCTAGACCTGGGATGCCGCCTAGACCTGGGATGCCGCCTAGACCTGGGATGCCGCCTAGACCTGGGATGCCACCTAGACCTGGGATGCCACCCAGACCAATGATGGACAGACCGCCAGGTAAAAACCAAGAACAGGATCTTTTTTTTATTGTGAAAGACCTGAATCTGTTACTGCTCCATCACGCAGTAATCAGCCGTCATATCAAATACAAACATAACACATGTCTAGTTTAAGTCTTGCTCAAGCATGTGGTTTGGAGTTAACCGGTGGTCATAAAAATTGTAACAGCAACTTTTTGTCCAGGGACTGAAATCATCTTATTGGTTAAAGTGTTTTCAGTCTGGGCAATTTTCTGCATTTCTGTAATTTATAGAATTATTTAACAAGTAAATTAAAATCTTTGGTTTGATTTATTTTCTTTAAATGCTTCAAACAGTTAACTAATTTTTTATACCAAGCATAGTGACAAGCTATAAAAAAAACAAAAACAAATAGATTTTTCTAACCGCTGTGGTTTCAGCTCCTATAAACTGCAAATGGATCTAAAAGCATTCCAGCAGTGTGTGCCTTTTAGATTTATATTTGCTGATATTTTACAAACTGCATGAAACTACAAAGAGAGTTCCAGGGCAAAGGGTTCGTTTGCTAAACGCAACAGTGTCAGCAACACTGTGGCGGTCTCTGACATTACTACCGGGTCACAGAGTGCCAACCTTCCTATCAAAAACAAATAAAACATATCCGTGTCAACAAGCTTCGAGTTTAGAATTCACCTGGCAAGATTCTGTGGTGTGTTTCTGTTTCAAGGTACATTTTCAAATAAAATAGTTGAAACTCGTGTAAAATATATGTATATTTTTCGTTATTTTAATCCAGGACCAATGTTACCACCTATCACATCTGCCTACAAGAGGAAATATGAGGATGAGGAGGAAGAGTACGACCCCGAAATGGATGATTTTATTGATGATGGAGGTGAAGAGCAAGACGAAATTTCCAGGCACATTCGGGAAATTTTTGGCTACGATCGATCGAAGTAAGTCATGTCCTCGGATTAACAATATATTCTAGTTTAATGAGTAAAATCTGATGTACAGTAACAGGGTATTGTGATAAAATGTTTGAAATTGGCATCTTTGTGACAGTTTGGGGGGTTAGGGGAGAAAAAAACAACAACTGCAGAATTTTTTTTTTTTTTAACTTAAGGCAGTGTAAAGATATTACAAAGTATTGTGTGAACAGCATAATTTGACTAAATCTTAAAACAAACTTTGTGTTAAAAATTATCTTTATTTTTAAACTCCTCAGGTACAAGGAGGAGAGTGACTATGCACTTAAATTTATGGAGAGCAGCTGGAAAGATATGCAGAAAGAAGAAGCAAGGAGGTAATTAAATGAAAATAGGGTTCTTCATACTGCATGTGCATTTGCCGCTGGATCTGATTTATTTTTTATATTCTCGTGCTTAGCTTGAGAATGGCTGTTCAGGAGGATCTGGAGGAGGAGAGACGAGAGGAAGATGAGATGAAACGGAAGAAGGCCAAGAGGAAATAAAGGAACTCAAGCTCCATTCCTGTTAGAACTAAATTCCTTTGTTTCCTGCGGACGACGGGACAGTGGTTCTGTAATCTTAATATCAGAAGCTCAGTATCCACATTGTCCCATGTTACTTTTTTACTACATGCTGTCCAGATGGAGAAATTCTCGTAAAAGACGGCACAAAAAAGACAATATGCACAAGTCAGGCATTAAATCAGAAAGAGAAGTCTTATTGTTTTCCTTATTTATTTCTCCTGTTTTTCTTTGGCTTACAGTAGTCCCAATATTTTTATTGTTAACAATAACGTACAGTGACAGGTTAACTTTTTCTCTCTTTTTTTTTTTTTTTTTCCTTAGCAGAGCATTTTGAATATATTTTCAAACAAATAATTGAACATGCAAGATAAATATGCAGCAAACCTTTCCCTTTCATATTTTGTGTAAAATAATTTGAAAGATATAATTGCATAAAGGATTATATTTATTTGTATTGTTTTGTCATTTTTGACTACTTTACATTACACATTACTAATGTTTGAGATATCTGAAATGTTAAGGAAAGGAAGAAAGCCTAGATTCTAAAAAATGTTTTTACTAGGAAAAAATAAATTATGTCTGCCATTCAACTATCCAGCAAAAAAAAATAAAATAGACACTCAAATTTTTGAAGGATATTTTAGATATTAGTTTTCCCAACCTTACAAGACCTTGAAACGGGTAGAAATTAGCACCCGCCACCGGCCAAATGCGGGTAAATATTTGAAGTGGCGGGTGAATTTGATCAACACACACGCCACTGTGGCGAGTTGGCAACTTGGAACAGAAAAGGTGTTATTTGTCCTCTTGACATATAGGGGGCAGTAATGTGCTCGAGTTTGTGCTGTTACGTCGAGCCGCGTTCCCCCATCAGGTACGGTTCCCCCTGCGTCTCTGTAAATAATGACTTACCTATTAACAGAATTGTTTAGAGGGGCAAACATTTCTCATTAAAAAAACAAAAAAACATTCTTTTAAAAATAAAATGTGCTGATAATATCATAATACAGAGGAATAAACACAGGTAAGGAGTTGTTGGTAAATTATTTTTGTTTCATGTTTTAGAGGGGGAACCGATTATTTCAGACGGCTGAAATATTTGGTTCCCCCCTTGTAACTTTTGCAAAAAAAGAACAAATGTCTCCAAATTCACAGGACTCGTTGTCCAAGATGAGATGAATAAACACAGTTAAGGACTTGTTGATAAATTATTTTTGTCCTATAGTTTTAGAGGGGGAACCGATTATTTCAGACGGCTGAAATATTTGGTTCCCCCTGGTAACTTTTGCAAAAAGAGAACAAATGTCTCCAAATTCACAGGACTTGTTGTCCGTGATGAGAGGAATAAACACAGTTAAAGACTTGTTGGTAAATTAACTAGTTGTTGGATAATTAATGATCTAAATATCATTCAACCCGAATGTTATTTAGATAAAAGCGAAATACCACTTCAGGCGGAGAAAAGTCGTGTAAAAATATTACAACAGTTCACTGCAAACCCATATGATGCACTCGATCCACTACAGATTACATGCAGTCTAACACCAATTAGGTGTTGTGATGAGAAGCTATTTTATTTTCTGTTTTTTAAGAGTAGTCGAGGGAAGAACCGAAAGTTAAACAACGTTTTCTTTAAGCTTAGGAGTTATGTTTAGCATAGCATTGGAACAATTTATATCCATGACGAAAACCTTTCTAAAACCACAAAAATTACTTCCTTCATCAGAATACCCTACCTGTTAAATATAAGCGGGTATCACAAATAGATCTATGCATTAAAAGTGTCTGGAAAAACATTACAACTTACTTACAAAAGCACAAAAAAAAAATACTTCAAAAACACTCCACAGAAAATAAATTTCACTTATCTAAATTTTTTATGTACAGATATGCTACTTTTAATGGTTTAAAATAAAAAATTAAATAAGAAAAATCTAGTTATTTCCATGCAGTGTCCAGAAAGAGGAGTTGTTCAGCTTGTAGGGCACCACAACTGCTTCCACCCACTTCCATCATCATCATCATCGTATGAAATAACTTTTTGTCACAACAAAAAATAGTGGCTGGTAAAATATTTGAGTGGCTGGTAAAAAAAAATTGTCCACCAGCCATAGTGGCTGATGGACAGAATTTTTAATTTCCACCCCTGCCTTGAAATATATATATTTTTAGAAATGTACCATAGTTATGTCCAATTTCAATTTCCCACTAATAAGAACGTTTTGACTGGCAAGAATGTCCATACTGTTTTCTTTTCAAGTATAATATCGCTAAGAGTGAGGTTTGATTATTTGTTACAACGGCTTGCCATACTATGTACAGTTTCGTACATGTGGGCGGAGTCAGACTCGGTTGGTTGGTGACGTCAGTGCCTCTTAGCTTCCCCTTGGCTACTCTTTGCCTCCTTCGAAGTTTGCGGAAGTTTATTTATAGAGCTGAAGTTGAGGGATATCAAAACCAAGGAACAGAGTCGTGTGTTTGTTTTCTTCCAATTTTTTTGTCTCTAAATAGATGGACCTCAGGCCGGATAAAATACAGCGGATCCTCTCTAAGGTCAGTCATTTAACAAAGAAGGAACTTGAAAAGATATAAATGAAGACGGTCATCAATAAAAGCCGGTTAGCACCGCAGGCTAGTTAATGTTAGCCGCTGCCAGTCTGAACCAACTGGCAGAACCAGCTCTGTTTCCTTTATATCAGGGAGAAACTTCAAATACTCAAAAAACTAGATTAAAGGAGATAAAACTAATATTTACTACAAGTGGTGTGACATAGACTGAAACCAGTTTCTTAGGCTGTTTGACATCATATTTACTTTAAAAAAATCTGATTTTTACTGGGATCACAGGCTAAATGAATTTCCATTGTTTTTGTAAATACTACAGCTGATGAAAAAGAGTATCTGTTCAATAATAATACATAATAAAGCTCTTTTAGATAAAAATTATAATAAACATATTTAGACAAACCATTCGAATGTAAAAGTTCAGAATCAGCATGTATTACCACATCTTCCTGTAAAAACAAGCTGGTAATATTTAACCAATAAAATCAATGTGATAGTTAGCACTTGGTTCATTTGCGTAAAGTATAACCAACAGTTTTTAGTTAAAATGACCTAAATATAGAAGCTAAATCACACTTAAATATATTATTTAGATTTCAAACAATTTTACACTTGTAATTTCTCAAATACACTGGTTAAATTGGTCTTATTTGATATTGTTATTGAGTTAAACACTTTATTAATTGGCAATGTTTTAAATCTAAGATTTTTTTTTTTTTAATAGACCCCTGATTCAGTGATTTCTGTGTATTCTGGTAATCCATAATATTGGAAATAGACGTGCTGTGCTGCCTCAGTAACTCTGTTTTGCTCAGTTGTCTGAACTGGCCGCTGGCTGCCAGGCTGTAGTGACTTGTTGAGGCCTTTTAGTTGTCTGTTTTTAAAAAAACAAAAAAAAAACATTAAGCACTCAACATCTTCTTCAGTCTCCGTTTTATGACGACTCAATCAGAGCAAGGGCGTATCATAACTTGGGGGCTCGTCCGGGACCTCCTGCAAGCAGCAGAAGTTATTAAATGATGTGAACTTTTGGCAGCAGTCATGTCATATTATTTTTGTTTTTTTTAATGGAGACCACTACAAACACCTGATTTTAAAACTTGGTAGATGTAACCTCAGATGTACAACACATGACACGTTACACCATGTCATCATTTATTCAGTGTGTGGGCAAACTAAACACCCCCCTGAAGCTTCCAACGACATAATAGACTAAATGGCAACCAGGTGTTGCCTGTCAAATCCACCCAGTTGAATCTTTTGTGAGAGTGAGTAAAAGTTTTGGCATTTTGCTGATTTGTAGCATGTTATGTTATGTCATGTTGTCATGACAAAGCAGTTCACTGTTATTCAAACAGTGTGTTTGGGACAAACCAGCCACTAAGACTTACCTTTATGGTTTAATGATGGAGGGGTTCTTCTGTGGGAAGGTTTTTTTTCTCTGTAACAAAAGCTAGATTGCTACTGACAATAGAGAAACATGTGAATTCAAAACTATCCAACAATCCAGACTGAAGAATTTCTGCTTAGAATCTTAAACTTGGGTGAGTTTTACACTTTACCAGGGCAATGACAAGTTCACCCATTAATAATCTGGACCTGATAAATCAGAACAAACATGTTCCACCCAGAACAAGAGAATCTTTCAAAGTAAAGCTGTTTTCAGCATTATTCCCTACTGAAACTCAAGACCTCTAATGATGCCAGGTTTGCTTTAGCAAAGAAAAGCTAATCTAACTTTCAAACCTGTTTTTGCTTCCTAGAGGTGTGTTTGTGTGTGTGTGTGTGTGTGTGTGTGTGTACACTGAAGACGAGCTGAAAATGGAGAAATGTTTCATCCACACAACTGTCAGTTTATCAGTTGTCATTTTTGTTTTCTTGCCTCCTAATCAGTACAAGTTTCATGATGTGGCTGTTGACGAGCTGCAGAAAATTCATCGAATCTTCCCTGAGATGAAGCCATCCACCGGCACCTACAGTGAGTTTCTGCGCTGCGCCCGTCCACGGTAGAGTTTCAGGTCTTTTAGAAAAACTGACAGTGATTGTTTTGGATTTCAGCATTCACTGACAGCAGCCAGAAAGATCTCCTGAAATTAATTGGAGTCATTCCTGTAAAGTATGAAGGTAAGGCTGATGAAATTTCTTTTGACTGTTTGATTGATTTAAATCTATCTGCCTGAGCAGATTACTGCCCTGAATGTATCCGTGCACGCTTTTAACAGCAGCATCTCTGTTGCAAAGGTCGCTCCTACAACTTCCCCATCCAGCTGTGGCTTCTGGACTCATTTCCCTTCACTCCTCCCATCTGTCTCCTGAAGCCCACCTCTAACATGGTCATCAGAGAGGGCAAACATGTGGACGCCAAAGGACGGATCCACCTGCCAGGACTTCACAACTGGGACTATGTGAGATTCTCTGTCCAGTACGTAAAATGGAGCAAATTTCTGCGCTGCGCCATCCTCATCAGCTCTCCGTCTGCTCCGTAACAGCCCAAGTCGTCGGTTGTCGAACTTCTGAGGGAGATGAGTGTCAAGTTTGAGGAGGATCCGCCGCTGTCCGCAAAGACCACGGTGGACAATAAAGACCCCCATGAGCTCCTGACGTTTGTCTCCAATCTCAAAATCAATGATGGTGCTTCACGCTTTATGTGGCTTACATTACTGACAGCCAGTGATGACAAAAGTTGAATAACTTTTGTTATTTTTAGGTGGAATCAGGACTCAGGATCAACAGACCATCAAAGTTTCAGTAATAGGTGGAGGAGATTTAGGAATGGCATGTGTGATGAGCATTTTATCAAAGGTAATCATCTTTTTTATTTAAGGATTTAATATGTTATGACATTTTAATATATTTAGTAACGTTTATTTGTTTTGTTTTGTTTTTTCCGTCCTCTTTGGTTCCCAGTGTAAAGTGGATAAACTTGTTTTCATTGACGTTGCTGAAAGCTCCACCAAGGGTGGCAGTACGGATCTGGAGATTTTCAGTGTGCCAAAGGTGGAGGTATCCAAAGGTACGTCATGTTCTGCACCGTCATGCTGTGACTCCTCCGCCTCTGGCCTGATGAGTCATCATGATGACTCATCATGGTGACATCTGCCTGAGAGAGAAATTTGTTGTTTTATTAATAACAATAGTTCAACCAAAATGCTTTAATCTTTGCTTGTATTTCCGCAAGAACTGATGATATTTTACATGTTTTGTTAAGATTTATCAGCCTCGGCAGGCTCCAGGGTTGTCGTGGTGACGGCGAACGCGTGGAGCAACGAGCGGTCGTACATCAGCGTGGTTCAGACTAACGTGGATTTGTACAGAAGAATAATCCCAAATCTGGCCCATCTCAGCCCAACTGCTGTTCTGCTCATTGCATCACAACCAGGTCAGTAACAAAAGCAGACGCTCCTTTAAAGGACTTTTCAATTTATTGCTTTTTAAATAAAAATTTTTCTTTTTTTCCATCCAGTGGACATCATGACACATGTTGCCTGGAGACAGAGTGGCCTGCCTCCAACTCATGTGATCGGAGCGGGTTGTAATCTGGACTCGGAGCGCCTTAGTTACGTTCTGGATATTAATCTGAATACTCACAAACCCGCGTGGGTCATAGGAGAACTATCAGACAACAAAGGTGAGCCAAAAAACAATCTGTTTATTGTGTATATGTGTACAGTGGTGGAATACAGTTTTATTTATGACACAAATGCTTCTGTGGAAGTCCTGAAAGGCAAATATGAAGAAGAATAAATACGGTAATAGTCAGACTTTGGCTCATCTATATAAAAAACAATTATAGACATATTTTCAAGAAATGTTTGACCCATTTTCTAAAAAACAAATGCAAAAGCCCAAACAAAAAATGTATACATAATTTATACAATTTCTCTAATATATATATTTTTTCATCTTTTAAGAAATAAATTAAAGACCTAGCATTCTGCTGTACTTTTCAGAGTTTTAAAGTAAAATCTTCTGCTGCTGAGAAATGATGGCGTTGTGGCCGTTTCAGTGAAATCCTGAAAATATTATGTAAGATCGCACGCAACACTGCAAGATCTTTAGTGCTTCGAGTGAGTGCTGTGAACGACTTCCAGCTTTTTCTACATCCAACTTTAGTCAACATCTGTAAAACTGACCGAGCTATAGGCCTATTTGTGCTGGCTAAGGTTGATTAGCTGTGGCAGCCATCTTGAATTGGGTTGGATCCATATGTTGATCATTTGGAGATTTTCATCCATTGATCATTTTCCTAAAGTTTTATTAAAATTTCCTCATTCGTTCCCAGAGATATTTTGCTGACAGACTAAAACAAAACAGAATTGTGAAAGTAAATGCGTTTTCTTGGACATTACATAATCAGAATGCTTTTTACAACCTATTTCCTTGTTTAGAGCTTCTATATTTATCCTCTTTGTTTGTTTGTATTGTGTTCAGAACCAGTTAATCTTGTACGTTCTTTCCACTGAAACTACCTGTGAGAGCTAAATGGAGGTGACATGCGTTGTTAAGCTCGTTTTATTTTTCCCTGCAGTGTGTGTGATGAGTAATGTTGGGCCGAGTTCCAACGGAGCGCTCGAGATCGCACCAGGATCCAACTCTACCAAACCTCTCTTAGACAGGTACTCGAACAAACTACTTCCACCTCACATGAAGGATTCAGTTTAATGAAATGGAGGATTTACTTAGCTAGAAATAAATAGGTACATGTTTAAATAGTTTTGTTTAAATTCAAAGTTTTATATTTTATGAATTTTTTTAAATTTATTTCTGACTTTAACGCTTGCAGAGCATTTGAGCTCATAAAGAAACGAGGTCAGAGGTCATGGTCCGTGAGCCTTTCCGTTGCCGACATCACCAACAGTATCTTGACAAACAAGATGAAGGCGCACGCCGTCTCCACGCTGGCTCAGGTAGTTATTAAAACAAATATTTACACAGATGTGAGTTTTTAACAGCCTCGCCTAGTTATGTGGATTTTAAACTGTTTCGTTGAAAGGTTTTAAAGTTGCCGTTTTTGTTTATTTATTTTCTCGTAGGGCTGGGGTGGCATAGGTGCCGAGGTGTTCCTGAGTCTGCCGTGTGTCATGGGAGCAAACGGATCCACGCGCCTGGCTGGAGTGTCGCTGGTACAGGAGGACGACTCCAAGCTGCGAGAAAGCGTCAGCTCTCTGTCAGACCTCATGAGTCAGCTGAAAATCTGAACGATACCAAGGGTGTGGGACCTGCTGCTACCAGATGCCTCAACGTGCAACTAACGTCACCCTTATTTCTATGAAGGATGGACGGTACTCGTGCTGAAGATGCAAACACCAAAGTTAAATTATAAAAGAAATCTTTCTGTAAGGTGTAAAAATGAATAAACTTGTTTCTGCATTGTTCTCTTGTGTAGTAAAACAAATATAAATATGAAAGTTTAATGTTTTAAAATTAACTCGGCTTTGAGAAGTTCATTTTGTGTTTTATGTTACATGAATATACGGTTATATTTTCTGCACAATGTATTTTTTTAAAAAAAGCAATTTGCATTTTTTAGCACTTAGCCTAGCGTACGCCAAATATAAAACTTTTCATTTTGAGACATTTTGACTTGTATATATTTTACAATACAGGGTGCTGACTTTAAACCAGGAGAATGCCTTATCAAATGCAGCTGGTGTATCTGTTTAAGGCCTCCTTTGCTCTGATTAATGTTTATTTTATGCAAAACACTTTCATATAACTTCACATGAAGTCCTTTGAGATTTGTACAGAATGTAGAACTACATGATTTTGTGGGTGTGCAATAAAAATCTGAAAGCAGTAAAAGTGGATTGTCTGATTAAGAAGCAAACAAGAAGGAGACATCTAAAAAGGTCATTTCTTTATAAAACTCAAGTAGTTGCATAAATTTAGATAAGCTTTGGTCTGAGCTCCAGTCTCCACGATGACCACACAACTTATGAAAGGAGTGATGTCCAATTTGTGGTCACAGCAGATGGCAAAACTCCAGCGTGCCCAGAGAGCGCCGTCTTATGAGTCCGTGAAATGCAAGACCAAAGATTTTCCTTGAGCAACAGTTTGCAACTTGGGTAGGAAAAACAAACTGCAAAAATCTGTTTAACTTGACAAATGTCAGTGCAAAAAGACTATACTGATAACTGGACACAATATAGTATACCTGGAACAACAATACTGAACTATGCATTCGGTCTTACAGATATATTATGGCTCAACTTCCATTTTACAGGAATACATTTCTTTTAAGCAGGTAAATTAAATGTACATCAAAGTCACTGTAATGGCTCTGGAACATGTGAATAAATTAGTTTTTGTTTCCTTCATCTCCCTGATCTGTAACGGTCTACTTTCATAGAAGAACACTGTGGTTCTAGTTAAAGGCAGAATTTGTTCCCCATCATTACCTCATCGATGATGAAACAGTTGTCAAACTGTGACCTCCTTGGCCACTAGATGGCGCTACCAATAATGTGTTTTTTTGTCCCACTTACTTTACATTAACGCCTTGATGTTAATACATGCGATCACACCTACACAGTTTATTATCTCTGTGCAAGCCAGTATCAAAAGTAAAGCAAAGTAAAAACAGCTTTGCCCCAGAACACACACACACTGCAGGACACGCACTGCTACCTCTCTGTGTGACAACTCCTTACAAGGCATCATGATGTTTGGGTCTTTTTTTTTACATTACTAATTTATTGCACAATTTTTCCCTGTTGCTGGTAATTATAATTTCAAGCAAATCTTTTAGTTTCATAAATACTTCATATGGCTTTAGTGGCGGGTTTTGGTTGGCAAGTATGAATTTAAACTTACTGCAAATAACTGTAATAATAGTTTCCCATAGTTTGAAATACTGCGAAGATCTGCGAGCCTGCTCACCGTTTACCACAAAGAATGGATTTACAAGTTGCTAAGATGTTCTTATCTGGCAGCCTGAAAGCCCTTATTGTTGCTACACTCACCATGAATGCACCATGAGAAGGTTAAGACACTTAGTTGGGACGTGGTGTCTTCTGCAGTTGGAAAAAGATACAGGTTTTTATCTCTGTGTCTTCATAGTATCAATCAAAATGAAACCATGTGTGGTTACATGACTAACCAAGAGCAGTCTAGTTATTACACGTTTTCAGTGGCCAATATTAACAAAGATATCAGTTTGACATCATTTCCCTTACAAAGGGGGCACAACTGTGACAGATATCTGTACAGTTGCTGTGAATGAAAAGTCCTTTCACTCATACACAGAAAAAAACCTTAGAAAACTGAAGAGCTACTGGCCATTCATCTTTTAGATGGCTTTGAAAATCAAAGCAGTATTAAAAACTCCACATCACATCGGCATTATCAACACAAACAGCTGAAAGACATATCAAAAAGTCACAGACTTTGGCAGCTTCTGTCCACCAGGAGGCGTCCTACAAAAGTCCGGGCTGGACTGAACCAGGGCCACACCTACTGGTGACTGTCCTGAGGACCTGGAGTGACCTGGGGGAAAACCTGTGTACAACAAAGGTGCTGGAAAAGCAGAATGGTCTCTGGGGCCTCTGGAGAAATTCTTAGAGTAGACGGGTGATACAGAACTCTGTGTGTCTGAACAGGTGGTGGTGGAACACTGAAATGGAGCAAGTCTGTCAGCAAAACTGGACGGAGGAGAATGAATAATGGAACCCTCCACCCAGCCATCTTCCCCTCTATATTCTGGCTCTTGGGGCAAACTGTGGAAAGCATACATCACAGGGGAAGGAGATGGGGGAATGAAGACGGGAGGGGGGGGCACAGGGTAGAAAGTAGGGTCGTAGTCTCTGTCAGTAGTATACCGTGAGATGCTGTGCATGCTGGGATTTTCTTCAGGAGTGGAGGCCAGCAGTCTTTCCACAAATCGATCGTCGTCATCAGCCTCAGAAAGGTTGTCATACTGGGAGGTGTTGGAAGGTCGTCTGTCTCCCATGGATGCAGGGACGTAGAGAGAAATTGGGAACTTGACTGGTTTTGCTGGAAGTCTGGGAGAGGAAGATGAGGATGCTGCGAAGGCAGAGTGAGGAGGGCTTTTTCTCTGTGTGACATTGACAGATAAAGGTGGTTTAGGACTTATTTTAGGATTTGGTTTAGGACTTGGTTTAGGACTTGGTCTAGGACTTGGTTTTGGGGATGCCTTCATATGAGTGACCAATGGTGAGGCTGACCGAGGCGAAGGAGAGCGACGTTGGACATCTGGGCCAGTCCCAGCCCTCAAGGTGGGAGACTCATTGTTCAGAGACCTTTGCTCACTTTGCTCAGGGTAGAAGAAAGGTGGAGGTGGTAGGTCTGGAAGGTCCATGATTTCCTCCTCAGTCTGCATGGTAATAGCTTCCAGAGAAGAAGGCTCATAGGGTGGAGGCCAATCCACAGACTTCGTATCCTCTGGCTTATTTGTCTGGCTCTCCTGTTTTCTATCATTTTGGCAAACCTCTGGGAGCGAGTACTCTGCATCTCTCACCAAGACTACTTCAATGGTAGGCTTGTTTGCTTTAGAAGGTAATGGAGGTGCTATACAAGACCTGAGGGAGGAAGGCGTTCCTGGGGTCTGAACAACAAAAGGGTCTGATGAAGAAGTGTTTGCTCCAGAGAGACTTTTTGAATTCTGGGATTCAGTGGAAGAAGGAGTGGTGCCATCTGTTTGACAGGTCTCTGTAACGGGCTTGTTGTTAGCCTGCAGATTTATTTTGATCTCCAGAGGTGACTCAGACTGCAATGGCACAAGGAGAACTGGTCTCTCTTGTCCCAGAGGCTTCTTTGGCAGCTCATCTGACTTAGCTGGGGGGGGGGAAAAGTCACATTTTAGTCATTTCTAAAATCCAATTAACAAATGAGACCTAATAAATAATACTAATAAAATCATAAATAATATTTTAGAATTGTTAAGTCAAAGTCTATACCTTTATCTAACAGAAACACTGTACAAGTATTTGTACAAAGCAGTTTAGACAAAAACAATCTGAAACAACCTAAGTTAGACCTTCTTTTCTAGTGTGAAAAAGGAATCCTCCAAACCAATGTGCATGACTGACTAACAGTTAGTAGAAATATATTTAGTTTACACATGTTACACATATGATATTAAATGCAAAAGATGGAATAGTTTGGTTACAGATACTTCATATTAGATTATAATCTTCAATAAATAAATGATTGTTTTCAAACAGCAACGTTCTTCAGCGGCTATCAGAAAAAGGTGTATAAGACTCCTTATTAAAAAAATGGGAAAAAAAGAACCCTACTGCACCTGGAGGAGGTTGATCCAGTTTTTTACTGCGCAGCTCCGACATTGAAGTCTGTAAATGTTCGATCACCACATCGTCGAGGAGGAGGAAAGAAGCAGCCAGCTGCTCCTGAAGAAACTCCCTCAGGTCCTCCAACTGAAGCCTCATCAGGCGCTCTGATTACAGACACAATGCACAGTAAACAACTGTCCTTTTACACGCAAGAAATCAAATGACAAGCTGAAACACTGTTTATCTACGCATCCAATTAAAAGTAAGCCCTAGATTTTTCTCCTCTGCAACGGGCCGCTTGTATTATGTAAGCCATCCAGCGAAGACGCAGCCAACCGAGAGGAAGTGCGCAATTTAAGGTGTAGAAACAGCCAGCGTTGCTGCATCTGGGCTTCAGAGGGACTTGGTTGATGCAACAGCAAGTCACACTGAAGAATGTGGAGACAACTTAATCAGCTTCATACTCACTTTTGTGTAACTTGAGGATTGTATAGGCCATAGCAGTTAGGATCTTGTCTCCTTCCAATATGTAGATGTCCCACAAACGTAAGGTGAGAGTGAAAGGAGTCTGTTAGATAAAACACAGAAGAGTCAGTATGGTGCAAAATGGCAAGACGTGGCAATACAAAATTAATTCAGATCATGTTGAAAGGGTCCCCCCCAAAAAATCTGAGAACTTACTCTGTCAATGAAGCACTGGAGAAACCATTTGGTGGAGTAAATCCCTGTTGTCATCTGCTCCTTGTCCTGTGGAGAAACAAATCAACAAGGAACTGTCTCTGTGAGAAGCTGCTCCTTTAAGTTTGTTCTCAGCTAGAAATCTCACTCTCCAAATCATCTTGGATCAGCAGTAACATCCTTAACATGTGGTTTAACTTGTCCATCATAAGTGACAGATTAACCTAAGAGCAGCCTGTGACCTGAGTACTGTTCACTCACCAGGTGTTTCTTCAGCTTAGGCAGCATTTTGGAGAGGATGAGTTCATGGTGAGTCTGGAAACGGTGCAGCTTGGGAAACCCTGGGATGAAAAACCCTAACAGAGAAAAAGGAAAAATAAACTAAAACCACTAGATTATAAATGCTGATAATGTGTGTGGCGGTTAAATCTACTAATGAAAGATGATTAAAAAGATTAATTTGATCTCAAACCACATTTTTGTTGATTCTTTTTTATTCTACTCTTTTAAAGACTTGAATCAGGTCTGTTTTGTCCACATTTCTTCCTCTGTCTCACCGTGCATGGAATGCTTGCTGTTGGTAAGGAGCTGAGACAAAGCCCAGAAGGCATCTTCCTCATTCAGGTACATGAGCAAGATGGCAGCGATCTGACTCATCCCCTGGCAGTAGCTCACCTCCTGGCAAAAACAGAAGACCAAGTTCAAGTTAAACAAAATGGACAAATAAAACTAACTATTTATAATTTAGTAGAGCATGGGAGACGAGTTCTGGAAAAGAACATCTGAATGTCTAATGTGGTCTGTGGAAATGTGTAGTCGTTCTGCACTGAAGGAGATGCAGCTACGTCATTTTCAACACCTTCACCAAAACATGTTAAAATATTTTCAGTAGCTACAAACATATCCTCAGTGCTGTAATGTTTTCTATTTGAATTTCTGCCAAGCTGACTTCGGAATGATTCATTGGTTTAAACAAAACTAGCCCTTGGCTAGCACAGATGCACAGACACAGACACACACTTTGTATTTGTCCATATTAAGGCAAATTTACTTTGAAACGAGCATTCAAAAGTACCCTTTCAAGGAAATTCGGTGAATATAATTGGGGTTAAAGAGAAGTGAAACAACACATTTTTCACATTCCTCTCACACATATGTGAGAAAAACAAACATCCCCTTCTTACTTCTGCTTTCCTCTTTTGGCTCTCCTACTGACCCAATTTCTTTTGAGCGCTGTGTGAGAAGAGGGGAAGGAGGAAAAAGGGGACAACACGTGCCCGTTTCCTCTGGCTCGAACACCTCTGCCACAGAGGAACTGACTACTAAATCTCCCCAAAAAACTAAATCATGAATCATGTATGAATGTAGGTTAGTCTTCTGCTCAACAAAGTGTTTTTATTGTGAGTGGTCATGCTGCAGGCCATTTCTGCTACTGAACATTTGTGAATGTTCTGACACATTTGAACAAAAATAAAAGTGCACTTTAAAAAGGCAATTTTGATGCTTTACTGTAAAAACAGCAGCTAAGGTTACATGGGAAAGGTTTTTTACAGTTTGATTAAAAAAAATACTGAGATTTAAAAAGAGCTGAATTATTGAATAAATTGTCTTGTTATAAAAGCATTTCATCTCAATGTAACATTTTTTTTTTTTATATGCACAAAACAATTTACCAGACAAAGAATAAAAACCCTTATTGTGCCCCGGACACAATATTTGTGGTTCTGCTGCCTTTTCCAATCAATCTCAGAATAGAGACATTACTTCTGTCATTTTTAAACAAGAAAAGTGCACAGGGACCTTAATAAATCAGTAAATTTGGTGATTTTTTGCTTCTCTCAAAAAAAAAAAAAAAAGAGCCAGAACATAAAACTCCAAAACAAAGACCAGAGGGACAGAGTTGAATGGAAGTAAAACTTGTGTAATAATAATATGACAGTGTTTTATGAAAATATGGACGTTAATGGAGAGCTGTGTAGCTCAAGGAGGTGACCACATTGTTTCTGTTCCTGTAGAAGACTTCAATATTATCATGTGCTAAAATAAACACACCTAGAAAGACAACACTCAAAAGGTGAATAAAAAATTGGTACTAAGTGCAAAAAAAGTCCCACATTAAAAAAAAAAAGATTGTTTTCTAGATTTTTTTTTTAAAAATGACTAATACATTATGAATATTTGAAACATACAGTAGAAGAGCTTGGTTTAACAGTGTGAACATGGCTGGAGGATTGATGATAGTCTGACTGTCACATTCAGGCTGAGCCGCACTCATAAATAAAAAATCTCACCCGAGGCTGAGCAAGAGTGAGAACAGATGGGGGTACAATGCCTGGCCTGCTCTCTGCTGTACAGAAACCAACAGAACCGATGAACTTCTAGCTATTGTGTCATTAACTGTCTTTTGCAAGGCCTGTGTACACCAAACTTTTTCATATTATGTAACACCACGTTAGGAATGTGCACATATTTCCCCACGCCTAAAAACGTACCGTGTTGTAGACGGAGTACGCTGCCAGTATGTGAAACAGAGCCTGCTGCCTGGAGAAACAGAAAAACACCAGAACAAGGATCTTATTCCTGAGAAATAAACATGCAAGTATTCAGAAAGGATCAAACAAAAACTACAATAAACTTTGGTGGGAATTTTAAGTTTAAGTAATCAGCAGCATTTAAAATGAATCTTTGGTATTGTAAGATTATATGTCTATAAGCAGATTTTTGCAACGCAAAAATTAATAACATATGCTCTTTCATCTTTCATCTGGTTTCTATGACTGGAGGGTTTTGCATTGTTCAGCTGATTACATCTGGAGATTTAACCGTTTCAGACAGTGAGCACAAGGCACCCATTGTGTTTGTATAAATGTGTTGGAGCAGGGCATTAACAAATATAATGTGGAGAGGATGTCTCCCCTCCAGGCCTCCATAATAAAAACATGTTCTAATAGACGACACTAGAGACAGGAAAGACACTTTAAATAGCTGTCAGTGTCTCTGTGTGAGTAAGACAGCTGTGGACTTGCGGGGAAGGAGTGGGCAGCCGAGCAGGATGAAGCAGGATGAAGCAGGATGAAGCAGGATGAAGCAGGATGAAGCACTGTTTTGGTCTGTTTGGGCTCAGTGGCTTTGAATCGAAGGGGAAGCACATCACAAAGAGAAAGAAGAGAGCACTCTGTAACACACTAAGAAATAAGCTAAGCAGCTTCTACAGCAGTCCAAATTAAACACAATGTTTGCCCAAGACAGTTGTGTTTTGAAGGCAGTCTAATGTATCTTGAATGTAATTGGTTTTATACATTTGTTTGTTTCAGTGCTAATTTGTACACATGTATTTTTGATGGTGCAGATTCTGTTGAATGCCATTTCCTGTGGGGCTTTGTGCACTGACAGGAAGGCTAATAAAATGCAGAGAGGAGGAAACCACCACTCTGCTTTTGTGCGAGTGTGTAATGCGTCTGTGGTTGCTTCAAAGTTTAGGTCAGAGGTCACACCCTGCAGGAGCCGCTGTGGGTCAAACCTGTACGCGTGCGCTGTCACAGAAAACAAAAGCATCCTATCCAACATTCAGACAGTCTGGGTAGAATTAACTTTGGCTAAACATACCAGCAACAAAGCAAGTTTGTTTGGTAAAATCCAAAGATAGGTGCTTAAGGTGACTCTAAATTTTGTGATTGAACAATGAGGCATTACAGGAAGATAAACTACACAAATCTGTAAGTCTTAATGTAGTGGTAATTACAATAGCCCTGAGGTCTGCACTGAACTTCTAGGCATAATTAAAGAGACTTAAAGGTTGTGGGTTTTAGACCCTTGATGGTCACCAATAAATGTTGAAGTATTAAGAAATAAACAAAAGGATTTAGAGTCTGACAGCTGTGGGAGATTTATTTTAACATCAGAATAACTTCTTTTCATGCTCGGACAGCCTCGCAGTCAGGAGCTCCTGTTTCCAGTTGCACCAGCTTTGAACCTCTTGCTTCCTCATCAGAACTCACTTGACTCCAAAGCGATCCATGAACATGATGTGGTTCCTGAAAGTTCTGTTGACGTCCAGGTCTATCTGCTTGATCTCTGTCGAGTAGTTACGAGCCTGCAGCTTCATTTTCTGGGGGGCAGAAAACACCACAACTATTTCAAAACTAGGCAGCAAAAGAAGAAAAAGAATTAAAAATGAACTTTTATATATTATTTAAATGCCAACAGTTAATGTTGTCAATAAAAAAAGTCATACCTCATATTTCCCCTCGTTTTCTTGCTTCATTTTTTCTATGTCCAAAAGCAAGGCCCAAACTTGGCCTCTCAACTGGAGCGGTATACCTTTATATACACGCTTCACCAACTGAAACATATGAAACAACAAATAAAAGGACTTCAACAACACTCACAGCAGAAACTTGGAGGATTCTTGCATAAATGCTGCTATATGGAGCAAAAACTTAATTCCTGAAAGACTCAGACTCATTGCTTGTTTTCATATATTTGTTTTTTTTAAGTGTTCAAACCACAGAGGAGGAAGGAAAAATAGCTATTCCTAAATTAGGACTGGAAAACAAATTATATACAGAAATAGAAAAAAAAAACATAGCAGATCAGGAAAAAATGGCTAAATCGAGGATGCCTATTTGTGTCTTATCACAGCCACTGCCAACCTTTTCACTGTTTTTGTACTTGTCCCATTTCCGAACCATCTTCAGCCATTTTTCAACTCGTTCGATTTCCTGGAGCTTTTGCTGGGGAGAACAAACAGAGACCAACACAAGGTGCACTACATAAGTACAGAAAAGGAAAATTTAAACACAAAATTCAGAGAAAAACAACCTTAAAAACATCCTTACCTTCTCTTCAAGCGCAGTAGGTGTTGGGAGTTCTTCCTCACTGGAGCAAAAACAAATACACACAAAAATTAATTGCACAAACATTTGTTTAAAAGTCACCTCAAACATTATCATGATGTGGAAAAATGTGAAAGGCATAAACACACAGATACAGATCAGATAACACATGTAGACGCTTCAATATAGCTTACTGCAGGAAGCCGAAGCGGTCAGTGACTTTATAGATGCTGTAGTTGGCGTCCTCCCATGGGTCAATGTTAACACCGTCCTGTCTGCCCTGAAACACCCATTTATAATACAGATTGTAAGTATTTGAACAGTTAATCTGTTCTTAACCTCTATGCTTCGACACGTATGGTTTTAAATGTTGAAGTTGATTTTAAAAAGGAAAAAAGAATTTAGTCCTTTTAACTCAAAGCAACAAAGACGTCATTCTCCCAGCTTCTCAGTTTTGTAGAAAAATTGGGGAAAAAAAGTGTTTTTTGTTTTCAATTTACAAGCAGAACAGCTTCAATTTATTGTGTTCATCGTGTCCAAACCAGGAACATGAATTTTGGCAGTCATCGTGATTGTACTCCTGTCGACCGGCTCACCTTGTCATATTTAGAGATGACTTCAGCCCGTTCCTCTTCTATCAGTGTGTTTATGTCCTTCTTCATGTCAAAGTCTAGACAGAGGCAGATAAACAAGCTGTCAATAATCACCACAGCTGGCGCAAACGTGGCCTATGTGATCTAAATATTTACTTTCTAAGACACTGTAACTCAGAGCTTTTCTGTCAATCACTAGTGTGGATAAGATGAAGATGAAAGAAAACACATTTACTCAAAGATGTAAAAGTGTTCAAGTAAAACTAAAAATAAAATGTGACTTACAGTACAGTTAGTTATGACATTTCATACAATCGGTAAGTGAGCCTTTTAGAGACATTCTCATTGAACCTTTTTAATGACAGAATGTACTTGTAGTGCACAGAACATCATTAGAGGTTCTAAACCACACACATGACGACAAAGATGTAGAGCAAATTACCTCTACACTCTCACCCACACTAGTACTATGATTAGAAATGTAACCCCAATTGCGTGGTCCCACTCACATCACTTATACAGCATAAAAAACAAAAAAGAACTTGAAAAAATGAATTTATACAAATTTGACATCAACTGCTAAAGCCTGGATAACCTGCTACAGGGATGCTGAATGGGCAAACGGAGCTTCAATACTCTGAAAACTGCTTGGTTAATGTTAGATACAACAGCTTGATAATTCCACATTATTTCCAATAAAATATAGATTACTGTTCTGGTGTGATTTCAGTTAGTGTGGTTTGGCTGTTTGACTCTTTTCAAAACAGTTCTGCTCTAAAATATCAAAATTCAACTTTTAAACCCAGCTCATCTGCCTGACAGCCTGAGTTGATCTGTGCAGTTTAACCTCTAAAACTATTATTATAAGGCTGAGGGTAAACTTGTCAAATAATTTTTGCAGTAAAGACTTTATAAAGATGCATTTATTGTTACTTACGCACTTTCTCCATAAGATGCAAAGAGTATAAGACTGTTCAATAATCCTCTTTTTTGTTTTCTGATGCAGACACTTGTCTCATGTCAATACATTAATCAGGTAGATTTAAGAATAACAGGCACATGTCTAAAACATGCATGTTATTTCACATTATTTGAGGTTTAATTGTAAGTGGTCATATGCAACGTGACAAACTGATAATGTATGTGTGGGAGCGGTCTGTGCACGTCTGAACTGATATCAACTCACGTCGCCTAGATGCAAAAAAAAAGCAACTAGCATGAAGAACAACATGGCCCAAGGTAAGTTTAAAAAAAGAAAAAAGCCTTCCTTCTCTTTTTTTGCACTATTTTAGCCTGACCCGACTCCAGTTGGAGTCTCTTGACTTTCATGCCCTGATGTGTTTTGGCAGCTTGGCTCAGAGAAAGAAAAGCATTGCCGCTCAATTTGTCAAATCAGCATTTCAGACTGATGTTTGGGTACAAAGGGAAAAAAGCAGCTACACCTACCCAGCACATGAGTTTAAAAGACACATACAAAGTCCTGAGAGGTCTTGCTGTTTTGAGTATACTCCTGTCAGATATTATCTGAAGCTTATTTTAAGCAACACTTTAGGGAAGTAGAATAATACGTTGCAAACATAAGAGGTGTCATGGCGGATTCAAGCTAAGAGCAGAAGTAGTAGTACTAGATTTGGTTTCATGCCATGTCAGCAACAAAGATGATATCATGGCAACAAGGCGTAATAAACAAACATAACTTACAAATCAGTAATCTTTTTTTAAATCAATATTTGATAAACATTTAGGAAGTTTTTGTGACAAAACCGTATTTAAAACCTTTTCTATGCCGTTTTGATAGTAAAACTGTTGCCTTGATTCAAGCTCGGAAAATCAAGGTAAGTTTGTTTTGCATGCGTGTTGAGAGACAAAAGGCACAATCAGATCTGAAGAAGTTTATAAAATGAAAAGCAGCATGGTTTACCACAGAGTCTCTCAGTGACTACCAAAAACTTTGACAACTAACAGCGAGTACTTGGCAGCGAATGTGTCCTGATGACCAGCAGTCCAGATGCTTTGGCCAGCTGAGGCGTCAGGCAGTGGACAGCAGACATTTCTGACACGGCCAGCACCAACAGGTGGGAAAACACCAGCTACTTTAAACAAAGACTCAAGCTTTTCCCTAACACTCGCAGGCTTTGTCTCACTGTGAGAGGTTTCTGATTGAACTGACTTCCTCAGTATAAGAATATCTTAAAGCTGAAACAGCTGGCACATGGAAAGATCAAGTCATCAAAATGAGACATTTATTCACACTTACTTAAAGTAGTGTTTGATTAAGCCCCCTCAAATCAAACCTTAGTCACAACCCCTGCTTTCCACCGTCAAAACAACTGACTCACTGAACAGGTGGTCACTGAAAGCTGAGAATTTAGAAAATGTAACCAGCTGTTAATAGTTTTTTTGTTCTTTTATAATGTCCCTTCTCTTCTCAGACGGTTTCAGTCTTTCAAGGTGATGCCAATTTGTTTAAAACTGCTGCTAGCCCGTCTCTAACCATGCCTATCAGGATAAAGAGAAACTTCTTGTCAAGAACTCCAAGCTGCATTTTAAAGTACAGGATGAAACAATAATTCTGCTGTGATTACCCACTTTCTGTCTGGTACCCTACAAATGCTGTCTCTGAGGGTGGGAGTATGTAAAATTGCCTGAAAGTCAGATTTGGTGAGATGAGTAGGAATGAAAGCCACTTGTGTCTGTATTTAGCTCTTTTACTTCATTGGAAGGTTACTGCTTTAAACATCAGCCAGGGCTTTTTATACAGATTTCTCTCTGTGCCTACTTCTCCTTAGATGCTTCAGTTTTTCTTTTTTTAGACCAATAAAAGAGTCTGTTAAGATTACAAGGTTGACTAAATTCACAGCAGATGTAAGAGGCCAAGTTTGTCACAGCTGTAGCCTTCTGATGGACTGTTCAACTCTTAAAATGTTCTAGTATGGCACTTTAATCTTCTTTTCTCCTATTTAGCAAACTAAATACTTTTATGTTTGATCCGACTACAGTTTTTTTTATACAAGATTAATCATTTTGTTACCACATAAAACTGCTATAAATAGTTCAAGTAAAACATGACTCCCTTCAAGATTAGTTCTAGTATGAAAAGATGTTTTTATTATTATTATTATTATTATTATTATTATTATTATTATTATTATTATTCAAACATTACTGGAGATTTTGAGCTGCTTTGAATCACTGTGTATTTAGTAAATCACTATAAAAATCACTTTATCCATACGTCCTCGTGCTTATTTCCTGTGTTGAGTCTTCACAATGCTGATACTATTGTTTTGCTGTTAGACAAAAGAGGAAACCAGTGGCCACTCCTTCAATGGCTGGTTTAAAGCGGCAGCAAGAGAGTGACAACAAACTGAGTTTTCTTCCAGGCTAATTCTTTTGACCAACAACGCTTGAAAATACCCAAACACAGCAGATGAAGATGTGGCTAAAGAGCACAATGTGCAGTCAGCTCACATGAAATCCACCTGACTTCGAAGCAAAATAATCAGGGAAAAGCTAAGGCAAATTTATTTTGAACAGCAAGCTGAGAAGGCTAGTAGTTGAGAAGATCGTTGTGTTGAACAGATGGTAGCAAGTGGGCGAAAGCGAATAAACAGAGGAGAAGGTCACCGAGTGGGAGAGAGCTCACGAATTTCACATGTAAGTAAACTTTTAAAGAGGAACAAAACTGATAAACTGTCTTAAAGCGTCACAAAGTGTCTCTTCAAAAAGACTAAAAGTGCACCGAAAGACACATTTTCCCATAGGGCTAAACTTTGACAACCTGGCTGCTGACAGGATAGAAGACTTCAAGCCTGAGGCTTAGGTGATATCATTTCCTGTTATGACATAGAGCTCTAAATCGAGCTCGCGTACATAAGCTCACACTGCCCTGTTGAGACCACAAACAGCTTGCAAAGCATTCTGAATCACATACAGCTAATTGCAAGGTTGTGAGCAGCGATGGCGCAGTCAAAACTTCCTTTCCCGAACCGTCAACAAAATCTCCTTAAGTCTCTCAATGTTTTGCATACGTGGTGCAGAGTGTGTCCTAGGTTAAACCAAGATATCATGGATCAAGTCATATATAAACAACCTGGATAAACGGCTGACCTTGATCCTTGAAGGACACAAAATTTGAGAAAGAAAAACAACTTAAACATCAATGCATGAGTTAATATATTATATATAATCATACAATTCTTTTTTTTTTTTTGTTTGTTTGTATATTTTTCTTGATCTGGGATGATCGGTCCTTTGGCCTATAATCAATCTTAATCTGAATGAAATCTGATTTAGGCCTGAGGATTATACAAGAGCACAAGAAGAATCAAAGCCTGGGATTAGGAGTCTGGCGATAGTCAAACTGTGGGGCTTCGGAAACTCTGAGCATAAGCATTGGGCTGTTGAAAGCATACAGTACGGTGTGTGTATTTGGGCCGACAGTTTAAGATTAAACCTTTAAGCGAAACTTCGATTGGATGTCACAAATCTACACTAACATCGCTCTGGTTGTTTAAAAAAAGTTTAGGTCTGCATGAAGTTGTTTATGTAAAACCTCAAAGGATACATTAATGGATTACGGAGTTCAAATTCAATTTTAATTGAAGTCTCTTTAACTGGCAACCAAAAGCGAACTCAAAACTACTGATTACATGATGCAAAAGACAGCAGATGTTTAGTTTATCTTCCCGCAGGATGAAAGATGAAACCCCGTATGGTCAGCCAACAGACATGCTGACTCAGAACTAACAAGCTTGGGCTACAAAATCATTCAACTTTGTTAGCCACACAAAGACCTAAACACTGCCTGATTTTTTTCTGTACTTTATTAGCAGCATAAATCATCTGAAAACCCCTAACATCACTTCACCTCACATTACCTCTTAGAGACAGGCTGAATAATCAGCTGACCAATTTTAATCGGCCAATATTGGTCCCTTTCAAAAAGAATATCATCAACTGGACATGCCTGTGCATAATTAAAAGTAACTCATTAATAACTCAATAACCAAGAAGAGAAAATTAAGATACAGCAGCAGCTGCTACAACCAGCTTACTATAGCCCGCAATTTATATATTTTTTTAAAAGAGAATGCTTTTCTAAATATTATTAATATTATGTGTACAAGTTCTTCTAAGGGTTGTGAAATTTAGGTTTATTTAAGTTAAGAAATTATTGTTGTATATTGTTCACTGACAAATTCATATGGACCAGAGATAATAATTATAATAATGAAAAAAAAAAAGGATGTTGCATATTGGCCCTAAACTCAAAAGACTGGCATTGGCCATAGAAAACCTCATACTGGTAGCCCTCTATTAACTATCTCAGATTTTTGATGAACTAAAACGCTTACCGCCGCTTCTGACTTTTGTATTTCATTTAAAGATTTCTCATTATTAAAAAACAATGGTAATTATATGACTTCCTTTTCTAGCTTCCTTACAACCTTTTTACTGCTCATACATTAGATCTGTATGTGTGGATCCTGTGCTTTCTATTTCAAGTACAGCTAAATCCCAAATAATTTGCATTTGAGTACAATGCACACAGTAACTGCAAAGAAATATCAGCAAATAAAATGTGAATTTTCATGTATCTGTTGAAAATACTGTGCAGGGCAGTAGGTAATGGAATTAGCCCAGTGCTGAAGGTTCATGGTGACTGCGACAAAGAACAGTAGAACATTCCATTTTAGAAAAAGGAGGGTAACAAGCTGCCACATGGCTTCAATTTTCACATGAAGAGGTCTCCAGTCCCAGATGGCTTCAAAGCTCCAGTTTTGTAATGGGAGTCAGATGCACAGAGTGTGCATTTAAGTGTGCCTGTGTTCAGAGCGAGCTGAAAATAAAAGCAAAGAAAGCAGCCAGAAAGTGATGTGAGGATGACAAAGAGGTGATTTTTCTATTTTCAGCAGAGAGGAAAGAAAGGTACAGTTGCTCCTATTCAAGGTTCACACAATTCCAGCCTGAAACTCACAATCAAGGCTGCCATCACTACATTTATATGCTGGATTTTCTCTCACCAAATATATGTTGGGGCAATTTAAAAAGACATGTAATTAAAAGGGAGCCCATCAGAGACCGGCAATCACTAAACCACCCAACAGCAAACCAAAGCACGCCGTCACAAGATGTTCAACAGCTGAATCTTTTTTAAATGAAGGTATTTGAACTTCTTCAATAATAGGCTAACAAAATCCTCAAAGAACTGAAACAAAGAAAAATCACAGAAGGTTAAAGAACCTAAAATATATTTACAAAGCAATAAAAAGTCAGATCCAATTTATTTGACACTTATTTCAGCCTGTTTATTATGTACCACCAGATGGAAAACCAACTTTATAGCTCATACCGTACAACAAGCAGGTTCAAACATGGTAAACATACAAGTTTATTCATTTAAGGTAAAGTTAATTTTAAAAAATCCATAAAAAAAAAAATCACAATTTTGTTCTGCTTGATGACTAATAATTAAATAATCAATGGTGATTTATGTGTGTACAAAAACTACGAAACCATCAGCAGCCTTCAGACATAACAGTGGAAGCGCCATGCAAACAGGTGTTTCGTAGGTGTGATGGTGTGCAGACAGTGGTTACTTGTTCATCTTACCCCAGGATGTTCTCATTGTGGCCGATGACTCACAGTAAGGTAGGAGAAACTGTTTATATACTTTTTTTGTGTTGAGCTGAGTCAAACAATGACAAAATAGGAAAAAAGATTGTTCAAATTGGGGGAAGGTAGATTAATATATTGTGCCAGTGTCAGATAATGTCACTTATGGGAATTTTTAAGGGCTAACCATAGTTTTTGTAACAGGAGATTTTCTGTCTTTCTGTTTGTTTTGTATACCTGTGGAGTTTATTCATAGAAAATAGAAGCAACACATGGACTATCCGGGCCAGGGACACAACATCCAGAGGACAACGTCGGGGGGGAACAGCACAAGGCTCAGAATAACTTGCTCTCCCCATGGGGCTTTTCTGTCCTGCCACTTTCCCTCTGCCCTATCGGTTTCTGGGTTTTTTTCCAAAGATTCCCAAACAACACTCCATATCCTAAGCTAGCTAACTACTGTTTCCATTTGACAAAAAAAAAACATTCAGAGGATGAGGAAGCAGGTCACTTCACCTTGCATCTAGTCTAACTTTAAACCCGATTTTATCTTTTGCTGCTGTGTGGGATGGGGAAACAATGACCACCAAAAAAAAGGGAGGCCTTCCTTCGTGGGATGGCAGGACTTTTGGAAAGGATGGTGGTGTAAGGAGGCACTTATAAACACAGAACAACCGCTGGGCCCTGTTGAGAAAGCCACATTCTCAAAAACAAATCTTCTTCCTGGCTTATATGCAGCCTTAATATAAGCGGTGAGGCTAGATGAGGGATATCATTTTCTATTAATACAAAAGAAATGTTTCGTAAAGTCACACTTAAATAGGAAGCTAGAGGTTTCACAGGTTCACAATGCGAAGCAAGTTGGTAAGAAATGTACAATATGTTGTGGTCAGAAAGCTTGCACTATTCAACATGCACTATATTTAAATGCTATTTGAAATCTTTCCTCCAACCCCTACTGCTCACATCTTTAATAAGATTATAATAGAAGATAAGATCAAGCTTCTGCATTTTGTACCACACCAGACCATAATACACTCAGCTTCACAGTGCAAGTTTTGCACATTGGCAAGCAATTCAAGAAAGCAAGTACATTGGAAGAATGTCGCCCAATGAAGGAAGCCCAGCTAAGTAAGCTGTTCCCAAGTCAAACGCTAAGCTGGCATTAAGCAAGATTTACTGATGTACACTCTTCTGGTGATTTGGTTGTCATGGTGTTTGTGTTTGACTTGTGTTTACAAGCACAGAAACACAGGATTACGGTACATGGAAGGGAAGCAGTCTTACACTGGGAGGAAAGTGCTGCTTCCCCACAGTTCAACTACAGACGGAGGTCAAGTATTCAGAGCAAAAACAAAGTCAAAGTGGCATCTAAAAAAGACACAAATTGAGAAGACACAATCATGGAGGGGAAATTCCAAGACAGCCAAATTTAGCCCTTACGAAATGCCAAAGAACACACAAATCGACTCCCATGGAGTCATCACTCATGTTTTCGGGGGTAGCATTTTTTTGTACTTGGTGACAATCCACAAACTCACCAGCAGTGTGACATCAACTTCACTAGTGTCAGAAAGTAGGAAAAAGGTTTAGGTCATAAAAAACACACCTACACAGACCAGATTCACTTTGGTGTCTATGAGAGCCAAACGCTGCAACATGAACGTGATGAACAAACACTGAAGTGTAAGTTAACTGCAACAATGACCCTGATTGTTGAATAATTCATGTATGCATTTAAATATCAAGAAAACAATATGTATGATTTTTTTTTTTACTAAGAGGTCTGTGGATACTGTAAAACTTGACAGTTGACAGTTGTGTCTGAATACAAACACCTTGGATTAAGAATTGATTCAAATCTTACATTTAAAAAACAAATTTAAATCTGTAATGAACACAGCAAAGTTTAACTTATCAAATTTCCGTCACATCAGAAACTCACTGTCAACAAAAGCAGCAACCCTATATTTTAATGCCATTATCATGTCACATCTCTCATACTGTTTGACTAGTTGGGCACAAGCCTCCTGCACAAGTTTAAGATTGGTGCACGTAGTTTACCATCAGGCTGTGAAAGTACTGGACAGAAAGACAAATGCTTATCATCACTGTTATAGAATGAGAAATCAGAAACTACTGAGCTGGGATAATTTTGGTAAATTAAAAGATGCTTGTCTTACTTGTAAGATCCAGTATGGCTTGGCTCATCCCCCCTTGGTGCTTTTGTGAAACATCTACTGACAGGCAGACCAAGTCTGTCAGTAGGAGGGACTGTGTATTCCCAAACAGAAGGACTGCTTTTGGTCAGACAGCCTCTCAGTGAGAGCTACTCATACTTGGAATATTCTTCCAATGGAGCTCAGGGAGCATAATGCTTGCCTGTCCTTTAAAATAAATTTTAAATTATTGTTAAAGAATGGTCCAGTGTCTGATCATTTGCTCTGAAATTGTAGTTTTTTTATTATATGCCAATTATAGTGCTCATGTCATCTGCCCCTGAGACTACAGCACAAAAATGTTTATTATTGTGCATTGTCTATTTATATTTTAAACAAATAAACAATGTGACATTTCTCCAATATGTGAAAACAAGCTCCAGGAACTTTTTAAGACATCTAAAAAAGATAAAACAGAACCAGGAACATATATTTTCTGAGTCACACAGCTGGTCTAACTTCCATACACTTACAAATTTGAGTTGTAATAGTTTTTTATTTGGCTTATTGCACAACACTTTTGACGGCCTTCTTGCTGATTTTTAAGTGCTTTAAAAATAAAGTGGTATGGTAGGTTTTTCTAAAACTTTCACTTTTAATTGCATTTTGGGACACTGGTACATTTGTATCCCTTTGACGTCCATCATAATGCCGTCATTCAGCCAAAACAAAAAGGCTATTGTTGCCTTTCTGGTGAAATAATATTATCACAAGAGCAAACAATGAATGCTTCTTATTGAAGACTTATACCAGAGGCAGAAAAAGCCTTTGACGAAATGTGGAATAAAAGTTACAAACCCGCTGACTGTTTCTCAGTTCATATAAACAAAAAAATACTTCTACATTATTTTGCCTTCAAGAAAAAAAGTCTGCATTAATGCATTTTAAAACTTCATCAGATAACCACACTGACTTTGAGAGCCTGAGGATGATTCACAGGCATTAAAACCAGCCCACACGTGGTGTCAGCTGATCTGTTTTGAAACAATCTTAAGTCAAAAACAATTCTGAAAAGATTTTCACTGTGTTTAAACCTAACCTAAAGTGTTGGATGATGAAGAAAACAGAAATACGAATGTGTTATCACAGTTCCAATGATGCAACAAGCGTCTGACTTTGTTTTAAAATGTGAAATTGTTGATTTGCACAAAGAGAGTTTACAAACAAATATCCATCCGTGTCAAAGATGATCAACTCTCAACCGTCAGAGCAAAACGGAGGATCAATTGGCTTTTCTTTCTTTTGACTTGATTAAAGGGGTTCTGGTTTGCACAGAATTTATTTTAAAAAAGGAACAAAGAACAAAAATAACACTGAGCAGTCATTGGTAAGAATGAGGTTTCCGTGCACTGAACTTGTCAGATGGAGGAAATAAAAAGTTTAACCGTATTTCTTGTGTTACAGACTTGCGTCACAATTTAGCAAAAATAAATAGAACTTTCTTTCTTTCTTTTAGCAAAGATGACTTGTCTTGCTTCTTTTGGGCTTCAGTACTTATAGCTGAGGAAGCAGCAGCTAAATAAAAGCTACTAAAGTTATCTTTCAGGGTAGGCAGTTTCGATCTGCTGAATTGTTTTGGTTCTTTGTTTTTAAATCAGCCCTAAATGCAAGCTTTTGCTGATACTTGGATTTCTATAACTGCACAACTTTAACTCATTATGTTTAATTATATATTTTCTTCTGAACTTGATCTGGAAAGCAGATACACAATTTCATCCAAATGCACTTCTTTTATAAATAGAATGATAATAAAGATAACTTGAGCTGTAATGTTCTGTGGAAGATGGAACTGGCAGTCTTACTGCATATGTCTCACTTTGTGGACTTCATCCTCCATCATCCAAGATGAAAATAAAGTTAAACAAGTTTAACATCCAGCTGATGAACCACAGCCAAACTATCAAACTCTGAACTAGCTGAAAAAGAAAACATTATTTGTCATCAGAGTCACACTTCAATCAAGCTCTTGATACACTCCTATGCTATTCAGAAACAGAAAAAGACTTTCTAACAAGACATTAAACATCTTCAGAACCAACTAATGAAATCCAGTTGTGTCCCACTGTCCTATAAGCCTTCCAGACAGTCTGATGGAGGAGGAGAGCAGCATCCCACTGTAGATCCTTCACCCAGTCTGCAACCTCCCCCCACTTCACATAGACCAGTGAGACGCCTTGTTAACCTTCCAGAAGGGAGCATGAATGACATGACACACACACACACACACACACACACACACACACACACACACACACCAGTAACTGGCCTACTTCTGCATACTGAATTTCTGCTCTGGGTATTGGGCTGTGTAATCCAACTTTCTCCAGTGACAGGAAGCATCTTGGCTTTAGGTATCACATCCATGTGCTGATTTAAAGCTACAGTGTCCCCATTTTGACTCGGATCAGAGGTGCAGAACCAAAATCCAGAACTTAAAGCTATCAAACTTGAAACACATTGAGACATGGTCTTGTACTTTTAAAGAAAAAGGCAACAGAGACTGTTTGTCTGAGTTAAGAAAGGACAACAACAAAAGGACAGCGGCTCACGTGCCATCACACCCTACACACTTTCTTCACCGTTACCTCCATATTTAAACGTTAGGAAAGCTTGTAAAGAGTGACGCAGAAACTCTGTGAAGTTCTCGTTCAAGGCTTCCACCGCAGAGAGTTTATTACACCATTCATGTTAAAATGAACCCTTAACAGTTCACAGACTGAGAGCTACACTGTAAAATCTAACAAAATCATTCAACTTAACGAGTGAAAGAGCCACCTTAAAATTCTTAGTTACATAAAAACACAATATTTTAATCTAAAATCCCTCGAATCACTGTTAGGTTGGTAGTTTTGATTTCACGATTGGTTGACTGGTTATTTGAACTTGAAGATCTATTTCACCTTAATTAAAAATATCATATATATATTTAAAGTTTACTTCATATGAATGGATTTGGTTTAGTTCATTGACTGATCTGCTAAGGGTAACTGAACAGGCAAATCTATTTTAGCTTTTAGCTACTGTTGCTAAATCAGAAGTGTTTGGTCTTCTGAGTTTAATGTATAAATTGAGTGAAATACCGCAACATTACTTTCAACATGACTCAGTTGAAATAAGTGTTTTGGTACAATATAAAGCAGTCTAAAGCAGAGGGCTTGATGTTTTAACCAAAACTAGTTATTCTCTGATCACAAGATCGCTTTCCTACCTGTGCAGTGTTTTATTTATCTTTATTTTAATTCACTGACTTGTTTGGTTGAAAGAAATTCTTAACTCCACAAAATTGTTTAACCCCCCATAAATAAGACTAAGTGATGGCCTGAGGGTGTAAGAGAGAGGACAGAGGACAGAAGCTGCAGTAAGGTGAATATGTGGATCTAAACCCTCCAGCTGCACTGACCTCCAAACATGATAAACATGAAAAATTCAGTCAGGTTTGAAATTTTTATTTAACATTTCTTCTCAAGTCAAGTTTCAGCTTCGCCAACAGCTCGTGTAACACAGACTAGTGTGTTGAAATAACAAACAGGAAGGCTAAACCCCGTTTTACAGGAAAACAAAAAACAAAAAAACAAAAACCCTCTGAAGTTATCCTGACCTGTGCACGTGCGACCAGTCGTTACATGGAGCCTGAACAGCTTCCTCTGATGCTTTGAAGCGAATTGACGCGCTGGGAGTGAACCCAAACTGGACGAAAATAAATAAATAAATATATGATAAGAACCATCAGACCGTCGCGCCCGCTTACCTTTAGGAGCGACTTTTCTTCTTCTTCTTCGTCTTCTTCTTCTTCGCTGAGCCTACGAGTAAACACCGAACCCTCTATTCTCATTCTCCCCCTCGCTGCTATTCGGGGGAAGCTGGCACGCTCACGGCGCTAAAACCCGCTGCTGCTGCTGTTTAAATAAACCCAGAGGACCGATGCAGCTGCTGCCCGACACGGCAGAGACAGCGACAGAGACAGCACGAGGCCAGCAGCTCGAGAGGCGTGTCCCCCCCCCTGTAGGACCGAAGGGTGGGACGCAAGTTTCATGTTTGCTTTGCAGGAAACAGGCCTCGAAGACAGAAGACACCCACATTCGTAGGTTCACGTAGCTCTCATTAATGACGCCGAATAGCTGGTAAAGCCAGTAAAAAAAAGATTTTGAAAAAAAGATATTACGAGGAGGTTGATTTAAAGAATATCCTTTTCTAAAAGAGGCGGTCTTGCGCCCCCTGCTGGAGAAGCATTAGACATGCAGGTGACAGTAAATGATATTCTCAAGGAAAGGAGCTCAGAAAAGTAGGTCATTTGTTGTAGTTTTTATCAGCTGAACAACAAATAACACAAAAGTAGGAAAAAACATTTTTGAGCACATGGCAAGTAATATTTAAGATCAAGCGCACATGTGTCAATCTTAAGGCCAAGGGGTGAAATCTGGCTCCTGTTAACATTTTATCTGACCCCCAAGATAATATTTTATTTTAGCTCCATCACTTCTTATTTTGCTTTAAAAAACGGAGCATGCTCAGTGCTCTTGACACTTTGACGCCAAGAAAAAATAACTCAGACTTTTTCAGTAATCTTTGATTTCGACATTCAAAGTCTAAGTAGACCGATCAAACTCTCTGATGAACTCAACCCAAGAAGTGATGTCAGGAATCTGACAGGAGGTAACACATGTCCGAGCAACAGAGTCTGCTTTAATTAGGTTCTTTCTGTGTTCTCTTCTTGTTTCATTGTCAGGTTTTTGCTGAGTTTTCTTTTTTAACTGATTTAATGGTTTGTAATGAAGTAAATTACTAAGACAAAAAATAAAAAGTTACTGATATGACAGGAAATAATGTAAATGTGTCTTTTTAGATTTGATCTTTTATTTCTGATTTCTTTCTTAACATAGTACATCAAAAAGGGTCAATTTATATCAATTTCAATTAATAATGACTGAGATTGGCCCTTCTGTGTCCTCTGTCTTCACTCCAACTACGTCTATATATCTCCTCTTTGTCTTTTTCCTGGCAGCTGCGTCTCTAACGTCCTTCTACTAATCTACCTGCTTTCCCTCATCTGCACATGTCCAAACCCTCTCAGTCTGGCCTCTCTAACTTCAACCAGCCCTTCAACCTGTGCTATACCTCAGATGACCTCACTTCTAATCCTGTCCATCCTTGTCCCTCCCAAGGAGAACCTCAACATCTTCAGCCCTGCCACTTCCTGTTCTGTCTCCTGTCTTTTTGTCTCCAAACCATACAACATGGCTGCTCTCACCACTGTCTTGTAAACCTTTCATTTGACCTTTGCTGCCACCCTTTTTGTCAAAAATGACTCCTGAAACTTTTCTCCATCCACTCCCCGTTTTCCTGGACAGTCGGTCCTAAGTACTTAAAGTCCTGCATCTTTAATTTAGACCCCCCTGTATAAATGAGTCAGATATAGTGCATTTGTTTTTTGTTGTTGTTCTTGGATTCTTTAAAATTCTTAAAATTTAAACATTTTTGTCCGAGTCAACATATTAAACCAAGGAGAAAGACAGGTGTTTGAAGAGTTGCATATAAGAAAAGCCCCTAAAGTCCAAAGATCCTGCAGCCAGGGGGCGCTGTTTCGGCCACGAACTGTTGTTGAGGAGACCAAAAGGAGAACTGTGTGACGCAGCCAATAGGGGAAGGCCTTGTATACAAGTCTGAACTCCCATTCATGCAGAGTGTTGAACATTAGCAGCCTTCGCAGACACTCAGGCAGACGAACCACATCTCTGTTAAAACACACAGAGAGAAAGCGAGGGAGGGAGAGAGAGCCGCGGCCGCCCAGACAGACAGAAAAGCGTCGGTGAGTATTTATTTTATGCATTTTATTTAAGTGCGTAGCTGCGTTTCCAAGCGTGGCTTCCTCCTGCCTTTTCTACTGTCCAAACGTTTTCCGAGCGAGGCTGGAGAAAACTGGACAAGTCAAAGAAAACCATGTGAAATATGTCCTCACCTCCACCCTCCTCCACCTCCGCCGCGTTTCCTTGTCGGCCTCCCTTCTGACAAAACTTTAATGCCAACATTCACAAACATATGTCGAAACGAAACGGTCCACTGATTGCACATACAGGGACAGCAGGTATTTGAGAAATACATCGTCGTTTTTTTTTTGTCAAAGCGACTAATAACATCCTGGGATACAGTAGGAGGAGGAAAAAAAACAAACAGGAGGTAAATATTATTATCAGAGCATGAATGTAGGCAAAAGTCCAACTAAAGGTCATTCATTGCCACAACTTGGCAGCTCTGTTTGCAGCACACACCATAACTCTGTTATTAGGTGATATTATCACCCAGTAGCTGTTCGGCTCCGTTTATAGTTCCGTTTTTATTTCTAAATGTGATTAAATGTCTTCGTGGAGTGGGCGTGTTTGCGTTGAAATCTCACCTGCCTGTGAAGGTCAGTATAAAGCTGACTGGTCACAGCGTCCTTTATGTTTTGGGTTTTGTGTGTGTGTGTGTGTGTGTGTGTGAACTTAATCGGCTTTTTAATTATTAAAAAAAATAAACAAATCTTGGTTTAGTTTCCATTTATAACCAGTGTCGTGGGTTCATACATGTGACCCCATTTCACACCTACCACGTGGGCAGACGGTGCACAAATGTTTTATGCTCTAATGGATCAATTGGCAGCTATAAATTTGGCCTTTAAAGGGGGATTAATTTAGATCTAAGTGCGAAAATACGAGGGTGGCTCACAGTTTTCACTTCGCTGGACGCGGTTCTGCTGCTGCTTCGGCAGAGGAGAATGATGTAAATGTATGATGATGTGTAAATGAGGTATTTCTGATGTTTAAAGGCAGAAGTGCAGTGCGGATTGCTGGGTTTGGGTCCCGGCTGACAGTCGCTGCCGGCAGGCGACGGTTTGCGCGCGCGCTGTTGTCAGTGTTGCGGTGTTTCCAGGCGGCGCGGCGCTGCGACCTTTCCCCTACTTTGTGCAGCACAGGGCGGATCATGTGATGCTGTGGAGAGGCTGGGGGGAAGGGCCTGCTGAGTGGAGGGATGCTGCTCCTCCCGAGGCCTGTATGCCTGCAAGACGGAGCAGCGACGTGCCCTGCGTTCAGAAATCGAAAATAAAAAAAAAAAAAGATTTATTCTCGAACAGGAAGCCGAGCTTTGCATAGATGCTTACTATGACCGGGAAGCCATTTTCTGCTCCTCCAAAGCCTGAAAACCTGTTCGTGTGTCTGTCTGTCTGTTACCAGCAATACCTCATGAACCACTGGGTGGATTTTCATCAAACTTACATGAAGTAATCATTCAATGTGCAGCTACAGCTGATTAACTATTGGTGGCAATCTGGTGGCAACATGGCTGCCATAGCTAACAGACCTTTAAAAACAATGTGTGCAAGCTCTTTGGTTTCAATTTGGGCATTAATGATTTGGAGTCAACCCTATCTGTCTGTTACCAAACTATCTCATGAACCACTGGATGGATTTCAGTGAAAATTGCATAAGATAATCATTGGATGTATGTACAGCTGATAAACCTTTGAAGCCAACCCAATTCAAGATGGCTACTGACCTTAGAAAACACCAAAATGGCTGTAATTCAGTCAAATTTACAGATATTGAGCTAAACTTGGGTGTGGTTGTAGCTGAGAGAAGTGCTTCTAGATTATTCCGTAAAACTTCAGCATTAATTGTTGAAGTCTGCCCTGTTTGTCTATTAGCAAAATAGCTTGTTGCACCACTGGATGGAATTTAATCATTGACTGTATATCTACAATTGATTAACCTTTGTAGCTGGCCCAATTCAACATGGCCATCACAGCTATATCTCTGTTCTTTTCACAGATATTGAGCTAAAATCTGTTGTGGTAGTAGCTGAGAGTCATTCACAATACACAGTTTGTGCGTAACATCACACAGTATCAGTCTAAATGTCTGTCATGAAAGGCAGCGAGCGATATTTATTCTTTCAATGAATGCTCAACATTTAAGTTTTCATTACATGGTATCTGTGCCTAAGGCCTGTACAATCATTACTAAAGTAAATACAAACAAAATATTTATTGTCTTTTTGGATGTTTCAAAATATTTAATGTAACTCAGCATGTGCATCTTTGCCAATGCAGTAATCTTAAAAAAAAAAAAATTTAAATTGGCATTACAATAATAATTGTAACAACAATCAGCCTGTGCTCCTGCCCTGGTAGAAACCTGTAAAAGAGAACACTAATAAGAAATCAATAGTTAATGATACACTAAACTAAGATTCATTAACCAAAATTCAAGCTTTAACCAGACTCCCCACTGAGTGCCTTAACTTGGATCTTCTTTTTTTTCATACTTTTGTCTCTTTTTAATCTGCCTTTACCTTGTATAGTAGATACAAATACTGCCTAAAAATGTGGTTCAAATAGGCATTGGTTCACTTAAGATTTACAAATGTAAAATAAATGAAACCTTTAAAGTGCAGTTTTGTCTTTTTCCTCTCTAATAGGAAAAAGAAAAATTCCAGCTGCCTAACCAGTTCAGTGATTAGTAACAGACCGACACCATAGCCAGGAACCAGTTTAGGTAGCATTGTAATTATTATAATAACTTTATAAATCCTCGTAAATATTGAGTAATCATAACATTAAAAAAGAAAATGCATACAATTTTTGTTTTAGTCAAAGATTTGATGATATTTATTAATAATCACCTGGCACATAAAATCAGAAATTGTGAAGCAAGTTGTTTCCCTCCGCTCCAGTGTTTTCCTGTAAACAATCCGGTCCCATTCAGTGGTTTGTGTCCTTAGAGGAATTAAACTGATTAAATCCAAGAAATTTAATAAGGATGAGTGATTTAAGTGACTTTGACAGAAACTGATCAATATGAGACATTGTTCTCTGTTACTGGACTCACAGCATCACCCAAATATCCAGATTTGGTGACTGGAGATTTGTCGTGATGGAATCAGAGTAAAGATGTCAGTAACTTTGTTTTATTTTTTTTTGTTTGTGCTTTCCTTCTCTGTAGGGACTGTACATTAGTAGCCACCATGGCAGAAGCTCACCAGGCGGTGGCCTTCCAGTTCACAGTCACCCCTGATGGCATCGACCTACATTTGTGCCATGAAGCTCTACGGCAGGTCTACCTCTCTGGTCTCCACTCCTGGAAGAAAAGGTTCATTCGCTTTAAGGTATGACGTGTTCGAGGCGTGAAAGAGCAACGTCCATGTGGTTATCTGTAAAGAAAATTCTGCTGAGCTTTGGCAACGTTAATGGGATTTTTTTTTTTTGTCTTTGTTTCCTTCTGCTAGTATTTTTCAGTAGTTACTGTTTTTTTTTCCATTTTCAGTTAGTTTAGAAGCAGCAACAGCATTGTAAGGAGCTCCTGTTAATAGGAATGTTCTGAGCCAATAAAGACATGTTTGATTGATCAGTTTTAGAATAGCTTGCATTCTCAGCTCCTGGTCCAATACCATCTATGGTTTTACGTCACGTCAGCTGCGGCCCAATGCAGCTGCGGTACAGCAGCTGTCATAAAATGTATGGTTGTAATGTGCAAGCCTAGAAGTGAAAGTGGCCCCAGCGCCAATTGTGGTTTTCTCTGGTGTCGAGCGGTAAAGGATCTGCAAACAGACCCACCTGGCCGGCACCAGCATGCTACATGGAAGACCACAAATGCTTTAACAGTCACATGTACATATATAGAGTTCAACAAAACAATACTGATTTGTTAATCAGGTCAGATATTAGCAAATAATTCAGTCCTACACACCTTGATCACTGCTGTACCACCCTGCTGCTGCTGCTGCTGTGTCAGTCATGTGACATTGTACTGACATGAAACATAAACACTAAAGTTCTGGGCGAAACAGTAGCAGAGCTGAAGAAGCAGTTATGGCATGGAAAGAATGACAGCCAGTGTGGAAAATCCCCATGGCGACAGAGCCAACACAACTTCATTTTTGCTGTTAAGTGTTTTCTCCGTGTGGAACTTTTTGGGTCGATGGTGCACAAGCAATCTTTACCGGTTAGCAGTGTTAGCATCCTCGCAGCTATGTGAGCTTTCATTTCTCACATCTATGTGGGACATGGTCGGCTCTGTTAGTGATGATGAAGGGCAGAGACAGCTTAAAGACAGACTGGTCTTTGCAGCAATTCTCCAGAACTGCAAGTACCTTGAGTTAGGCTCATATGTTCATGAGTAACATCATAAATGGAGCTGATCATTCAGTCTGGCTTAAGGAACAGTTCCCAACACTGTGGTTACGAGGAAACAAGTCTGCGTCTGTGGAACTGGTTCCAAAATAATATAAGTATCAGACTGAGACTATATTTTTAAATGGCACTGTATTAGGGACAAAAGAAATCTCTAGGATATCCCTGTCTGCTTTCTTCAGTAATTGCTGTACCTTAAATATATTCACTGAGCTGCAGTAAAATGTTCCCAGCTGAAGGTCACCCTCTCTCACTCCAACTGTGATGGTAACCTTCCTGTGTATTCTTTATCTCCTGACTTCTGACCTAGTTGTCGTTTACACAGTCGTGCTGAATCACTCAAATCCCAAGACCTGCCAATATTATCTTTTTACACAGTTTTTTGCAAGTGATGATTCACATCTTTCCTTTTCACCTCTGTGTGTTATGATATCATTTAATATTGTAGTTAATGTCAGCTTTAGTCATCCTACTTTTGAATGTTTCACAGAATGGGGTGATGACCGGCGTGTACCCCGGCAGCCCGGCTGGCTTCATGATCGTGGTTGTGTCCTACATGTCGTACAATAAATACAAACAGCTGGATCCATCTCTGGGGCTGATTGCCAAGCTGGGTCAACACATTCCCATCAGGTGAGACCTCTGATGTCTGTGTCGGTTTTATTGTTAAAGCACTTCATAAACAATTAGGAGTTGCATGAAAGTTCTCTACAACAACAACCAAAAAAAATAAACCAACTCCAAATCAACAAAGTATTATTCCTTAAATAAACTGTCTATAAGGTATTTTGTTGTTTCCTTATTTCCTTCTGCTTTAGGCCCAAGTTAAAATAAATGTTATTACTTTTACCTAACAAGTTACAGATACAAAATAAACAAGATGTAAACCAAAGGTTTGGTTCTGTAATAGAAAGTTGATTAATAAATGGCAGCGCAGATATTTTTATTATGATTAAAGAGAGATAAGGCTTGTCAACAGAGTAACATTCTGTTCGTTACACTTTGTTTTTGCCAGTCACCACACCTTATTTTAACCTTTGCCAACCATGTTATTCAAATTTTCCACTTCTGTTTTATTGATACTGATAGGCAGTTTCCTCCAGTCTGTTTTCTGTTTACGACAGAATTACTCAGAAATCGTTCATACTTCGCTGTTGTTTGATTATCTTTTAATTATTTGTGGTACTTCTGTTTCATTCATACCTACAGCTGCTCAAAGTTTAGGATTAATGGGTTGTGTTGTGTGTCTGCATGCACGTGTGTTAAATAATGCAGCCCTTATCAGTCATAATGGAAGCTGTCTTTGTTGACTTTGGACTGGCCTAGTCAGGCAGCTGCTGTGTAGTTTTAATTGTCCAGTGTTTTCATTGTGCTGTAGAGCACAGTCAGACTGGGCTTTGAATAATGATCAAGTCTTTTTATTTTAAACACAATATCATCAAATGTCCCTTTAATTTACTCATATTTAGTTTAAAGTCCTATTAATTTTACTACATTATGTGACAGCTATAAATAATTTAGTGCCGTTGTTCTTTTTTTTTTTCTCCTCTGTCCATAGTCGCTACATGTCCGCAGACAGCCAGAGGATAGTTGGAGGTGTTCTAGTGGGCACGGGCGTCTGGGTGACCATAATAATGATTATGAGGAATGTCCTAAAGAGCCTGCTGTCATGGCATGGCTGGATGCAGACACGTCACGGCTCTCTGCCCTTTTCCACTCGTTTGTGGCTGGTGAGACAGTGAGAAGTGCTTTTCCATTGAACTTTCTGTGAAGCAAGTGGAGTAGATGTTTGTAGCTGTAATTTTCTTCATGTGAAAATAGTTTTGCTCCATGTGTCTAACTTGTAACATTTTTATTTTAGCTTAATAGTTTTTGCAACAGGGCAAATATGTGCATTCCATTGTGTATAAGCAATGTTTTACACTTCTTAAACAGCTGAAATGTGATTATTAATGTTTTTAATTTATGCTTATGATTTGCTTCCTTGCTCAATTTAACTTGAATTACTTAAATGAATAGCTCATACCTTTAGAAGTGAGGTTCTTTGGAAATGTTACAAACAATTAACATCTGACCAGTGTCTGATTAGAAGTAATAAAAATTTATCCAAACTGAGGCTGTTCAAAGAGCTGCTGTATCTACAGCAGGTAAGATATTAATTGTCCATAACCTTTTCAAAAATCCCACATCAAGAGACCTGAACTATTTGTTTAAAACATTTCTGTAAATTTCTATTCTGAAGGTTCTGCACCCAGGTGAATAATTAGTGTATTTTCTGATGTTATTCGGTCCAGTCAAAGATGCTGTTTCATTCTTGCTGCTTTATTTGCTAGCTTCGTTTGAGTTTAACCTGCTTGTTTTATGTTTGCACTTTACACCATACTGTGTAGGTTGCATTTCAAACTAAAAAATAAGTTTTAAAGTGTCTTATCTTTGCTGCATGTCCAGTTACTGGTGAAGATCTTCTCTGGCAGGAAGCCAATGCTCTACAGTTTCCAGAACTCCCTGCCTCGACTACCTGTTCCCTCTGTCAAGGACACCTGCATGAGGGTAATTTCAGTTCCTCACTTCCTTGACTGAGCTAGTACTCTGAGTCATTTAAATTATTCTTAACCATCCTAGCTTTTGACTGAAGCTGTTGTTCATGTTTTAAGAAAAATTAGAGCAGACATAACGATTATAGAAAGACTGAAGAAGATTTAAATGACCCTAACCCTAACTTCTTACATACGCTGATCTACAGCGTGGTTATTAAAACATATTGTCTCTTTACTTTACTCACTGTGATTCTGTCTCCTTACAGTACCTGGAGTCGGTGCGCCCACTAATGGATGACGGGCAGTTTGAAAGGATGACAGCTTTATCTAAAGACTTTGAGAAGAATCTGGGACCCAGGCTGCAGTGGTACCTGAAACTCAAGTCCTGGTGGGCATCCAACTATGTAAGTTGGAAGGAAACTCTGTTCTTCTCCACCCTTTTTGTTACGGTTTCAGCTACTGTTTTTGGGTACTGAATAAAGCTGTAACTGAAAAGCAGATTGTTTGGTAACTTCTTTCTCTTCTTGTCTGGTTCAGGTTAGTGACTGGTGGGAGGAGTATATTTACCTGAGAGGCCGTGGACCCATCATGGTCAACAGCAACTATTATGCCATGGTAAGTCGTCTCTTTCCTGATTGTCTGTTAAGGAACAATGACTTGATTCTGTCCTTTGTTTAAAAATGACAAAAGCCTCCCCTCATAAGTTGTGATCAGTTTTTTTTGAAAATGTGGGGAAAAAGACCTATCCAAACAATTTCTAACAACTTCCAGTACTTTTCATCATTTATTTGATCCCTTAGTTTGTAGTTTGCTATAAAAGCACATTAGAAACTTTGTGGTGAATAGCCAGTTGTCAAGCTTCACATTTCAGATAAAATTGTGAATTCTGAAAGTAAATATTCAAAAATAATTTGATAATCATGTTTGTTATCTGTATGTTAGGTTAGGTGTCAAAGAATCACCCATGTGAATGTCAGGATACAGATTTTAGCTGCAACATGTTGCCATGTAACAAAAAGAGGAGTTTTACTCACTATAACTTATCAGTGTTTGCGATGTTATGGCTGATTCCTTGTATTGTGATGCATCAGTGTGCCAGAGGGGTATACTACAAACCAGTGCCTGCTTAGCCAGCAGAAAGTTGGAGTTTTTTGTATCATGAAGGAAGATCTCCTTGGCTAAACCTCTATGGTAACAGGCTGAACTCATTTCCTGCTTGTGGACACTTTATAGCTCAAGTAAGAAGGTGCAGACAGCAGAGTAATACAATTTACTTTACTTAGGTCCAACTTTCAAATCTTTGGTCAACTTTCGGCTCAGCATAGCTGTTAATCTGACATTAAAAATGCATCAACATGACCAGACCCTTTTAAAAGCCTCTTAAACATGTCAGTGACAGAGCTGCTCTTTCATTCAAGTTTTAGCCAACAAGAAGTTTTACCTCGTGGAGGAAGATACTGCATTTACATTTTTGCCAGCACTATTTAATTTAAATTGTTTTACCTTGGTAATAGGCTGTTCCACATATATAGTAATTAAAATTTAGTTTGAAATGTTGATGCATTTTTTCTGCAGATGCTTTAAAAAAGATCTAAAAGGAGTCTGAAGAAAGTTTAACGTCTGTGTCGATAGTGTGATCCAACTAGAATTCCTCCTGTGAGCGTCTGTGTATTGATCTGGTGTGTGAACACTGATGATTGGAGATGGTGTAACACGGTGGTGTCCAACCCTGCTCCTGGAGGGCCACTATCCTGCATGTTTCAGATGTTTCTCTGCTCTGTCACGTCTGATTTGAATGACTGAGTGATTAACAGACTTCTGCAGAACTTTAAGTCCTGCTGAAGAGCAGGGAAACAACCAACACATGCAGGGTAGTGGCCCTTATTTTAGACAGTAAAAAAATAACAAGTGTTTACCAACACGAGCAACCTCTGTAAGTGTTAAAATTGCACGAGAAACTCTGAACAGAGAGTTGGAACAGAGAGGAATTTGTTCAAATGTGTGACCAAGAATCGATGTAATTCTAATAACTTTGTCCACAGGACTTCTTGTACGTGTTCCCCACGTCCGTCCAGGCTGCCCGGGCAGGTAATGCCGTTCATGCCATCATGCTCTACAGGAGAAAACTGGACAGAGCTCAGATCAAACCAGTGAGTATTTTTTGTTGTAAATGTTTAACTTTCTCTATTAGTAATTGTTCAATATTAGCTGTTATCTCAGTGTGTTTGCCTTTTAAGTTCCCAATAAGAGCTCCTTATCTTTCACAATCTTTTCTTGTGTACTTTGAAGTAAGTTTGAAATCCAGCCTCACTAATGATTATGTAGATCCATGATGTCGTCTCAGCTGACTTTGTCTCACTCTGACTTTTTGCTTAGTCTAATAATAAATTGTGATTACCAGCAGAACAATACTGTAAATGTTTTCTGAAGATTTCCTTGGTAGCACTTAATATACACTTGTGATTGAACTGACACTCTGTATTGTCTTTTCCTGCACCTTTTGTCAGTCTTCTGTCCACCTGCATGACGCTAAAATGCACATTCTACCAGTATTTACAAAGTAAAACAATTTGTTGTGTAAACACCAAGCTAACTCTTGCTGAAACAAATTGCGTGCATTTGTAGAAACTCCTAAATGCACGAGCTTGCTCTGTTCCACTCTCACATTGGTTTGTCTGTGTTTTACTGTTTTATCCTTTCGCTGTGACGGACGCTGCGTTAGATATACTTGCTGGCGAACAAGGTACCTCTGTGTTCTGCTCAGTGGGAGCGAATGTTTAACACTTCCCGCGTCCCTGGTGTGGAGACAGGTAAGAGGAGCGCACATCAGCTGTGCCCCACTGCCATGTGACCCTGGCAGTTGCCACGGCAACAGACTCTTTGAAACTGGGACTGCTGTACTCAATCCCAGGAGCACGACCCTGAAAATTTGGCTATAAAAATAAGTTTGAATATCCTGGAAATGTTCTGCAGTATCAGTAAAAATCTATTGTTGCGTCAGGGCTTTGCTGGTGGTTTTGAGTTGGTGGCCCGCTGGTTTCTGGACCCTGCTCGTCCCTCTTTCCCTCTCAGCTTTCTGATATCCCCTTCCTCATTAAACCAATTTTTCATCAGCCCTACTTTGCTTCATCCATGCTTTTCTCCATATAGTCGTGTGTCTGCTGCTGTTCTCTGGGGATTTTAGTGAATTACTTTGTCATCTGTGTGTTTGACTCTCCCCTTTTGCTTTTCAGCTCATGCTCCTACACACTATTCCCATGTGCTCAGCCCAATACGAGCGTATGTTCAACACGACTCGTGTCCCAGGTGTAGAGACAGGTAGAGTCTTTAGCAGTGCCGCCTCCTCCACACTACTCCTGCTGTACTTCTCCTCAGGACATGTGTCTGTGTGTATGGATTAGAACCAATTAGACCTCCAAAAACTATTAATGCATGTGTGCACAGCAATGCACATTTCAGTATTAATTTGCATGAGACTGAAATCTAGTTTCTGCATTTTTGGAGGACAAAAAAATGTAAATCAAACTATTATGCTAACAAGAAAACATACAGTGTGCATATTATGATAAAGCAAATATAGGATCCCCCCTCCTCCCCCCCAACTTCTAATTGTGCTTATAAAATACTTTTGGTTCTGTTTAGTGCTGCAGAAATCTTTGTTTTTCTCACTTAAAAAAAAGAAAAAATTTGAATAAAAGAAGAGTTGTGGTTGTCATGGACAGATTAGCATATTTTAGGCACAGTTAGTGTGTTGAGGGTTTTATTGAGTCAAATTCCTGTTTCCAAACCAAAATCAGATCAAAATAGATGTCAGATTTTGAAGTTGGTGACGTAACTTTATCTAAATGTATGAAAAAAAAAAGGTGAAAACTAATCAGACAGGGAGCAACTTATTTATATTTTTGCATAACTGTTGTTTATTTCTTTTCTTGTAGACAAAAAGAAAGGACATCTATAAACCTAGATATCAGAGTCATAGTCTACATTTTGTCCTTTAAGTTCTTGTTTGGACTGGTCTGGGTATTTTCAGATATCAGATAAACCTAATAATACGATACCTAAAGACCCATGTTTTTCAAATTACATTTCTTTTAAATATTTGATTTTTTTTTCTAGATTTGCTCGGGGAGGAGCATCGGGTTGTATTTCAAAAAACAATTTATTTTTTTTTTGGAATAAATGCAGCTAATCTTAAATACCTTTCCACTAATTATTGAACCTATTTTTGTACAGTCAGAAGTGTCCTTACTGCAAGAAAGCACAGTAGGCAGAGTATTATGTGGCTGTGAGCTTATTGTTCCTATGGGTTCCTCCTGGGTTTAAATACCATCCCTTTTATTTCTTACCTTTAACTGGATCAATGCTTGTTTGAACACTGGCCATCACCAGAACCTTAATAGAACTAAAACAAATTCCTACACATTATGTTGCTTTTGAATTGGTTTCTTTTTCTTATGTGCTGCTCAAACAAACATTGCCTTTTAGTTCATTGTACTCCCATCCACCCCATCCCCTGTTCCCCAAATTATTTTCCCTTTTCATCTCACTTCCTGCACGTCCCATTTCAAGCTCCTTTAGTTTAGGAACTGGGTCACCCCTACCAGTGTACACACACACACACACACACACACACACACACACACACACACACACACACCTGGAAGTTTTGCACGTTAAATAAGTAACTTGTAACAACATTGATGTCACATTGCTTTGGTAGTGTGGACATGAACAGGTTACTAATACTTCTAGTCTTCTCTGAAATAAAAAAATGTGACATCCACTTTGAGTTTAGATTACTGATTTCAGAAGCAGTAATTTAAAAAAAAAACAATTTTACATTGTTAAAAATAATTCTAAGTCATTCAAATTATTTTTGGCATGAAAGAACTTCTGTAGAAAATTACTTTAAAAAAAAACATTAACAAAAGATAAACATATTCCCCTTTTTTAACCAACTGTCTCCCCGACTGTATTTGTATTTCCACTTCCTTTTCTTTTCTACCGTTGGTTTTTCTCAATTAGACACAATTCAGCACGTGAACGAGAGCAAACACATCGCCGTGTACCATCGGGGCCGTTTCTTCAAGGTGTGGATGTTTTATGATGGACGGCTGCTGCTGCCACGGGAGATTGAGCAGCAGATGGAGAGGATTTTGGCAGACAAGTCGGAGCCGTTTCCAGGAGAGGAGAAACTAGCAGCACTCACTGCAGGAGACAGGTGGGTGGAGGCCACACTGAGCGCTGTCTATGTGGAAACACTTCTTACTTTAAGCTCAAATGGTGTTCACTGAGGATTGTTCAGAGTTGGACTAAATGGACACAGTAATTTTATAGAGATGTCAAGATCACATGTTACACAGCACTGGCATTTTGAGATGGACATTAATATTAAAATGTTTAGAATAACACAGAAAGAAGAAACTTTCTTCTCAAAACTTCATTTGTGTTTCTAAGAAGTTGTAATTTTTTTGCAACAAAGAATGGTAATTTGTAAAGTCTTCAAATAAATTGAAGCTCCCCTGGTGTAACATTTATATTCACCAATTTAAACAAAAATGTAACTGTATGAAAATGTAAATTTGACTAGCCCAAGATTTCTGCCCCCAGCGTCTCCTCTGCTGTGCCTTCTCTTTAAATTTGTAATTTTTAGGTAAAATAGCCATAAAGGTTTGAACTAGTAAATGATTTTTAGGAAGTGGAACAAATAATAATACAAGGTTGCATACAGAGTTGAAGAATCAGAATACCATTTACTTTGTATTACTTTCAGCAATCTTAGAAATGCAGTATTAGTGGTTTAATAACCCTGTGAGCTGCAACGTCATGCTGTTTTTCATTTGTTTTTATTTATTTGCACATGAAAGACAAAAGTAAACTGAACAGAAAAGGTTTAAATCACTGTGCAGGAGAAGTGAGAAGTTAGTTGGAGCTTATAAAGATGCCACCGTACAAATATAAACCTACTGGGGGGAAAAAAGAAGACAAAAGATGTAAAACATATACCATTTTTATTATCTTTCTGCTGTAGCGACTTATAAACAATTCAAACATATTTTATACTGCCATCCTCATTGCACCGACTCCATGATCATGAACTTATGTTTGTCTCCTTCTAATACAATATAACAATATAACAATATTTCTGTTTTCATGCCTTCTGTAGGACCCCTTGGGCAAAGGCCCGCGACACGCACTTCTGCCGAGGTAAGAACAAACAGTCTCTGGATGCCATCGAGAAGGCCGCTTTTGTCGTAACCCTTGATGACACCGAGCAGCGTTACGACTTAACCAACAAAGTCAAATCTCTGGACAGTTATGCCAAGTCCCTTCTCCATGGAAAGTGCTACGACAGGTGGGTCAGAACGGCGTGATGAAACTGATCAGACATTTCATAAATCACATATCTCACAAACTCATTTTGTTTTTGTTTTTTTTTTCAGGTGGTTTGATAAGTCCATTAATCTGATCATTTACAAGAATGGCACCATGGGACTGAATGCAGAACACTCCTGGGCGGATGCTCCAATAGTCGGCCACCTGTGGGAGGTAACACCCTTCACCCTTGGTCTTTGATTGCTTTTTGTGTCTTTTTCATTATTTCACAAAAAAAGTAATTAAAGTTTACAAGAATACAACTTGTCTTTCATGACTTTTAGAAAATCACAATGTAGCTGAACAATCTAAACAAAATAACTTTAAAAAAGTAACAAAATGTCAGTCATTTTAAGACTTTTCTGTCCTGCAGCATGTACTTTCCATGGATCCTGTTAAACTGGGATATGCTGAGGATGGTCACTGCCGTGGGAAGCCTCACCCCAACCTGCCTGGTCCTCAACGACTGCAGTGGGACATTTCTGATGAGGTGAGACTGTGCATGTTGTACTAGAGCTTGATATTTCTATGACAATAAAGTAACTTATTTTATTTTAGTTAATACTATAGAATGACTTTCCTTAAAAAAAAACACTTCAGGTATATTACTACTTTTGTCAGGCTGCTTTAGTCAAGTAAAACATACAACTCTGTTGTATTTTCTAGTGCCAGGAAGTCATCGAGAGCTCATTGACAGTAGCCAGGAATCTGGCAAATGATGTGGACTGTCACATCATTCCATTCCATGACTTTGGAAAGGGGCTGATTAAGAAGTGCCGCACCAGTCCAGATGCCTTCATCCAGATCGCTCTACAGCTGGCCCACTATAGAGTAAGCGCTTGTTTTCATCTAATGTTTAAACTAATTACATACTGATATTTTAAGCTTTCAACCTTTCAGGATTTTAGTTTTTTTTTTTTCAGGACAAAAACAGATTTAATTAAGTTGCACTCTCTGTTATCGCCACCAGAGGCCAGTCACAACCAGGCATCCAGCCATGAGTCGAACCAAATGAAAATGTTATGAGGATGAATTTTGAGGCTTGTTTACTTATTACTGTAACAGTTTATCTGAAAATGAGCAGCTCAGTTTAGTCTACATTTGAGATCATTGGTGGTTCGTTTTTGGTAATAAAAGAATTAATCACAGTTTAAGAATGGTGTGTCATGCTAATTCCAGTGTTTAGGTAAAACAATTTGAAGTTTTAAAATGTTAAAAATGCATTAGTAACTCACGGTTTGTCAATTTTAAAACTAATGCTAGATTTTGTTATGTCTCCACAGGACAAAGGGAAGTTCTGTCTGACATACGAAGCCTCCATGACCCGCTTGTTCCGTGAGGGGCGAACAGAAACCGTGCGCTCCTGCACCGTGGAGGCTTGTGACTTTGTTCGTGCCATGCTCAGAAATGAGCCCGTAAGTTTCAACAACATCCCCTCAACTCTGAAAAACGGTGCTAACGACCGAATCTTGTTTAAGGATGCAAACTGTGTAATTGCAGAGAGAAGAGTGCCTCAGATTGCTCAAAATAGCAGCAGAGAAACACCAAAACATGTACCGCCTGGCAATGACAGGACAAGGCATCGATCGCCACCTTTTCTGTCTCTATGTGGTTTCCAAATACCTGGGAGAGGACTCGGCATTCCTCAAGGAGGTATGAGATGTGGTTGAAAGCTATTTTTGGAAATGATGTTCTTAAATCTTGTCATCATGTTTCTTGTAAGTCGCTGTCAATAATGAGATTAATATTGTTAGAATGCATCTAATTAATAATCACACTTTTATGAACATTGGGAGTGATGAACCGTGACACTTTTTGTTTTGTTTTTTATACTACTAAGAACAGTTTGTGCTCTCCTTGATCTGTGAAATAAATGTTTGTTTTCTGTTTAGGTTCTGTCGGAGCCGTGGAGGCTGTCCACCAGCCAGACTCCTCTGCAGCAGGTCGAGCTGTTTGATCTGCTCAGACACCCAGAGTTGGTGTCCTCCGGAGGTGGCTTTGGTCCAGTAAGTTTAGATTCATTTGTCTGGATAGTCATGTTTAAACGCTGAGGAAAGGTTTATGTGCAGTCAACCTGTAATGCAAGTTATAGTTTTAAAACTTTCTTTGTCCACCAGGTGGCTGACGATGGTTACGGCGTCTCCTACATCATTCTTGGTGACGACCTCATCAACTTCCATATCTCCAGCAAATACTCAAGTCCAGAAACTGTAAGTTGTCCTCCTATGCAGACAGTTCTCAATCATTTATCTCATTTAATCTCTCCAAAAGTACTACATTTTATTATTATTTTTTTTATTTTAGGACTCCCATCGTTTTGGAGCCAACATCAGACAGGCCATGCTGGACATCCTGAATCTCTTCCAGCTTGAAAAGAAAAACAACGATGCCAAGTGATCATCCTCTTTATTAGTGAAACGAAGACACAAATCACTGTTTTAGCAAAACATTTATTCTTCCTTCAGCTTGTACAGAATCACTTAATGGATATGGGGTTAATTTTAAGTTGATTTATGTTACATAAATAAGGAATTTTGGGAGAAACATCTGTGTGAACATGTTTGTGGAGCTGTTGTGCGTACTGTATGTGTAGGAACTGCCAGCCTCTGGCACAGGTGGTGCACAGATCAAAGTATTTATTTGCAAAACTGTACTTACTGGTGCCTTGGTGACCTGCTAATGTAAAGAAGGGTGGAACGGAAGGAGAAAATTCTAGTCTTGAATCAAGTTTGTAATTACTCATTGAATGATGTAAAGGTTTGTTCAGTAGCATCATCTGATATTTAGTTGTGTTTTAAGTTGTAAGATGGTGCAATATGTTCATTAGTTTCCATCCTTATTCTGTGCATTCTTGATTGAAGCCTCTTTAGTTGCAGCTCTTGAAAAATGTCTAACTTACAAAAACGGCAAACTTGAAGTTGAATATGAAGTTTTAGGTTGTATATGGTCTTCATGCTTCTGTAAAAAATAATTCCAAAAAATTGGCTTTGATCTGAAATGTAACCCTGTACCTGTGTGATTCTGAACACAACACACAAGACAGGCAGCTGGTGCCACGCTCTAATGTCCATTACCTTTCAGACTCGGTTGTACAATCAGAGTGTTCAGTTTTAACTGTTATGATTTTATGATGTTGCCATGAAGGGAGACGCTTGTTGTTTTCATACTCAGGTTTTGCTCACTAAGCCTGTTATCAAAGTGCCGGCAAGAGCACTGAAACATTACTGCTTATTAGGGTTACACAATACTAGGAAGACATGCGATTGTGATAACATTGAAAACTGCGATAATCATCAGTGGGGATGAGTCCACATTATTCTCCTTCTCTTTTTCTTTCACCACATTGCTCCCAGCTCCCTGTGTGCTTTTGGATTTTGGGCACTATCATCTAAATCAATTGTGGGCATTTAGGTCAGTGGGGCCCTTCTTATATTGCAGTGACAAGAATTGTTTGATATATTGTGCAGCTGTGATTCTTATTCTGATAAACTACAGTAAAAGTTGATCTGCAGTACAGTACTCAGTTGCATTAACATAAATAAAGATGGACGAAGCAACTTCATTAACTTGCGTTGTCCAAAATTGAAGCCAAACTGTCTGTTTTTTTTTCTTTGTTTTGTTTTTATTAGGGTGGAGCCACCGTGTCGTATTTTTGGAGCTAGAACTAGGATTGTGTGGCTGTACCCTTGATAAAGAAGTCCTGCCTAAATAACCCTCCAAACTTGTCACACTGTCAGTCACAGTGTAAGACAAATCTTTGATTTTTAAACCTCACAAGTTGATTAAAACTATGAACAAATGTTAAAAAACACACATTTACACAAACAACAGCAAGGTAAGAGCTACCTAATTCAACAAAAATCAACTCCTGGGGGGGAAAAGATTTCTGAAGTCTATTTTTATTTTCCAGGCAGGCAAACTTCCTGTTCAGTTCAGAAATTGTTCTGCAGCCGTCCACTGGGGGGCGCTCGTCCATTGTGGCTTCAAGTTCTGGGTCTTGGGCCAGTGTCTAGTTATAACTTAAGTCTGTGGTTGGTGGAAAGAACAACTTGAAGTATCTATGAAAGTCAGACGTGACTGTAGGATGTAAATGTGACGGTGTGGCCAACTGTTTCTATTTCTGATCGCAGAAATACTGAAGAGTTATCAGGACTTACTGTACTGTGGTGGTGCAGGATTATTTGGTAGATGTAGATTTTTTTTTTTTTCTTGAAGAAACTCAAATGGCAGTGAGGGTTTGATTTGTCTTGAACAGGAATCGTTTTTTATGTATATGTTGTCATTTCATTATGTTAATAACCTGCTAATTCAGATTCGTACTTATGTGCTGAATGTGGCGAACGATGAGCATTAAGTTGAAGCTTTTCTGATTTAAGAAGATAAATGTACACAGAATGCTTTGGTTTGGGTTTTTTTTTGTGTGTGTGTGTGAGTGTGTGTGTTTTGACATGACATTTTTACTATCAGACTTTGCCAGTATGTGGTGGTAGTTGTTGGACAGTAGAGCTCATGTTTACACTGCTGCATGTCTTTTTTTTTCTTTTTTTTTTTTTTTAAAATAAAGCTGTACATGTTTGCCTTTTTAATTTAAAATTATGTAAAAAAAAAAAAAAAAGACAAGCAGCTGATATACCAAACAAAGTTTTAACAATAAAGTGAATGTCTGCCAGCTGTATTTCTTAACCTTATTTCTTATTTGCAGTGGGATTTCTCATTTGAACAATTGTGAAAACTGCTTTTCATTTAAAGCTAAAAACATTGTTAGGGTTACCGTAGGAGCTTTGGACAAATAAAAAGCTAAACATCATACAATTTCCACCTCAGTCATGGTTTGTTCTAATTTAAGGGGTTAAATTTTCTCTTATTTGTGTCTCTTTAAACATAAACAGCTCTGTTAATCAGCTTTTCTTGTTTCTATCCAATTGTAAACCTCTTTAAAACAACCTCATGTGAAAATGAGATCTTTCCTTCCTGAGCTCGGTGTTTATTTAATCAAAGTAAAGCTGCTGATGGTATTACCCTGCCATATGGACAGGTGGTCGGGCTCATGTGGAAAGCACCCAGGAGCTGCTTCCGTCTCGGAGGGTATTAATACATTCCTTCGCTTGGACTAATCAGGGTGTGTTCAGTGGTTCTATTAAAATGGGAGACATTTAAAAAGCCTTGCGAGGCGACGCATTTCTAAAAAGAGCAGAAAGGAAGTTATTACTTTTAAAACATTTCCTCCTAGCTTCTGCGCAGCAACTATATCTCTATTTCTGTACTTCCTTTCCTTTCACACGCCTCCAAAATGATACCCTAATGTCCCCGCAGCTTTCTGGATGATGACGTTTCAAAACTGTACTCGGGTTCTCTGGAGATGTACAGTTGATTTATTCAAAAGCCAGATCTTTTTTGTTTTGTTTCATGTCCCAGTCAAAAGCATAATGTGCGTCGCTTTCAGCTCATTAGGAATGATCTGAAATGGATTTATTCAAAGACGATCAGTCAACATTTTTTTCAGTTTAAAATGCAATAAATCAGGAAAACAATGACAAATCCACGGAGCTTTGATGACTGGATTGTGAACGAGCTTTCAGATTAGATTGTGCACCTAGTTGGCAAACTGGAAAACCCATTTGTTCGTGAGCAGACATTGAAACCTAAAACCTTGACTTGCACTTTCTAAAAGTAGACTTTGGAGAGATCTGCACCCTCTGCTTGTCACCAGTTTAATTCATGTGCCTCTTGCTCCACAACACACTCAATGAAAAGAAGGGAGCGAATGAAACCGATCTTGTTTTATGAGCTTATTTTAATGCACACAACAGGAGGGATTCTTCCATTTTGTCTGGTGGTAAACACTGCTAATCATTCACCGCAGAGTACAACATTGTTCAAATTATTGCTACTGTACGTGTGCCTCTCTTGACTTGGATTTTGGCAGAACAGTTTGTTTTTCCTGCTCTGCTGGACACCTTACGTAATGTTTTGTTACACTCAAAACTAATTGAGTTGATTTAATGAACATGGAGAAAATAATTGGAACACTGTTCGGTCATTAATGTTAGTTTAAGGGGGGGGGGGTCCTTAACCATAAAATGTCTGGAGGGAAGTTGGCCTTTGGGCTTTTAAATATTATTAAACTCATTGTTTCTGTGAAAATAAAAAGAATGATTCTGAATATGAGAGATCATCAGATGAAGGTCATTTCAGGTTTTCCCCAAATCAGTTCTCCAACCTTGGCTGAAAGAGTCTCGACTCAAGTCTCTCACACTGAAACTTCACCCCCCCACGAGCCGTGGAGCCACACTACGTCTTGTGAATTTTATCTGGCTGAGAGCAGCGCCCAGATTTCAAGAAGTGCCATATGAATCTAATAGTTAGGGCGAGAGTGTAAACAGAGAGGGCGAAGGGACCCTGCATGTCTGCGACCAGCTGCACCTGTCCAACTGCACTAAAGGAGCGGGGGACCGGGGACCGGGGCCCCAAGGTGGAGCTCAGCCAAGTGGCCGTAGGAGACGAAGGTAAGGAAGCTGAGGTTCTCCAAGAAGTTCTCGGAAGCTATAAATATCTTTTAGGAGGTTTAGGTGGTATTAGTGGAGTTGCCCACATGATCAGATACTTTCTGGCCTGAGGAATTAGAAAAGTCTTGCAGACTTTTAATCTCACTCATCACGGACAGATGAGTAGAAACAAACAGGAAGGAAACAGAAATTATAAGCTCTAATTTACTTTCATTGAGAAATCTGTTTATGTAACCTAAAGAACTAAAGGTGCAATTCAACCAGAAAAACTGAAAACCATGGAAAAATAAAACATTGACTCCTCAAAACTATATGACCAAATCAAAAATAAATACAAATAAACAACTTTGTAAGATCACAATATTTGTTACTGTTTATATATTTTCAGTTTTGCTCTCTTTAAATTAGTTCCTTAAGCAAATAAAAAATAAAAATTTCGGTACTTTTTGAAACAGATTTTTCTTTCTTTGATTTTTTTTTCTTTACTTATTTACTAAGCCAAAAAAATTCTAAAACACTGAAAAGGTATCAGGGAATGAGAAATAATTTTATCTAAAAAAACAACTCAAAATGTCACAAGGCTTTAAGAAAATGTAAACTTTATTGCAACTTTGTCATTCTACATTCTCTGATTTACAGAAGAGAAAAAAAAACATTCATAATGGCACAGTCATCGTACTTTTCTTGCTAATACTGCAACAATCCGGACTCTTGTCTCTGTCCGGATTTAGGAGTGGCACGTTATTTTTAAGGCATATTGTTTTGCAAGGAATAACACAAAAGAGCTTTTCCTGCAGTGTGTTTTTGAAAACTGTATATTTAGGCACTGACATAGGAACATTAAAAAAAAGGAAATTTCTCACAAAAAGGGGTGTGGAAAATCCCTGTGGGCTTCTCATACATTCTGCTCTTTGAGAGATTAAGACATCAGTGTGATCACAACATGCTACGTTGCACTAAGACATTAGGTGAACTGAAGTTTCATTAGACCTGAGTGTTTTAATCAATACAGTAAACAGTTAATTTTGTGGTGGAACTCGTTAAGAAACAAGTCTGTGTCAGAACTGCTGGCCGGTAAAGGTTCTTCTGCAAAAAATAAATTTCAAAAAATTAAAAAAATCAAAACAAAAAAAGCAATAGTGATAGAGAGCGAGTCGTATCCTGATTTATCTAAAAATGACCATTTTTCAGAGGGAGATTTTAAATATGATCACAGGATAAATCTCATCAGAGCATTAGGTCAAATAATGTCCTGGTTTAACCCTCCTACCAATGCAAAGAAAGCAACAAATGTGCGTGCAGACAGTCCAAAGAACAGCGAATCGATGGTTTTTACCACGTCTTATGAACTAGGGCTGCACAATATATAACAAAAATTTAATATAGCAGTATCAGTGTGTCTAATATTGACATTGCAAAGGATTAAAAAAAATGCAGACACAAACTGTATACAAAAACTACAAATTTGGACGCCCGCTCCTCTAATTATCCACAGCCGGCACATGGAGAGTGCTGTGAACATTTTAATGACATGAACATGTGGGTTTATTGCAACTGATATCATCGTTGCCATATTTAACACCAATACCATGAATTCATTTTTAAATATATTGTGCAGCCCTACTATAAACCACCTGCCACCCTTTAATTAACAGAAAACTGGTTTGGTTTCTTTTTGAACCAATGCATTTCGATCACAGCACTATTTCCATGCTCCACTCAGGTAATGTCCATTTGTGCTGGAAACAATCCAACTATCATCTAATCCTTGTACAGAACCAGTTTTTAGGCTTTGAACTGGGCTGGTTTTGGTTGAAATGCATAAAATGTGAACAAAATTGAAAAAAACTGAATCAAACCAGTTCTCTGTCAGATGAAAAGCTCCTTAAATTTCAAAACTGATCACCAATCAGTGCTGTGAACGGTTTAAGGTCAAACATTAATATGGCTCTTTAATTGACAGAATTTTCATATGAAGTCATTTCTGAAAAAAAGGAGTATTTTATTTAAATGTTTTAGTACATTTGGGGAAATGAGCTAGCTTACTAGCATGTTGTGAATCACAGTATTGTGCAAAAGTTGTAAACCATCCCTAACTTTTTTAGGCTTTTCTTTCAAGGAGCCAGACTTTCATGTAGTTATCGTCAGCTGATATGAAAGACAGGCAATCATGTAATTACATGTGTCTCTGTGCGTGTTTGTCTGCTAGCAAAATATCTCATGAATCACTGAATGGATTTCAATGAAACTCTCAGAAAGTAATCATTGCATGTAGATCTGCGACTAATTAACTTTTTAAGACAACCCAATTCAAGAGGGCCATCACAGCGAATCAACCTAATAGTTATAACTTAGTTATTTGTACAAATATTGAGCTAAGATTTGGTGTGGTAGTAGCTGAGAATCATGCCTAACACATACTCTGAGTGCTAACAGATCACGCAGGAACTTTCCCTAAGACTTTGGCATTTAAAGCAACAGATGATGTGCCTTCCTTCAGGGAACTCCACCATCATATTTTAATGTTTTGAGCAATAGCTCTTAATGCTTTCTGAAGTTCTTTTTATTTATTTATTTATTTTTTTTACTATTGACACTCATTTCAATATTTTTTTTTCTTGTATCTGACCCTGATCATGATTCTGCAGTGTGCTTAAAAAAGGAGAAAAAGTTAACAAATGAAGAATCAGGACTTCAAAACAAAACTAAACTAAACTAAACAAAAAATCATCAGATGAGCAAGATCTAAAAGTCACAATTTAAAAAAACCTTCAGCAAACACCTAACATAGCTCTTTGGCAATTATTTTGTTGGGCTATTATACTTATTTCATGTCTGTCCAAGACTTTGTTACAAACTTTGTTATGTTGGATCTTGGTAGCTTTAGGATGAACTCACTGCCTCCATATCACCAGTCTTTAACTGTACTCAAGTAGGGTGTTGGAGTTTTATATGAACAAGATACACCAGTGACACAATTTACAAAAAAATCACCAAAATAAGCAAATTTCCCCAAATGTGACTTTGAAACTTTCTATCCACTTGGTCGGCGTTGTCTTCTAGGCTCTCTTTATAACTTTATGTGGCTCCCAAGGAAGAGCATTTTAACACAACAACAGTTAGCAAGTCAAACATAAAATCAGTCATTTATAACCCCCAGCTACAGTAAGCTCTTGTAAAGGTCAAATTTGATCTAAACTTAAATAAATGCAAAGTTAAAACAACAGTAACTTGGGCTCAAGTTCTCTGGTGTACAGTACTACAATACAGTGGTGTAATCATCTCGAACTGCTTTACAAATATGTCCGATAGCGTGATGGGTTGTTGTGTAATGACTTTATAAAGCAGTGAGCAACAAGAATTTGAGGTACATTCATTTAACATCAGCCCCACAGCCTGATTGGTTCAAGTAAAAGCCTTTCTGATGAGTAAGCAAGACATCCACAGTGCATCTGTCCCCACTGGCAGCTTTCTGCGACGTAATTTCCTCCTATTAAGCGGTTCCCTCGAAAACAGCCTTTTCAAAAGTCTTCCTTTGTTTTTCCGTTTCTTCGTTTGGTCTTCTTGAGAGATTCTTTGAGCCGACATTGGGGCTTGCTTTGTTCCTCCTCATGAAGAGAGCCAGCAGCAACTATAAATTTTAAAGACTGTTGAAAGGCAGTATGTAAACACACAGATTTCTCAGGAACTATACAAAAAAACAGGTGAATTAATAAAAAAAAAAAAGTCCAGAAACAAATCAGCCGAGAGGTAAAACTGATTAACATTTTCTTTCTTTTAAAAAAGGAAGAAAAAAACCACTCAAAAAGAGAAAAATAAAAAGAAATTTTCAGCTTTAAAGTGCAAGTATTTGAAGTCTTTCTCAAGTGAGAACTTGAGAGAGTGTCCATGGTCTTTAGGGGGAAAAGTGCAAGTTGAGATCAGGACACTTTCAGAAAAGTTTTTTTTTTTTTTTAAGAATTTGATTCAGAACAGTAACAGTACAAGTCAGGTGATTCAGTGGATTAGTAAGGACTCAGCTTCTCCGTAAGAAAACAGCCACCTCCTCCAGAGGAACAGGATAGTCCTGCAGAAACGTCCCCCCATCAAACACCTGCGCATTCCGGCTGTCCTGCCACTGGAAGCCCCCGTCAGGTAAATAAATATCCCTCTGCACCGCCCCCTTCTCCACCACTGGCGCCACCAGGACCTGAAAATAGCAAAGTTGAAACAAATTTACAAGTCGGAGGTTGTGCGCCTTGTCAGAAAGACAATCAGGTCACCAACTGGATGCCAAGTACATCGGATGCTGAAAAGAGGAACCCGATCCTCCCCTGTGAGAACGCCATTAAGTCACCTCGTCTCCGATGAGAAACTGGTCATCGATGGTGAAAGTCATTGGGTCACTGGGGCTGAGCCACCACATTGGCCGGTAGATGGGGTTTCCCGTCAACTGCCACTCCTCTGCATATTTCTCTATCAGTGGAACCACATCCCTCTGGTGCTTTGCTATGTAGGTCCGAGTCAGGTTTAACACCTGGAGGGGGCCATAGATTGAAACATTTCATCATGGTTGCATATGTTTAAACTCCAATAATATTTTGATATTACTACCAAAGGTCAAAGAACACTGTTCCTGATCCAGACTCATGTTTTGAGGTGTTGGTTTGTAAGTTTTACCAGTGCTGTGGGTGACGGAAATGGAAGAATAAAATAAAAGAAATCAACAAGACAGTAATAATGGTGATTCAATGCTGGTCCATTAGCCCCCTTAATAAGGTCTGCAAAAGAAAACTGTGTCATCCTTTCACTTGGATGTGCTAATGGAACTTAAGAGCCGCTCTTTGTTTCTTCAGTGGGTTCAACGCTGTCCAAGTGTTTCTCCTGTCTCCCTCTGTCCAAATGACCTCAGCATTCCAAAAAGGGTCACATCCTCATCAGTGTCCCATGACAAAAACATAATTTGACCATGTCTATAAAAAATAAGTGCTTTCATGAAATGGGATTGAGCAAACCTTGAATACCAGCCCAGGTCTGAGTGGCTCTAATTGAGAAGCCAGGCGTGTGTGTGGGTTTCAGGTTGGGCTGCTATTCCATTCCGGCGAAGTCGTTTTTGTGGCCCATCTATGACAGACTAAAGTCTCACACATTCTAGAAATTAAGGTGCTCATTTCACCTACAGTAAAACTCATAAAAGAGCTATTTATCACGTGCTTCACAGCAGCCTGTTTTCCACTAAATGCCGGCTCAGGCTCACTTCATTTGACTTTATAAGCTGAAGGCTATGTTACATACCGAAATGGAAAACTTGCTGCTGTCAAATGTCTAGCTGTCCAAAAGCTCTATTTTTATCTTTGTCACGCAATACAAGTCACAACCAGTATTTTTTCCTTGCCTTCATTTCTGCTACACGTAAAAAAAATCCAGCTCATCGATCCCAGTCACATTTGTCCATCCTTATAATAAAGTATTTTTCCAAAACTTGTTCTCAGATTCATTAACATTCCAGCTGAAGTGGCCCTCGAGAGTAAGAGTGAGCCATAAATCTAAAATAGGGATTGTAATTCAAAACAGATGGACTTCTTAACCACAGGTGAATGAGACGAGGAAAGGCGGGAAGGGCAGAGGAGGGGTGAAAAGATCCGTCGTCCTCTCAAGAAACACAAACAGTTTTTAGGAACCTGACCTCGGGCACCTCATTGTCAAAAATATCAATATCTATTACTAGAAAATGTACACTTTGTTTTCCTGCTGAGTGCAATGAACAGTTCGTTCTGTGATTTCAAGTGGAGAGGATTTGGGTTTAGTTCTGCTTCCTCTGCAAGAACATCAGTGGGAACTGAACTGAAGACAGGTGGGTGGGTCAATAAACCACATCTTCAGTGTCATACGACCTCCCTCACTTCATTGTTCTCCTAAAGTCCTCACAAGTTCTTATGAAGAAGTCAGCTGTTGCAGCCTGCTGCTCTCTGATTGGTTGCGGACTTGTTGTTTGGTTTACGGTTGTGTTTACCTGCTCCTCTCCACAGACCCAGGGTGGCGTGTGGAAGCTGATAACTGGGAGGAAGGCTACGATCTCCAGCCAACGGATGAACAGCTCCAGATCTGTGACCAGGTCTCCAGACAGAGAGCCTCCTGAAAGGCAAAATACTCACGATGAAGGAAAGAAAAGTCATGGTTATAGAGCCATGGGCACTTCAAACTGTGATTGGCTGTTAAGATGAAGGAATTCAAATAAATCCAGAAACAGATTCTGGGACTTATGGTGTTGATTAGAAAGAATTGAGTCCCATGTTTTGTGTTCTGCAGATACAATTATAAAAGTGGACTACTGATCAATAAAACGACTTTCTCTTGATTATAGTCACTTGCCAATGTTTTAGTGAAACTGTAATCTACCATCTGTTTTCTTTGTTACTGACAGCTCTCTGTTTTCTGCACTTCAAAGTAAATACTTTTCTCACAGACAGGCTTTGAACCACCATCTGAGGAATTTCAAAAATCACAAGAATACACTTGATTTTTTCACCAGAAAAATAAATTGAAATATAAAAATAAACCATTAAGTTATCAAAATGGTAAAAAAAATGCATAGACTATTGTATTACCTACTGCATCAGGAATGAGGAAGTTGTATCCCAGCAGAGTATGGTGCAGCAAGGAGGGAATAATGGCTCTCAGTCCCATCGGACCCCAGTCAGACTGTAGGGGGGTCATCCTCACAAACACCGGCTTGTGGTTCGACCTGAGGAGCACAATAAATTGTGATAAATGTGTGAAAAATTAGGAAAGAAGCAAATTTAAGATATCATAATTAAGTAAATGAAACTTTCTGACAAACGGCCTCTTTGAGAAAACAGGCTCAAAGAATTTGGCGCTTGAGAGGATTACCGTGTTCCTGCAGTCACGATGGTGGAGTCTCCGATGCTGGTGGCCAGGTCAGCCAGGAGTTCGATGTACTTATCGCCACTCAGAGCCTGCGGTGGCCGCAGGGCCTGCTCCTCAAACAGATTCCCCTCGCCCCCCTCCAGCATGATGTACTCCATTCCTAAATGGGCCTGCAGGGATCCCACCCTGTCCAGGAACCAGCTCACTGCTGCTGGGTTTGTAAGGTTTAGCTTTACACAGAACTTTCCTCGCCACCGACTCATCACGGGGATCTGGATGGGAGGACAGCAGCACGAGAATATCACATTGAAGTACTTTTATGCTACAATAACAGGTGGAGTTATTCTGAAAGTACAGTTTAGTATTAGTGAACTTTTCATCTGAATCAGAGACAGTTCTGCACTTGAAATTACCAAGCAACCTGAACTAACAGCTGATGTGTATTATTAATCATCAGCAATTCTCATTTTGTTGTATTTCTAGAGTTTTACAGACTCAGCTTTAAATTTCCAGCAGTTAAGAAGGGACAAGGAATGGGGAGTTACTCCAGAGACTGCATTGTCTAATTAACAACAGTGTCTCTGTTGTTGAAGTCATACATTTATTTTTTCAAACAGTGATTTCCTTTTTCAAAAATATCAAACTTGAACAAACGCTGCAGGTTCAAACTATATTCTTAAGAGAATATCTGGTTTCATTTCAATGTCACTATAGTTTTCTTGTTGCTCGAAGGAACTATGATGAAGAACTTAAATGACATGAAATGTGTTTTAAATATTTAGATATATCAGAACTGAGATGATGTGAAGGATTTACACTCATAAGGAAGGCAGCTATGACCCAACAACTGCAAAGTAACTTTAAATTTAAGGGTCAAACTTTAAATATGCTGTATAATTTTTGGAGTTAAATATTTTGCATGGGGATTGTTTGTGCCTCCCCATCCTCACCAGCGTTCCCTGCGTGGCCGAGGGGAGACCGAGCCAGAAGGCCTCTGTGCCATCCATGAGGGAGGTGTGGAACTGCGTGGTGTCCACGCCCAGGAAAGGGGACAGGGTGATGGAAATGTTAAGAAGCTTGACAAGTGGGAGGTCCCTGGTCAGTCTCTTGGACATCCCTCTTTTCCTGTTGCTGAGGTAGTCATGGTCCTGCAGAACGACATGGGGATACAAGTCAACGTTCAGTTCAGTTTACAACACGTGGACACTTTGCATTGGAAACCTGCACTGTTGATGATATAACCTCAGTAGAATCCATTTAATGCGTTCAAATTCTCTAGGGTTCACATGTTAAGTCAAACAGAAATTTCAGATTACATAACTGAGGAACAAAACGTCTTAAGAACAAAGAGGCTGACCTCAGGAGGTGAAAGAGTTGTGGGAAGAAAATCGAGATTAGTACATGTTGTATAAGTTCTCAGGTTTGGGTTTCCAGATTTAAAAAGTGAGAAAAAAAGAAAAGAAGGATTTACCAAAAAGGCCAAATGTAGGTTGCATTTTATTTTCTAAACATACAAAAAAGGCAACTTTATTTAGCTTTTTTGCTTAAAAGGGTGTCAGACTAATGACTGACTGAAATTCTACACAGCCAAAAATAATAAGATCACAGTGCAGCTGATATTCTACTCGTTGTGTACTTACATTTTATTATCAACTTTATGTTCCCATTAAAGACTGTGTGACTTGTTTTATACAGCACTGTCTGAGAGAATTAAGATGATGTAGAGCAAATAAATTAACAACAATCGGTTAATATTTCTTTATGAATCAACAACCTTGAAATTCCAGGAAAGTCCTGTACGCTTAATGCAATCCATCAACTGTTATTCCTTCTGTTTCTCCTCCTTCTCTTTGTCCGCTCACACCTACTGAACTGGAAACGGGAACATGCTGTTACCATTGTGTGTTTACAGGACACTCTTTGTTGGACTCATTATGTGAAACTCCACCAGCCTTCTGCTCTGCTGCGGGACGCCTGGTCCGATCGCAGCATCCAGCTGGTGTCAGAATCACCTGCTCCAGTTAGTCTTGGCTGGGATCTCCTCGGACCCGATTCTTCACCGTCCTGCAGTTACCGCGCTCTGAGTAATCTGAGCTCTGTTAGAGGAGGATTTGTTTATTTTCTCACAACTATATTTGTTTTGTAATGAAACATTAGCAGATATTAACACGGATCCACTTCGTTGTGGATTTTTCCGAGCAGTTTGGAATAACTCTTGATAAATGTAAAACGATACCAGACCATAGCCCAAATAATATTTGTAGCTAAATTACCTGAAATCATACTAAATGAGCATGACCTTTTAGGTTTTATGATTTCATTCCTTTATTCTGCAGAGTGACCGATACTCTGAAACAACATGAAGGCAGAAAGACATTTTTATTTTCCTTCACTGTGCCATTTCTATAAACCTGTTCTCCCTCCTTTGTCCCCGCCTGTCATCAGTCTGAAGATCCACTTAAGTAAACTCTTTCATCTCTTGCCAGTTTTGTTCCTCTGTGCAATGAACCCTCACCAGCCTTATTCCCCAGACAATTAAATGGGAGAATTAAGAAACTGTATAGCAAGAAATGGCTTGCAGTGTATTGCATGAAATGGCCAAAAAAAAAACAAAAAAACAAGCCCTCACAAAATTCAAGCAAATAATAAGTGCATGTTTGCAATCGTTGATTGACATCAGCTTTAATGGGCACTTTAAAGCAATAATAAGGAATAAAACTGTAAAGTTGAAAATGGAGCATTCAGACAAGATTAAAGAATGACTAAATTCAGGTAGGTGAAGCACATATATAACTAAAATGTTCTGAACAAACATGCTTTTATGATGAAGGTAAAAGTCCTATCATTTGTGAAAAATGGACATACAGTGGTTGCAGAATTTAGAGTTTTTTTAAACAGGTTACAATATTTTAGTGATTTTAGGTATGAGAACGGTTCCTATCTTATTTAATCTTATCTTGAAAATCATTATTCACACTTTTGTTTATTTACTTACTTATTTTAGTTTAGATTATTACATAATGCTCTTTTTAAAAACTTGTTTTAACAATCATCTCCAGATAGTACAAATTGAAGAATACACGTCATTCCTATTTTAAAGTCTCTGTATTGGTTACCAAGTACTTTTAGATTTTGTTTTAAGGGGCTTTTTGGTCAAGCTCTTCAGGGTATGTATGTACATTTCAACTCAGACCCCCAGGTCATCTAAGTAGAGATTAACATCTCCTTGAACCAAATTAAAAACTGTTGTTATTGCATTTTTCAAGCAGTTGTACGTCAACTCTGGAATAAGCTTCCTTATGTTTTCTAGCAAACAGTGTTGATTCTTATCAAAAGAAGCAGTTTTTTAATCGGTGAAACTTCTATTAAGACAGAATTTATTTTTATGAAATCAAGCTGTTTTTTTTTCTCCAATCTTTTCTACAGTCTATAGTATTATTGTGATCAAGTTGTTTTGGTACTAGCTTTTAGCAACTTTAATGAGATTAAAGTTTTGCCTTGCTCACCAGCTATCTGTCTCTCATTTTCAAATAAAACTGAAGATTTTATCTTTCCCTGATGTTGAAGCCTGTACAAAAATAATGATGATGCATTTAGGGGAAGCAACTATACTATACTTGTACTATTTAAACTATAAAAGGAAACCAGAAAGCTTGCTAGGTAAAAAAACAAAAAAACGTCTTTGTTAGTAAAGTATTTAACAAACTAAAGCTAAAACTGCACTTAGACTTTAATGCCTGGAAGAAGACACAGTACAGTTCAGTGGACAGCATGTACCATATCTGAGAGGAGGGTGGTGGAATGTTCATTGAGGCTGATGATTCCCTCCCCCAGCTGATGTCTCTTCAGACGATTAGAGAAGGTTCTCAGCTCCCTCTCCACCTTCGGCCCTGAATCCACGTTAGCGAGCAGCTTCCAAAACGGCAGCCTGCAGGGCACACACGAGCCTAAATCAGGACCTATTCATGACTCACCAGTGGGAGAAAGCTCCAACCTCGTCTTATCTCGATCTACTCTGAACTCACCACAGTGTTTTCATGTTCGGCAGCTCTCGGCTGTGCTCCGAGAGCTGTTGCACCGCTTCCTGGTGAGCGCCCCTGACATTGTGGGCCACACACACAGTGTACTGAAGGGGAAGACGCTCCATACTAGGCAGTGACTTCAGACAGAATTGCTGTCTGCTGTCCACCCCGAGCTGCACAGGATTATCAGGTGATACAAGCACGGCGACTCCTGCAGGGTGGGAAGCAGACAGGACAGGGGCCGTTAGTTTACTGCATCAGACTTGTCAGAAACAAACAGAATGCTTTGAGGAATTTTGGCAGACAAATACTGTAAAATCAAATCTCAGAGTAAAAAAAAAACAAACTGATGCAAGAGAAGCACAAAATCTTTATCTGTCAGTCCTAATGATTATCTAAGCAATAAACTATAAGTAGTGCAAGTAAGATTCCACTTATATGACACTGAGTGCGAGTGTTACTGAGACCAGGATGAAGTGTTGTGGGAGGCAGAGGCAGTGTCAGCTGATATTGCTCCACTCAGATGTAAGAAAAACACTCTCTAGAATGAGATGTTCCCGTGTTGTGTGAGTTTGGCAGCAGGTTGCGCACCAATGAGAGAAGAGCCAGGTAGTCAGGAAACATGGGTTTGCATTTGATCACTGAAACCCGAGGACCGTCCTCTCCGTCCCTCGTACAGAAAACAATAACACCTGCCACGAAGTGAGTCAACTTAAACCTCCTGAAACCCTCCAGCTGGAAGTCTTCCTGTGAGCATTTACAGGTCTCGAGAATTGAAATAACCCAATTATGCGTATCAGAAAATTGCGTCCTCAGATGCAGTTGCCCTGCGAGGAATGCCTCGTCCCTCTCATGTTACCCTTACCCTCACCACTTCCAGACTCCCACCTTCTCCCTCGTAGCTTTAACTACTCTCTCTTCCCCTCCGTTCCGTCCAGCTATGCCGTCATTCCCATCTAAGGTCAGTAAAATCCAAGCAGAGCTGTTAACCCTGACTCTCATCATGACCCTCGGTTTGAGTGTTTTCACAAGCCGCTCAAAGCTCTCAAACTGAGGATTTGAGGTTTTGAAGCTGATCTCCGAACAGATTAAACTGTCTGAGAAGCTGGTGAAAGCTCGGTTGGCTCTCTCTGGTTTCAATGTGCTCACTGTTCTCATGCAGGCAGCGTGCTCATGTACCGGTTTATAATCAGATTAATCAGAGATCAATATTTATGTGCTGCATAAAGCCAATGAAAAGCCTTCAGCCTGAAACTAATTCTCACGTGTTTGCAACGGATAATGTCAAACAGATACTGGTAACACCTCAGCTGCTTCTCACAAGGTATTAAGTCACCGCCTCACTGCTTTTTACAGATACGTGTGGTAAATACACAACTGTAAATGTAGAATTTTACTATCAGAAACCCTGTTCCATGTGTGATGTGCATTTTATAATGCCAAGCCTTGTCATTTACAAGATAAAAATATAAAATACTGCACAGAGCATTGCTAATTTATTCTGTAATAAAACAAATATGTACAGTACAGTGGAGTTGAAAGTGGGTCAGTGGAGAAACTGTTATACGTTTACAGAAAGAAATGAAACATAAGCAGTGGAAATAAAAACCACGAGAGTAAACCAGACACCAAACAGCCTCACAGAATGTTGTGAGATACATCAAGCTGCATGAAAACACGCATCCAGGATGGAAAAGTATAGTGTGAAATTGCAGCGATGACTTCCAAAGATTTTATTTTTTCCGTTTGGAAATAATGCAACAAAGCCTCAAATAAATGGGACAAAACTTCCTGCTGTTTCTCCCTCCTTATCTTCAAAGTTATACTAAATCTTGTTTCATGTGTTTATGCAGCTCTACCCACTTTGCGTGTAGTGGGATGCCTTTTTGCTGTCTAAGCATGACTCTATAAGCCTTGTGCTTAGTAAGACACAAACATTGCCTCTCTAATTGTGCATACCGCACAAGAGTGGGATCATTTAAATAAAATCATGCAGGTTTGAGGTATAAAGTTACAGCCGAGGTGGGATACCGAGAGAAAGCAAAAAAGGGGGCGACCCTATTTTTAGGACAATTATTTTAAAGTTCCAAGTATCTCGTAAAACATTTTCCAGTCACTGTGAGAGGGTGAAATTATAAGCCCCACTAAAAGTATCCTCTCACCTTTAACAGGGCAGCAGCAGCAGCGTTTTGAGGGCGGATTTGAGTGATTTGACACACACATTCCTCGATTTTACAATGGCAGAGCGAAAGCACAAATCAAATAACTTTCACGCTCACGTAGAGAACCAGGCACTTCCTCACACACACACACGTACCCCTTCTTTAATGGGAAACTGCAGACATGCAGGACTTATAGGACCATAAAGGTTTGACACTTTCTTCTCTCAGTCTGAAGTGAATATTTGGAGGTGGTGGCGGAGCATTATCTCGGAGGTCTGAAAGGTTTTAATGTGGCATCTATAGGATCTCTGAAAGAGGCTGGTCTGGAGGAAAATGTTACAACCTTAAGGCCTTGCTGCTGCGGACCAGATGGGCTGCACTCCCTTACCTGTCATATTTACTCTGTTATTTATGACGCACACTTTTACAGACCTGACTGAGGTTATACAAGTGTGCAGTGAAACATTCTGTGTGTGTGTGTGTGTGTGTGTGTGTGTGTGTTTAAGCATGTATTTCCTTAACAATGGAAATTTAGTTTCTGTGCCAAACCTCAAATAATGCATTGCCACAAAAATGAGATCTTGCCATGTTAGTAAATTTCCATATTCACTGACTGAACAAGTAATGAAAGACTAAAGAGGATATTTTTTTTTCTTTTTGCTCTTTCATCACTTCTTATTCTTGTTGCATTGGTTTTGTGAAAATATCCCTTTGAGTAAATTTGATTTAAAAAATGCATAATCTTTGGTTTTGTCAAACTAATCAGAATCATTCTAAGCTGACGAAATCAGCACACTACTTAATTAATGTGTTTGACTTCGACAAATTACAGACCAAGCAGTCCTTGAAGAAATGTGTATTGCCTTTTGCTGAGACGGGACAGGATTATAGCTGTTTCAGTGAAACACTGAAAATAATATTATGTGTGATGTGTTAACACTCAAAGTTTTCTGTAAAATTACAGCCATTTTGTGCTTTCTAAGTCTGATCAGCTGTGGTGGCTGTCTTGAATTGGGGCAAGTCAAAATGTTAATCATTAAAATCTGCCCAGTGGTTCATGAAATAATTTGCTAACACTACAGACAAATGAGCAAACACACACGCACACACAGGCAAAACCATTATTGCTGCTTCGCCCTCAATAATCAAAAGGTTTTGCTAAAGGTTGTGATATCCTCAGAAGGAAAAAAGAAACTGATCTAAACAATGTCACATCGTGTGCTTATGAATGGGGCTTTGGTTTACTTTAACTCCACCAGAGAACAGAACAGCTACAGTAAAACTCTTCTGAAAAAGTAATTCATTAATGTCCCTTCCTTGTTATGCTCGATGAAAATATAAGGTGGTCAGCTGGAAACATTACTGAGGGATGTTCATACAGTAGCTCCCTCAGTTCACTTTAGACAAAGCTTCTATTGGCGGAGCGAGAAATTCTTCAAGTGTTTTACGTCTAACTGGTCTGACAGTGTCAGTGCATATTGCCCACAGCACTGCATAAAAGTTGAGCGATTCTTAGCTAAATATCAGTCAAACTGACAGAGTTACAGACGTCTTTGTGTTAGTTGTGTAGGCCATCTTGGATCCGAAAAACTCCATAACTTGATGACCTCTTGAGAGTTTCAGTAAAATCTGTCTTGAGACATGGTTCATGAGACATTTACCTAAAAGACAGAAAAGTACCCCCCCCCNCACACACACACACACACACACACACACACCACACACACACCACACACGCAAAAATACAGGCATTTACATGATCGCCCGCCTTGTTTCCCACCTTACCTTCATAAATCACCTGTTAATAATATTCCAAAGGCTGTAAATATTATTTTAAAAAATGTATTGTCAAAAAAACCTAGACTTGATTAAATTAAGTCTGAAATCTATAGTAACTTAAACTTGAATCTTTAGAAAACATGAGAAAGTCTCAGTTTTTCAGCCATCATGACCGGGGGAACGTTTGTTAAAAAGCAAACATTATTGTAACAAGTGAATGAAAGGTTTTATAAAACAATTAAAAAAAACAAAAGCATATTTGCTGCTTAATATTTTATTCAAGATCAGTGTGATGAATAATTCTGTACAAGTAATTATTGCCCACTACTGAAAAGCAAAGGCAGACGACAATGTTTCTGGCCATGTTTTGATGAGTGGGGTTGTGTTAGTGCATCTGTCTGTTTCAGTATATCTTATAAACCACTGAACAGATGTTATTAAAACTTGCAGAAAGTAATCATTGAATGCATAACTGCTTAACTTTTGAAGCCTGATTCAAGATGGCTGCTACATCCAAAACACAAAAATGTTCATAACTCAGTCAGTTATACAAATATTTACCTAAAATTTGATGGGATTGTAGATGAGAGTCACTCACAACAAAAACTTTGAGCATATCTCACATGAGATCACATATGAAGTTATTTTTAAGATTTGACCAAAAACGGCTACGACTCCATTGTTTATTCTTTTTCCAGTCATTTATGTGCAAGTAAAATAAAACAAATAAAATCATGTTAAATGAAATGATCAGTTTTGATAAAGCCTTGTTTGAGGAAAGGGTTTTGAAACGAACTAATCCTTTCTTCAAGGCTCAGCTGTGTTTGTATGGCTAAAGACAGGTGGAGCTGCAACGGTTCCTCCAGTTGGCAACATTCTCAAATGTCACTCTGCTGCACACTCGCAAATATTCTGTCTCCGGTCTTTCAGCTTCATTTCAACACTTCCCACCTTCTTGATTCTGTCTGATTTCAACTGTGCCACATGTTTGCTGCCATTTGCTTTACGACTCTATAAGTTTCGACTTGTCTCTCCTAACTCCCAGAAGCCCTCTTAGATTGACAATGTCAATCCCCAGAAGTCCCCGGCACAGTTCTAATGTGCTCCTCTGACTAACGAGAGTAAGTGAAGACAGGTCACATGCGCACACCTCGTGTACAACGGTCAAGAGGTTCAAGCAGCTGTTCTAATATTATATTAAAAACTGCACCATGTTTGTTCCCTTAAAGCAGGTTCAGGAGGAAAGACGGCGACACAGCTCTGAAGGAGGCCGAGATCAGAGGCGCATTCATCATTAATAACCTTCACCAGAACCACAAACACATGTGCTGACTAGTTTTGGAGTTCTGCATTCCCTCAATCTGGTTTTGCTAAAACATTTATATGAAATTTTTTTACTTATTCAAATAAAATCAAAATAAAGGAGAGATTTATTTGCTTTTTTAAAAACTCTTTCAGAATTTAGGAATTTAGCTGGAGAACCACAACATCTTTATGAGAAAATTAATTAATTAATCCATAATAATGTCTTAAATCTGGATTTCTTAGGCTCAAAATCTCAAAGGAAACAAACACCACTTTTTATTGATGAAAAATAAACGTTTTCTGAACAGTTCAATGAAATATAATAATAATTTTAACCACAAATCACCATGAAATTACATAAATATGTTTAATTTAACTTTGTCCCAATTTAACTTTCTGTGAAGAACTTTAAATGCTAAACCAGAGTTGCTTTATTTATTGAACATGAAAAATAAAAACTAACAAAACCACAACACCATATTATACTGTGCTCATATAAGTGTTTTTTTATGATGCTAAAATTGTTTTTGTCTCACTGTTAATAAAGATTATAACAGGTATTTTTCTATAGTCAGATTAGAATTTGATGTTCAAGAACATTTTTTCTGACATAATGTTTAAATGATAATGAGAACTTTTTCTAATCTAGTCTCATAAACTTTATTTTTCTTCTTACTTATAAAAGAGTTTTATAAATGATTGCAATGATTCTGTTTGGCTTATAAATTAACCTTTATTGGGAATATTTATCTAGTGGCCTGCTGTTTGGAACAGTAGCTGCCATATTACCTTCATAAAATATTTACTGAAATGCATTTTTGTTGCACGTTCAATTTTTAAATCAGTTTATCAGCAGTGGTGCAGAAACACTGGCTCTGACGATCCATCTGTAATAACCAGTAAATGAAGTGCAAAAATCTTGTTAGCTTTTCAACTCAAAGGATAAGATTATTAATAATATTATTATATTGGTATTGATCACACAGAGGTGGTGAAAATATGTGTGACTGAGGAAGAGGTCATGTCATTTTGACACACAAATAGGATTTCTAGTCTTGTAAATCTATCTTTCTATGACAATATTGAAACTATTATTACAACATGAGGTGTTCTGGATTTATCTCTCAGGCACCTTGTCATCTAAGGTCCTCAATGAAGGTTTGTGTACCATTCATAGACTGTGTTGATGCTGTTATGATTATATTTATATGCCTCTATGTACTTCTATCATAAATCCATCCATTTTCTTTACCATAGAGACAAACGAGACAAACAATCATTACATTCACACTCACACCTAAGAAAAATTTTAGAGTTATCATAAATAATACCTTTGTTAATAGAAAATATGCCGTTTTCTTTAGTGTGTGCACTCCACTCGATGACGATTTATTGTCTGACTGTGAGCTGAGGAGTTGAGGAACTTGCTTAGATTATGTTTTGTATTGTGTAACCATAAGCATGTACATATAGTTTAACTCCGGTATTTCTGTATATTTTATTAAGTCCTGAAAGTTATAAGATTCAGAGAGCCAGATGAAGATATCCTAATATTTCTAATTCAGATATGATGGTAAATATATCCATATTTGTGCCCAAACAAGCATGGTTGACATTACAGAGCATCAGATTGCCGTGTTTGGGTTAATAAACTGAAGATTACGTGGAAACATTCACACTGTCACTCCTTTTGGAATCACATCTCGTCTGTGTGAGTGTGTTTTTCTTTTTGTATTAATTTTTTTCCTGTGTAAAGCTCACCTGAGAAACAAAAGGCTGTAAAGTCGTGATAATCACTCTCCTATATTTTCACAAGAAAGGGGATTAAAGTCATGTGACCCTCCTGGTAAGCCTGCTGCAGTTATGTAACATAATGTTCATGTGTTTGTTTCTGTCAGAAGATGTGAGACGCTTCTGTCAGGTCAGATCAGTGGATTGTTTTTGTCCTGCGTTCCTCCGCAGATGTTTAGGTTTTAGTTTTGAACACACACCTATGACACACAGACAGGCAAACAGATTTTCAAAAAAAAAAAAGTTAAAATCTCTGTTTGCAAAACATTTTCTCTATTTCCATTAAAATTGGGAAACTTAAATGGAAACAACACAAAAAAGAACAAATTGGTAATTTAATTCTAACAAAATTTGCAGTTTTTCTGACAACTTTGACATCCAAACATCATTCAGAAATGAAGAGGCAGAACTGTAGTGATTTTTATATAACTGTACTTTTTCACTTAACTTTAAATCAAATTGATCTTCTGTAAGTTGTTTGTTAAGCTTTATAATATTAATTTCATATCAAAGTCTTTGAAGAATAAATATCTATTCATAAAAGCAGCAGCCCAGAAGGCAAGCAGCAGATTAAGACAAGTCAAGAGTCCAAAGTTTGTGAGATTAAAGCTGCATTTGCCACAAACACACACACACACACACTGTACACATTCCTCATCAGTCACATTAACTATTCACATCCTCTGGTGTGTTCCCTCTTTGCCTCCCAGGATAAAATCTAACACCCCCCAAAATAACCTGGAGACTTAAACAAGACAGCGGGGCTCTCATTCAAACAGCCCTTTATTTAGAGACAAAAAGCAATTACACCCGTTCTTTAGAGTTAATTTAAGATGCTAAAGGTGGTTTGTTTTCCTTTGAGGTGTAATCTGAATTAATCAACCGAGAGGCCGCAGACAGATTTCCACAGACAGTATCGTATTACGCTCTATTTGTAGGGCGGCCGCTGCACCAGGTCAGTATTGTGGTTTGGAGGTGCCGTCTCTTGAGCCTTTTTTTTTCCAAGTTCAAACACAAACAAACACATGTGGGGTTAAAGAGGTATGAAAACATAAGAGTGTCCATGGGACTTCCCTCACAGCCTGGGATTCACACTGCACATTGTATACCCACTGATGCGGGGTCAGATTTCCACAACCCTTGTTAGAAACAGCTGACCCCGTGTCATGTTACACATTAGAAAACACCTCTCTATTTGTGTGTGTGTGTAGAGGAGAGCTGTAGCTCCGCTCTTCCAAAGCAGAACTCCTGCAATTAGCATCAGCAGATAGTAAATGATCTGTCCCATCAGTGGCACCTTACCGGACGAGCCCAGGAAGTAGCGTTCCAAAGGAGAGCCGAATCCAGAGGGAGTGTCCTTCAGATCGCTGATAATGAAGGGCTGCATTGTGGTGTTTTGATCATTTATTGGCCAGGTTTGACCGCGGACACTGGCTCCGCCGTACCAGGACACATTAGCCATGGAGAAGCAGTCCTGACAGAAAAATACATACACACACATGCAGTGAAAAACAACAAAACATAGAGAGCAGAATGCCCAAGACTGGATTACAAAAAGAGACGGAAAAAAGACTGAAGAGTATTTTAGAGTAAAATAAAATATGAAATAAGTGAAACTGTTTGCGTCGAGATAAAGGCCTAGCATTCCTTAAAGAACTGCATATTACCTGCCACCTTTCATGGCAGAGTTTTTGACTAAAATCATTTTATGACAGAGTTGTAGTCGTTTTGGTCGGACCTTGAAAATAGCATTGTGCTTACAAATTCTCACATTCAGAGTTTGTGTTGTGAATGACTCTCAGCTACTACCGCAACAAATTTCAATTCAATATGTGTAAAACTGACTAAAATCTGAAGATATAAAGATGAAGTGACATGAGTGGAAAAGTGAAGCGTGAAAGTGCTGTGTTCTGCTGGTACATGAGGCTGTCGATAAAAAGCACGATACTCAGGAGGGATTGAGTGATGGGGGGGTTTCTAAGAGAAAGCTCCTCTGAGAAATGCTCAAACTGGGAGTTCAATTATTGCGTGTCAGCAAATCTGAGCTCTGCTGACAACAGATCACCTGAGAGGCTCCGGAGCAGGATTTTGAAAATGAGGACAATAAAAAAGGCGACTTGGGTATGGAGGGATTTGCTGTGAGCCACATGACAAGTAGTTGCGGCCAGGAATGTTTCAGTGGAGAGGGATTACCCCCACAAAAGTCGCAATAATTAAGTGCCTTTGATAATTAAAGGGGTGAGGGGGTGTTACAGTAAGTAGCCTACTGTGCATGTAAAAATGTTTGGGAAAAAAAAGTTTAACAAAACACTTTAGAAATTACATGTTTCAAACATTACCGATGTTAGCAGCTCAGTAAATCCCAAAACAGTCAAATTTCTCCTAATTTTAAAAGGATGTTGTGACTAATTAGACTAATTAGATGTCAAAATGCCAAACCACAAGAAATAATAGAAATTGCTGCATAATTCAGAGCCTAAACAGAGCAATTTTATAGATTATAGGCACACAACTGAAAAACAAACAAAAAAAGAAGCACAAATTTAAAACAAATCCAATTGGAAAGGATTATTTTGTGTATCATCCCAATGTAAAGTTTCATGGTTTAGGAATTTTAAAAGGCTGAAATTAGGTAACCCAAAATTAGTTTTAAACTGGTGTAAAGCAAATACAATTTGAATGAGAAAAAATATATATATTAGGAGCAAAATCATCAATATTTACACCTTAACAGAAAGCAAATTGAAAAACAAAAACCGATCAAAGCATAAAAGATTAAAACTATTGGGTTTTACACACAGATTCTGTTTTACCTTCAGCTCCACATCACAGTGCACCGGCGTCCAGGTCATGCTGTAGCACTCTGTCTCCGTCTCCTCGTTCACCTCCAGCGAGATCTTCACCTCGGCCACCGAGTCCCACGTGTAGCAGAACTCGGTTTTATTAAGCCAGCACAGGTTCCTCACGAAGGGAACCTCGATGTCGGGGTTCCCCACGTTGCCCACGTCTATCTCCACGTAGGTCATGTCCTCCGTCAGAGTCTGGATGACCAGCGAGTGGGTCCTTCTCTCCCAGATCAGTCCGCTCAGACTCCCCCTGAGGATCCAGTTTTTGTTGGGCTGGTCCACCACTTGCCAGTATATGATCCCGATGGTCATCACAAAGAAGACGGCCACCCCTAGACAGGCTATAGCTCCTTTCCAGGTTTCGTTCATCTCCTTCAGTCCCGTATCCCATGTTACCTCTGGGATGGGACTCGGGTTCCTATTTCGAGCGTGAGGCATTTTTCCTTTTTTTTTTTTTTAGATCACCAAAAAATCAAACACAAAAACTTCCTGCAGAAACTCCTGAGAGTCAAAAATCTCTGCTGCTTCATCATGTCATGGTGTTTTCACTGAGGCTGTGTGTGTAAACCACTGTAAACCACTACTCTTTACTCTCCTGTTGTTCTTTTGCGCGTAATTGTGCCAGCGACAGAGACCTGTCACGTGAAGAAAGCTGTAAGAAAAAAATGGATCCCAGCGAGGAAATGAAAGAGCATGAATGAATAGTTGACTTACCGCATACTGCCGTTGTTTTTAAAAAGAGTTAGAAACTGCATTGGCTCCAGTAAGCTCGTGAGCAGCCCAAAGAGCCGGGTTTGGCAGCAGCGTCTACGAATAGCTCCTAAGACGCTGCCTTGCCTGCCCTGCACTTTCTGACGTAACGCCGGAGGTTTTTCTTTTTTTCTTTTTTTTTCGGGGGAAAGGTGGAGAGAGGAAAATGGGGGATCAAAAGGGGGTTTCGTGGAGTCTTGGAGTTGCCCGCCTGGGGTGAGAAAGCCGCGGACATCCTGAGGGAGGGACTCCCCTTCTCATCCTTACGCGTGCGCAAATTCCTTTCCTGCGCTCACCGTGCGTAAAAACACCCCAGAGTTGTCATATAGTAGTTTGGGAGACAGCAGAGTGGCCTCAATTAAATATGATAAGGTTAGGGCACTTGCCTTGTTTCTTTCACATTGGATCCTGTGATGGGTAACAATGCAGGTGCTGTTAAAATCCACATAAACTGTCCCTGTGAAAGTCCCATTTTAGGAGTGTTAATCAAATCTGTTGGGAATTAAAATACATTTCAGTTATACATTTTTCTATTTGTCAACTGTTTGCACAAAGACAGAAAAAATAGGTTTGATCCTTATGCTCTGACAATTTTATGCAGTTATATATAAAAGATTAAATGACTGACCTTGTAAGCCAACATTGGAAGAAAAAACTCATTTGATAATAGATAAAATTCAAATTCTTGTTTTGCTAGGATAACTATGAACTGTAATGTAGCTAAATGCAATCTGCAACTATCGCCCAGGCTTTGCCCTTGAAATGATCTGAATTTGTAAGACAAGCTTTGTCCCACATGCAACATATCATTTAGTCAGAGCAACTCAAAGTATCTAAAATGTTATGCAGGCTTGTTTACTGTGTGCTGAGTTTATTATTTCCAAACCCGGCTTAGAGATGTTTTGGCTTATATAGGGGGGAAAAAAACTGCAATAAAATGATCATGAAACATCCAAAAAGTATCTGAGGTTATGTCAGGGTGTATAGTCATGTATCCTAATACACAGAATCAAAGACTGTGTGATATTTGCCATCTTGGAGTTGTGTGCAAAAGGATAAAAATGTTGTTTATTAGTGGCTGAAAGAGAGCAGACGATGGTGTGATTTTTCAAAAGTGGCATTAGGACCGTCAACATCTATTGTGTCAAGAGGTGTAATGTCAATTTAGTGCAAAATATTCACCTGTACTGTTCATAACTTACGTGTGCAGAGTCAAAGCATGAAATCAGACAACAAAAGAATACAACCATATACTTTGTCCTAACTTTCTGTAATTTAAATTAAACACTTGAACAATGTTGTTATGTTTGTAGTTTGAGGTCTTCAGTGGTTCCGTGCACCAGATACCCTTAGAGTGTCGGCTGACATACCTTGAAGATCAGTTCCCCCTGTCCCTGTTTATGCATTTCAGCCCCCCGATCCATCACATAACTCTTGCAGGGGCAGAGACATTGGATAAGGCTGTGGGAACCTGTGTGAGCACTTAATCTAAACACCATATTCCAACTGCTGTTGATTAAAAAGAAAGAAGACTGAACATCTTTGCAGGACTAAAATATTGCAATGCTGATAGAATAAGTTTTTGTGCGTATTTCCTACAAGAAACAGTGATGCTTTTATCTGCACAAAGTTGTTTTAGCATGAAAGACAGAGAGGAGAGACACAAGTCAGTCCACAGTCAGTTAGTGTGTAACTTGTCATGTGATGAAGGCTCGATTATAGTGAATGAATGTAGCAAGTGTTCAGCATCTTTGGTTACATTTTTAAGCCACTTTTGCCTCAAACCATTTTCATTGCTGCTTGTAGAAAAACGCTATCCTGCACATGTACATTCTCTGTGGACGAATGAGTGTTTGCTCAATCTTTGCATTGAATTCTGAACTTCAGGTTCACCACAGGCCTTGTGGCAGCCATGCTCCTGGGTCAGAGGTCAAACTGATGACTTCAACGGAACATCCAGGGGGGAGCGTCTAAATTTACACGCCATCCAGATTGCCCATGACCCTCGCTGCTATTAATAGTTAGAGGACTGCTGTATGGCACGCACCCACTGCCTCAGAGTGTGTGAACATCAGGCGTCAAAAAGCAGAAGAATCTGACCTGAATTGGCCACTACTTTTGACTACTTATTTGGCGATGGCAAAGGAGCCAGAGTTTAATTAGGTGAGGTGTGGACAGGCTAATGGTTTATGCTTTATGTGTCAGAATGGACTCGTGGCCACATTCAGGCTACAGCTAGTTTTAAGTTGCATTTATTGTCTTGGTATTAATTTAACAACAAAAGTAACTATGGACTATGAAGGCCTAAATGATCTAGAAATTAGACATTTATTTCAAAACAAAGAAACACTCTTCTATTATAGGATCAAAATAACACTGTCCTTTCTCAGGACTGTAGAATTAGCATTTATTAACAGCTTCTGTTTGTTTGTTTATTGGTTTTTTTTTTTGTATTATTAAAGTCCTGATTACCCCTCTAGGTAATCACAATTTTCCAGTAAAGCTAAGTGTGATGCTTTGCTTGCAAATTGCAAGACTGCACTTTAAATACACTAAATTAAACGATTTATTGACTAAAAACAATATTGCTTTAAAATGCATCACATTTTTTATGTTTACAAAATGTGTAGCAAATTAGCAAAAACCTTTGTGACAAACCAATGCCTCATCAATGCCATACAGTAGTAAGTATTAAAGTTTTACAATTCATGATGTAAGAGTTGATGTAAGAGTTGATGTAAGATGTTTTCTGATGTCTGGTCGACTGAGCAAAGTAAAAATATTACACTAATAAAGCTGTGTCATGGTTTGTGTCTTTATTTTTTTATTTTGTGTTAGTCTTTGTTTATATTTCTTGTGTTTTAAGCAGGTGTTGCTATTATTTTATGTTCAGCTCCTCACTCACTTGTATTCATTAGACATCTGAACACATGTTGTCATTCAGTAATCACCCTTCTGAGTTGACATACTTCCTTGTATTCCACAGTTCTTTATCAGCTCCTTTCTTAACCTCCTTGTGTCCTGCCTGTTTACCTGTGTGCTTTCATTCTTATCATGCTGCCTTTGGACTCATTGACTAAAGTCTTCCTTCACTGAGAGTTTGCCTCCTGCATGCCTATCAACCTGGTACCTGGCAGTGTTACTTGTATGAAACTTGGATCATCTGTTTGCTTCCCTATGCTGAGTAACAAAATACTGACAAAACATGTTCAGAATTTTTCATTGTATTGTATTTGGAAACATTTAGATAATTCACTTGATAATAAGTTTGTGACGCACAGGAAAGAAAGTCTATGTCATTAGAATTTCTAGGGAACCCATTTCAATGGATGTTGTGATACTTTATTGCGGTATTGCGTGTAACATGGACCCAAATGACTGCAAACCAACCAACAAAGGGACAAAGAAAAGCACCAGAAGCATGGCTTAAACATCAGAATGGATTAAAGTGCTTGTTCAGTCACCCTGGAGAGATCAGAAGTCACAAGGGCCCGCAGTCTCACAACTCTGAAACATCTGCTACAGATTCTCAGAGGATGAGGATGGTTTTTCAAACAACTGTTGCCAAACAAATTACAACTGGCTCTCCCAATACAGTTCTGTCTCATCTCTGACTGTGATCTGTAACACATAACATACTGTAGTCCATTGACTGCAAGCTTCTCCTCTGTGATAGCACTTAGAAAGGGGCTGCTTTAAATCCAGTTTTTAACTCAGAGATCTCTCATTTATTGTCTTCACTCATGTTCCTGTACCTGCTTAACACCTTTCAGTTTCATGCAGTAATGTGAGGGAAACTCCTAACCATCATGCGCTAAAAACTGAGTGTTATGCAAACAAAATATATCAACAAATCTCACATTATCATTTTTAAAGTGGCAACTAACGAGGAAATGATTCAATCCATCAAACTGTACAATTTTTTGAGGATGGCTATAAAAACAGACATAACATTGGTAGAGCTCATGGCATGTAAAACTCTTCACTTCAGCTGACAAACCTTTCCACCTTCATGTCTGGATCTTCAATTTACTGCTTCCCTCTTTTTTATTTCTTCTCCAGGATATTCAATACCAACAACTTCTCCTCTGACAGCTTGAGAGCCAGAGGGGGAAAGTTTCCATGCAGCCTCGGTGCCTGATCTTGGCGGTATAATCACGCTGTAGACTGAACTGTTTCCGTCTATCCACTTCTGCTGTTAAGAACCCACCATTCTCTACCAAAACTTTCCCCCTCTTTTGGGCTGTCACAAAAACACTTTCCATTGCCCCAGACCTGAACCTTCTACATTTTGCTCTCTCTCTTTCAAATTTTCTTTCTTGCCTTCTCACACACACTGTTGGAACAAAAAATGACCAATGTAAACTTCCTTATGAAAAGCTTTCTGAAGGAGCTTAAAATCAATCAAATTATGTCCAAAGAAAGGATTTCAAATTTGAGAAACAGCCTTTTCACATGCATGCATGAGAGTTTGAATGTATGCACACAGAAGAGATTAATTTGCCACACAGCAACTTCTGCAAAACTGATCGATTTCCGCCATCAAAAAGTAAAGCAATGATTAGAGCCACTACAACACAAGTTTTCATCCAGAAAGCACACTCAGATATTACAAGTCTAAACATCCAGTATGTACAGAGCTTAACTATTTATTTTGAGGAAACAATTCTGTTATCTTGGTATTTTTTTAATACAATTAAATCTAATGAACAGGGATTGTTTTTGTATGGATACCATTTAAATGAAACAGTCAAGTTAACAGTTAGTGCCCTTAAAGGACTCTGTCTGTGTGGCTTGACAAACAGGACCGCATTGCATCTTTAAATGGCAGAGTTGAACAACAGTGTAAGACTTAAACTTTGGCCGAAAGTTGTTCCGGTTCATGTTGCAAACTCCTTCCATTCCCACAAACCTGGCTTAATGTGCACTGGGCTGGATGGTGCTCCCCTAACCTCTGGCACCCTCGCCAAAATAACAGATGCAACTACTGCTACCGTAAAAACTGCAAGTTCTCAATTTCCATCCAAGGGAGAAGTCAGAGTAATAAATGTTGCATTAGAAACAAAAGTCATTCTGTTATTTCACACTTTATTATAAAATGACACACTTGAATATTTGAACAGACTTAATTTGTATAACAGTTTTCTGGTCTTACTGACCACCCAAAATGATTTTACACTCAAGTCACATTCACTCACACACCAATGCACAGATCAGAGGCTGCTTGGGGTTCAGTGTCTTACTCAAGGACACTTTGACATGTGGTGGGCAAAACTGGGACTGAACTACCAACTGTCTGATTAGCAGCCAACTGTTCTTCCTTTCTGAGCCACAGCCATCCAGCTTTAGCTGACATTCATACTTGCACACTGTTGACATCAATACAAAACCTATGGTTAATATAGTTTTTGATTTCATTAACATGGGACAATATTTGGTTGGAAAATAGAAATAAATATATTGAATTTATTGGAGAGATGGTGGTGAAAGGAATTATCTGTAAAAACAACAACAACAGTAAAACAAAAAAGCATACATTTGTGTGTCTTGGCCATCATCTCTTCAATCTATCCAATATGTTTTTCTTTATTTTCCAACTGACCCTCCAGAAAAAAGTGCATCCAAGTTAATCATAGAGACAAATCCTCTAGAGATCTCCTTAACATCCACATTCCAGTAAGAGCACCGGTCAACCAACCAGCTTCTCTTATATATTCCTAGATCCAGATTAAAATTCAGAGGTGATTGAACTTTTCTTTGCTCCCAACCTATGGAATGGTTTACCTTTTCATTTTCAGGCTGCTGAGACTGTTGAGCCTTTTTGATCCATGCTTAAAACCCATCTGTTGGCGTTTGATTCTAGTTTGAGTTGCTATAGCTGATAAATTTATGATGTATTTTTGTATTTCATTTAAGTTTGTCTAATTTGTTCATATATTGAATTGTAAAGCACTTTGATCAACTTTGTTGTTTGTATGTGGTATGTAAATAAATTGACATTGATACTGATGTACAAAAAGTCCACAACAAAACAAATTATAAACTATTTGCCCCTGATTTGGAAAGATAATCTGACAAAAAAAAAAAAAAAACATGTTAAAAAGCTCTAGCACTGCATCTCTAGGAAAGATAGATCTATGAAAAAGAATGTCATTGTCCTATAATAGTTTATGACTTCAGGGATATAACATCATCTGTAAAACAATCACATGAGGACATGAGCTCACATGAATGCCAACAGCACTGTTGTGACTAGTTATGCTGACTTTTTCATTTTTATTTTTTTACAAATGTAAAGTACAGAATCTTCTATAGGAGCTGAAAAATCTCCTTATCTCAGTTTGTTTCACTTGATTTTACATGATGAAAACAGAGAAATAAAACATCTCGAATGACAACTTTTATGATGTTCAGGGGGTCAAGAGTCAAACATTTGACTGCAAAGGGTTTCAACAAGTTGCATTTCCGTTGCACAGTACATTGTACACTTTAAACATGAACATATGTATGAATGAACAGCTTTTCTCAAAGTGCAAGAAATTAGGATTAAGATATAAGCACATTTTTAAACAGACTTTTCATGTTGATTGTTGACAACTTAAGATAAGACTTTTAAATGTTTAAAAAGTGACACCAAAGTAATGCCTTATCTTCAAATTTTTTTAAGAAATGTAATTTTTGAACTTACATACCAATATGGATTTAAAAATCTAGAATAAGTTCAAACCTCAAACTCAAATTATTTAAATAACTGAGACTTGAATATATTTTGGTAAACAAATTAATTTAAAAATGCATATATTTTAGAATGTTTTTGTACCCGATACTTAATTTTTTTGAGACTGTAGTTTGTGATTAACAAAACACTTTAGTTCTAGTGTAATAAATCATATTTATTATGTGAGCAAAATTTCAGCTTGAACAATAAAACCATTGTGGCTAGATTTCATCCATGTTGCACCTTTATTAAAAAGCACCACAAGGTAATACTAATACTGAATAAATGAAGTGATGCAAGTACATTTCTAACAATGCCCCGTACATGACTGTAGTTATATAAGACAGAACGGGCTTTAGGATAAATCCGAGTCTCTTTGCATTTACTGGACAAAGTGCAACAGGATTTTTCTGCAGTTCAGGTCAATATAGTTTTCACAATTTTTACTTTTAAGACCCTTTCTCTGAGTGTTCTTTAAAAACAGAACCTGAACTTTTAATGTTTTCACTCTTTTTTTTCTTCTTTGTCTTCCAGCAGGTTTCTCTGTCTCTGCAGAAGCATATTTCTGCCCTACAGTTACTGGTCACTCCAACCTGCCTAGTGTTTAATGCTCGTTGTATCTCCGAGCTCATCTTTTTTCTCCCTGCGGTCCCTGAGCCAGTCTAAACAAGGCAGCCGCCCATCCTGAGTTGGGATTTGTCGGAGAGTTCTTCCTGGTGAAAAGAAGTCCCCCCCCCTGCCCCCCCACATGTCAGCAAGTGATACTTAACAAAAAAATGTTGAGTTGATCATGTTTCTATGACATATATATATATATATATATATAATGCCTTGTTAAATGTCACAGAATAACATTAACATTTAACTGAAGGACATAAGTTACCAAAGTTGGGGCTGAGTGTCACGTTTTGAGTTGAAGTTATTTTTCTGTATTTGTTTTCATGTTGTCACTGTCGTGTTTCTGTGTATTGTCACTCCTGTTTTTTCTCATGTGTTTCCTGTGCCACTATTTACCTGCCCTCAGTTCAGTATTTCTCCACTCAGCCTGCTACGCCCATCTACATCTGTCCGTAGTTACTAATCAGTGTCCACTTCCTCGTTATCCTCTGCATATATAACCTGTTCATTTGCTTCCATTACTTGCTGGTTTGTTGTATTTAGCACTCTCTGGTTCTTGTTAAATATGTTGTTTGTGTCACAGTCTGATCTTGTCCTGGGATAATCTACAGAATTCAAACTAAGCCTAAAATGATTGATAATTGTATGATTTTTGGTATACATGTTACAAAAAATAATAGCCTTAAAATTGATAAAATTAGTTTTAATGGTTGTCTTTGCTGCCATTATACCTGCGCTTATTGGCTAATTAGGAAAGTTTGTACACTTCAATTAGAAGTTATGATCACATATTTCTGCCGCAATTATTTTTGTGGATCAAAACCTGGAAAGTTGGGAACCACTGTTGTAGGAAACCAAGTAAATATATAATGATCACACATATTTTAAATATAAATAATATTTCCCATTGATCTAAAATTTTGAAGAAACAATTTAGACAACCCTTTTTCTTACATAAAATTACTGAAGACTTAAGCTAAGGTTTGAACAGCATTTTATAAACAGTATTTATTAATGTATAGCTTAAATATATGTATACGTATAATTAATTCGGGTTACAGAAATTCATATGACTTTAATAATTTGCCTTATCAACAAACTAATGTTTCACATGCAATAAAAAGTGGCTAATAAGCAATTTTATGTTTTGATAGTAACCTCTTTAACTCTGGCTGACTGTCCTTATGACTTTTTTTTATCATTCCTACTTCAGAATAACCTGTTCTAAGGCAACATCCAAGTAAACAACAATTGACTTAAACATTTTTTGATGAGGAAAATGTAAGTCATCTAAAATTTGCAATGATTTGATGTAGTGTAAGAGGATGCTTGTGATAAATATTACAACTGCATAATAATCAAAACTACTACCCTCCAGCACACTCACATAGGCTCACTTCATGGCATCTTAACTGATGGAAACTTCCCTCCCAGGCACAGTATGGGTTGTCACTGTGGTCCATTTCCTGCCAGGTCTAAAACATTTGAGCCAGGGACTCATGTTCCACTCAGGGGGCTTTAAATCATTCTGACTGCAAGTGCATCATAGCCTGGTGTGAGGTGAGACTCATGGGAATTTGGGTCTGAGGCAGAGCTAGGGTAAAGTCTCCCTCTGCTGCTGCAGGATCATACTTTCACTGAGAGAGAAAAAAAGAAACTCAAACTGAAGTTATTCTTAACAACACAATAATTGCAATCCAGGGATAACATTAAATAATCTGAACGAAAAGGTAAACAGAGTAAGATACAGGAAAATATGGACCTATCCACTTACATAAATTCCCATAATGCATGCTTTCTTCATGTAGTCACGTGTTGTAAAAATGCCGAAACACTTTTTACACCAATGTGATTATCGTAAAGGTCAGAATTGAACAGTATGCCCCACCTAAAGAAAAAGTTAGAGCAAAAACAACAAATTAGAGAGTGAATTAAAATATTAAAGTGTTTAAACCAAACTTAAAATTGGAACAAATTGATGAAAAAGTATTGATGATGGCTTTGTTTTGAAAGCCAGGGCATGGTGTAGTCTATACCCACTCTCAAATACTAATAAAATTGTTTTTAAACAGTTGCAACATAAATTATTGTACTTTTATTGTCTTATTCGTGTTAAAACTGCATTTCTGCCAGTCAGCGATGGGACAACAAACGCACACAATACAGACACGCAAAAAACACTCTTTGTCGCACAACTTTCACTAAGTTACTCCTAATTTTAAAGTGTCACAGTGCGCAGACTCCAGATTCTGATCTTTACTTTCAAGGTCGTGCAAGTTATTTGCGCTTGCGCAGTTGTTTTGTTTCCGGTTTTACCCCAGCAACCCCGGAAGCACATCTATGCACGTGTAGCACTTATCAACCTTGAGAAACTAGCCAACATTTTATGTCAGCAAACAAGCCCCTATAGCGATGCCAGTTAGAAGAGTGGTGTAAGTAATAAGTTTCTCTTATGGTAAACGTTTTCACGGAAATCTCGGTTTGTTATTTTAGTCATTTTTTTGTTTAATCTGGTTACCAAATCTAAGAAGTTTAAATTAAACAGCAGCTAGCTAAGCGAATAGCTTACAGCCAGCATTTTGTCCCGTTTTGCCCATTTGTGAAAGACAGGTAACAGACAGTTTTAATTCACATTAGACAGAACAAACTCGTTTTTATCGCCGACTTCTGAATTTACTGTTTATTTGACGCAATTTTACGCCACAACAACGTAGTTGGCATTAGCCTGCTAAGCTAAAAACAAATAGCATGCAGTGAATCCTACACTGTTGGTTACTATGACGCTTGTCCTTATATGATTTGATACATGGTACAAACAAAATCAACTGTATCCACTTTATTATATTGGATAATATTATTTCTCTTTATAACATTAAACAAGATTTTTAAATGAATATTGTTCGCAGTAATAAGTTTTAGTGTATTTTGTCAAAATTGTCTATTTTTTTTACCAAGTAAATAAAAATGCAAGTAAAAAAATGATGTGAGAGGTTTTAAGTAAACAAAAATCAAACAAATTATTGTAAAATCATCTAATTCTGTGTGTATGGAAATCTACTTATGGAAATTCCTTATGTTTGAAACAAAGATGAAACATGTTTATTTTTTTCAAGAGGTTTAGGCACTATATTGTTGTTGTTGTTGTTTTTTTTCAATAGTCCTTACTGAGTAGTCAATCTGTATTTTTCTATGGTCGATGCTAGTATTTTAAAATCAGGGAGACAGATAGCCAATATAGAACACCATTTTTTGATTTTGGCCAATATATATATTTTTTTTACTTAACAAAATATAACAATAATGGTTTAACCTAAAAAAAACATGTATTTAATAACCCTTAGGATAAGTTGTAAACCTAAAAATAATATATAGAAGAGCATTCTTGATTAAAAAACAAAAGGTAAATTGTGGTCTACAGTAAGCTGGTTGTAGCAGCTGCTGCTGCTTCTTCGCTTTCCTACTTGGTAATTGATTAAGATTGCAGACTGTTTAAAAGAGGCTAATATCGGCTGATTAAATGGTCTTTTTCTAGTAGAAAGGACATTACTCATGGTAAAAAATAAAAACACACCTCAACTCAAATGTTTTTTTCAGCTGTTGACTCTTGTCAATTCATGTAGTTCATACCTTGTTAATGTATGTTCAAAGATTTATGTTTCTGATACATTTACTTGTAATTAATTACGTCATGTCTAAATACTGATACTGTAGATGTTGAGAGTCAGTTTCCTCGTCTCCTCTTAGACACTCTGTCTACCAGTTGGGGAACCCCCAGCTGAGGATCTTCAGACCCAACTGGTATCTTACTCTCGTGAGGCCAGGAAAAGAGCAGCCTCCAGATACTGTCCAGTTTCGAATCCCAATGGAGTAAGTTTGTTTAAAGATGTCCCGTCATTATATTGCAGAGTGTTAAAGAATGCCATGCTGTTGCTTTGCAAACTGTTTTGTACTGAAATTTTATTTAATATTTTTTTCACTCTCTAAAGCTATATGTGTGTAAGACTTTTTTTTTATAGTCTTCAAGGTTTTATAAAGAGTTTTATAGCATTTTCTTTGACACAGATACCACCTTCTATTATATATTTACAGTTCATATATTCTTTTTTTCTTACTGTGACTGATAACTTTGTAAAGCAGTAGCACATCAGGGCATACAGAGTCTTGCCCATTTATATTTTGGCATATAGAGCTGCAGGGCTTCGAATCCCCAATATTCCAGTAACAAAATACCTCATTTCTTTCAGGCTGTTCTTTTTGTTACAATGTAGTGCAAACTTTTGTTCTGATGAACATACGTTTGACTTTTTTATTCACATTATTTTTTCTGATTACTGCCTCCGTTCTTTGGTTGTAGAGAGTGGAGTATGGTATCACAGCCACCAGGTGGCGTGCCAGCCTCAAGAAAAGAAATCAAACATCAGTGCTCCATAGTGTAGACTGTATGTACTCATGAGTTCAGTTAAAGTAGTTGTAATGATGACATATGAACGGCTGTCATGGGAGTTAATGTAGGAGATGATGTCCAAAGTGTTTTCGCTCAGCTCTGCGGTGAAAGTTCAGATGAAATTGCAAACTGCAAGACATCAAAAATGAGTCCCCAAAAGGTGTCTGCTAACATTCACAAGGAAGTAAAAAGCAAAATATTGTTGGTTATTGTTGAAAACGCATCACAGCGTGTGACTCCATGTTGATTTGGATCTTATTGCTCCTTTGATGAAAACCTCTAGTGAAGATTAGCATATAATATTGCATGCATATGATCTCAGTTTGATACATTTGGAAAATGCATTTTCTGTCCTAAAACATCCTTCCTGTCAACCCCAGCAGTGATGAACTGACTTTTGAGAATGTCTCTGAGCCAAGGTTACTGAGGTTTGCAGTGCTCCTCAGGCGAAGAGAGGCCCAGAACCCACACTAAGGAGAAAAATTGAAGTTTGCAGCAGATCATCCATGTGTCTCTGGTGGGGTTTAGACCATAATCTGTTCATCCAGGTGCTTGGCCTCCCACTCTGATTTTTGCCTCTTCTTTGCCAAACTCCTAGGGTGCTTATGTAATTGCGTGTGTGTGTGTGCACATGCACGCTTTTGTCAGTATGGGTGAGTCAGTGAGAATGGTGTGTCTTTGTGTATATATGCACAAAAGTGGGTAAGTGCAGGGTGCGTGAGTGTTTTTAAAAGGGTGTGTAAGGTTATTTTTCTGTGCAGTCTTTGATGCCTTCAAGAGGTGCGCGGCTGATTGATACTCTGCTGGGGCCTCATTGTGTGCTTAAAACATTGTTATTTTTCTCTATTCATATAAACAATGTAGTAAGAGGACACACATAGAGAGACAATGACACAAACTAAATATCACTCCCACTCCTAGTTTATTGATAGGTCTGAGTCAGTTTGGCAGTGAAAGCTGTTGTAGTTTGGATTCTCGTGGGTAGGCGTGTGAGCGTGGGTAAACTCTTGAACCGAGCAGCTGTTAATGAGAAGTGCTAATGCTGCATTGTCAGGGCAATAAGACAAGGTAGTCTTTATCTTAATGACACCTTGCAGCTAAATATTCTCAGGAGTTTGCCTATTCTCAGGAGTTTCCTTTGATCAGATTTTCATGCTTTTTTGTGGTCGTAGTTATTTGCAAGCATCTGCAAGTTCTCACTTTCTTTTTCCTTTGTCCCACCCTAGGATCTGCCATTTCTGTGCTTTTCTTAAAGACTTTGCTACGCATCCAAAACCAATCCTTCTTTGACGCTTGTTGCTTGAAACACCTGGGCAATGTTCTCTTGTAATTCTGTTTCTAGCTGCTGGAGGGAAGTAATTGTTTGTCTTTATGATTGTTCTCAAATCTTTTGTGCTCGTAAGTATTTCCTCTCTGGTTTAGAACATCATCAAATTTCTAGGTTTCCACCCACACGCACACCTCTTGTACTTCACCTGGCATGGCTAGAGGCCAGTGCTGACTAGCACAAAAGCTCACATCATTGCAGTCACATATTGTTTCTATTCACCTGTTCTACATAATACGTACATGGTGGAAACCAGGTCATTGTTTGGGCTGATGAACTTCAAATAATATTTGAAATTATTTAAACATCCGGTTTGTGATTTTAACTAGTTTTACTGACCTGTCTTTTTGTAAAAAGTTAAGTGACTCTTGAAGACCTGGTATTTGATATATTTCTGTTTTATTATCAGACCAAACCCCAAACAATAAATGTAATCCTTCACACGCTGCTCTTTTACTCTCATCTTCTCAGCTGTCTTTTTTTTCTCCTTAAGTTTCAGGTTCCTCGGTGGCTTCCTTCCAAACAATGTCCACCATTATTATCTTGATACTTAATGTTGGACAACTTCTGTGCATGTATTGTCAGTGCAGATGGGAAGCTTAAAGTTGAGAGTGTGCATATCTCAACCCTACCTGACAAAGGGTAGGCCAACAAAGAGGAGCGGCTTTTTTTTTTTGCCTTTCATCTGTGTAGAACCCAACTCCCCTGCTTCATTTGCACCACTAAGCCACTCTGACACAGTGTACTTTGAAGTTATGTGTGTACTTATTCGATATATGTGTACGGAACCTCAAATGTTTATACTGTATATGTTTGTATAGCATATTTACAAAAGCCACATGTGAAGCCTGCAAGACTTAATAGAACAAATGGTATTATATGTTATTGAGACAACTCAGCTGTCACTTACTATGACGTGCTCCTACTCTTTTGAAATTACAATTTAGAGTTAAAGTTGTCAGTTAATGACGACAGAGTGTGTTGTTTGTCTTCCCTGGTGCATATTTTGGAGCTTAGCATGGACTTGAAATCATCATGGTATTTTCCAGTGTACCATTGCTCAATTTCTTCAGTATTAGTTGATACAAGAGCAATGCACATAGCGGTTTCTGTCTACAACAGAAATCGCTATCTGTCATTTTTCTAAATGGTTTTCAGGGCAACGTGAGCATGAAGGAATGAGATTCTTCCTGAATGCAGTAAGTGCCTGTCGCCTGCAGCTCTGCATCACCTCTGTGTTACTGTATCCTTCCCCATGCCGTTCTCTGGTAATTCCTAATCTTTCTTCACCAACTAAAAAGGCACTATAAAAAGCCTGACAGTGGATTTAACTAAAGTTGTATCAAACAAGAAGCCACATAAAAAGCCTTCTCGTGGTTTGCCAAGTCAAGTTGCTAAAACAGACAGCCTTTCTTAGAGGGATTCATGGTAGCCACAAGAGTCATGATGGTCTCTGAATCATCCCTGTGTAAAGTGAAGTTCATCTTGAAGCAAATACATTCCAAGAAAAAACTTCTATTCTTGGGTTTAGATGTTTATTCTTTGTCCAAATCTTCATTAATCTTGATTTCTTCTTTTGACACAAAGCCCAAGCCATGTGGTACCATGTCCCATGTCACAGTGCATATTTTAAGGGATAGTTTGTTACTTTCTAAGTCAATTGTGTGAAGCATTTATGAGTAATTAGTGTTTTACCTGCAGTAGACAGCAGTTTAGAGAATTGGGGAAAGATTTTCACGAGGAAATCGAGCAAACAACTACTCAGAATAGGGCTTATTTGAAATCAAATTTCTGCCACGTTAAACTACTTGAATTAAATTGTTTTCACTTTGAGTGTTGAATATATATATATATATATATATATATATATATATATATATATATATATATATATATATATATAATATATTTTTTTTTTTAAACACCCTGTCACTTTTTTTTGTACAAGACTTGTATTTGTGTGCATTTGTATTTGTCACATTTTCTTCACTGAACATCTGTTTTGCTACTTGCTTGTCTGTGATGTTCTGCCCTGGATTGGCTGTAACTTTCAGTTTGGCCAAGGTAATTTCAGAATAATAAACTATGAAAGTACTTATTGCAAACTATGAAACTAAACAGAAAAAGTGTTATCCTGATTCAAATCAAATGGTGCAGTTTGAAAACATGTACTCTACTTAGTTCACCAGATATTATTGATATGCAATTCTGAAATGCAGGTATGCACTCAATGACAACAGAGCACTTTTAGCTGCATACTTTACAAATCTGAGTGAAAATACACATCAGTACATCAAAATTGTTGGACTGCTTGATCACAAATGGCTCTTCCATGGACATCGACATGGTTGACCTACTTTCAGTGGCTTTGGCTGGTTATGTAGGAAAACAAATTCATGTGGTACTTAGTAGACACTCACAAATTTAGCTTACAATTTTTTTTAATTTTAGGACATGGTAACCATCCATATGGGGGGGGAGTGGATTTTGTTTCATAAATTCTGATGATTTTTTTTTTACTAGTCTTTAATACATTGCAATGAATACCTTTAAAATCTTATGACTGTAAAAACTCAGACAACTTGGCTTTTTCTGAGGAAATAAGGCTATCCTATGCAACAGTGATGATGTAAAATCACGTAATGTAAAGTTTCTTTCTTAAATGTGCCCTGATTTAAACTGTAGTTAGTCTGACTTCTTCATAAGAAGTTTGATTCTCAAAACTGAGCTCACATTGTCTGCTGGAGATAAGATACTTGCTACTCATAAATACTTCACACAACCGTACAGCAAACAAAACTCATTAATATTATGTGTTGCTCTGCAATAACATCCATTGGTAGTAGGGTTTTAATGCTGCTGTTTTGAGCTTTTTGTGTATCTCACTATATCAGCAAAGGTTACTAGTTGTATCAGGACACAAAGAGCTAATGAATATTGAACAGCAGTTACTTTTAGTAAAATTACCACTTAAGAGAGAGAGAGAGACAGGACATCTAAGGACATGGTTGGCTTAGAACTACTAAAGTGGTTGAATCGATACATGGATTGGTTGAGCTATTTAAATGAGAAAGTGTTTCCACATGCAGAATCATGGTTCATTAAAAGCTAGAGGCCTAGAGTCACTGCCTATTATGTATTGTTTTGCAGATGCGCCATCTTTTTATAAAGCAAAAACAGGGCAAAGTGATTTGTCCCAGCATGTCATGCTGACAAGATTGTGCATCACAGCAATATGTGGTCACGTTTCTGGGTAGGTACATATTGTGCTACAGTGTAGGTACACAGCTACAGTCATAATTTTTTTTGCAGAAGTAGAAGTCATGCTTTCACTGTCATTAAGGTGTTGTGACAGTGATCTGCATGGAATTCACATGATTATATATTGGAGTGCACACGTCGTTCTTAAATTGTGAATCACTATAATGACCAATAGTCCTTCTGAAATATGAAACTGGACACCAGATGAGCATAGTTTCAAACGATCTTTTGCTCAGATGCCCACTCTCCACCTGTTTGGCAATTTGTTTAGATTGTCTGTATGTAGTTTTTTTCTGGTTCAGACCTATTACTACCAATATGTACAGTGATTGCAGCCTTTAACCTTTCATACTAAACACACACTTTTGATTTAAGACTCTTTCGCACAACACTTTAAGTTGGGTTTGAGACACCTCCTTCCTACATTAGTGGCAGGTGTGAAAGGACTGAGGCAGGTTGGAGGTTTTAAATTTCCCCACTGCTCAACACCCCTGAACAGAGAAGGGAGGTAGTCACAGAGCTGAAACAGTCTGTGTGTGAAGGGACCATGACGTAGTAATGACATATGGTATGTGACCGGCTGGCTTAAGGGAATTAAAAGATTAAACAAACAAACAAGAAAATCTTTTCACATTTGTGTGTTTTGGCTTCTGTTTGAAACTATATGAATTTGAACATTATGGATTTGAAGTTCATATGTTGTAATTATTTTGAAAACAATCATGTGAGGGAAATATCATGCACACACTGCTTGCTCCATGCTATGCCTCCTTTGATTTTTGCAATGCTGTGATGTACTGTGAAAGCACACACTGTCATGGGACTTGGCCAGCTTAAGGAGTTTTTGTGTGGCCAACTGCAAGTGGTCTAATAAGGGGATTGTTTTTGCAGCCATATCATGGAACCATAGTGTGAAAGCGTTTTTTTGTAAGTAAAGACCAGAGGTTTCCTTAGACTGGTGCCTCTCTTATTTTTCTTCATTAAAACTTCAAAAAGGACTTATGTTATCATATGACATACAATTTAAGTTCTTTATTCTTGGTTAAGTTCCATTCTTTCACTGTGCTGCCCAGGTTTTTCCTATTTAATTAAGTCAAGAACAACAATAAAGTTAATTTAATCTATGATTTTTCAGAGCCTGTATATATCTTCCCAAACATCTGAATGTTTAAATATGTTGTGTATTGTTTGTGAGTGAAGATAATTGTGAATGACCGCCATGCTTTATTTAAAACACAAACCTAATAATGCTTTTACAGCACCAGCCATTTAATAGACAAGTTAGATATAAATGTCACTAAGTTTTAAAGAGTTAAGTATTGCTGAACAGTTGAATCGACCCCAGTCTCTTCCTATGTTCTTTTTTGTTGTTTTTTTTTCCACCCTGCCCTTTTACCTACTTTTCTTGTGTGCTTTTGGAGCGCAGGTGTAAATGGTTCGCTTTAAACAGCTGTAAACGATACTTCTAATCTTCTAGCCTCAGTATGAGTTAGCTAAATTTAAGAATAGGACACATCCAAAAGCATGTAAATTAATTGCTGATGAGGGATTGCACTTAAAGCAGCTGTTAGAGATGTGTGTTTATATTTGCGAATTAATGAGTCCAATGAGTTGTAAAGTGCTGCACCAGGACACAAAAAGACATAAGGTTTATTTAATCCATCCACATCCTCATGTCTGCACCATTTTTGAAGAGTGCATAACAATCTAACTTTAAAAAAATCTTTTCTGACAATGAAGCCACTGTGCTCATTTTAACCTTGCTTGGCAACAACAGACCAAAATTGAAACTAATCTTTGGTTTGTGTCATTTGATGCCCTTCTAGGTTTTTTGTTAGAAGTTCTTTCATCGTCTTGGCCAAGGAATCTTTGCAGCATGTGTGTTTGCTTATAAATATATACCAGTTGCTGAGGAACGATACGCTTAGCCTTAGCAGTTGCTGGAGACAGGTTCTCATTCTTCTCCAGAGGCAGAAGTGTGAAAGGTTAGCTTGTGGAGTCAAATGGATGTTTATCCTGGGAGGATGATCAAATGTTGCCAGCATCATTTTTGGGGACACCACACCCTTTGTCTAAGTTTAGCTTTGTTTATGTACTTAACTTGACATTTTCTCCTCAGCTTTCAACCCAAGGTTTTGTCTCAGGCTGGATTCTAGTTTGTAGCTAAGATGGGAGGTTTGAACTAAGTCAGGTTGGAGAGTAAAAAGCACTCTAATGTAAAATAACTCCACGTTTGTATATAAAACAGAAGTAATGGTAGTGAACATTGAGTTGTTTTTTTTGTGTGTGTGGGAAATTTTTTAACTCAAATGAGAAAATTGGCTCAAAGTGAATTGTTTTTATAGTTTTTGGAAAGGAATGTTAAAGAAACAAAAACAAACCTTAAAAAAGCCATAAGTTACACTTACGCACAGTTTTTCTAAACATCTCATGAAATCAAGGACTAACATGAAGTGAGGCTCACGGGTCTCTGGGGGCTGTTTGATTTGTTGCAGGACTCCTTTTTTTCCACTGAGGATAATTCTAAGTCTTTGGTTATATAGCTAAATGTTTGGGGCAGTTGTCATGCTTCAGGAGTGTGTATGCATTCAGCATAACCCACTATATACATTTACCAGGGAAGGAAGGATGTGCTTTGGAACTTGTCTGGAAATCATCAAATTTTAACAACAGCTTTGACTCACAACAGAACACTTAATCCTCTTCCTAGAAAATCCAAATGGATATATACCATGTATCCTATGTTTGTATATACAAATAACATCCATACAAATAAAAAGTAATTCAACTTTAATTTTCAGTGAAAACATGTAAGTAATTAACAAAAAGAGTAGGTAATTGTGTTGGTGATGGTGTTTTAATTTTTCCCCTCAGCTTTTTTTTTTTTAAACCTGTTCATTAACTATAAACTTAGTAACAGACGTAACTGTGTCTGAGCTTCATTAATACCATCTGTTGGTTTGTGGTGGCTGAATAACTGGAGTGTTAAAAGCAGTACGTATTTATAAAACGTTTTTCTCATTAATCAGGATCAGTGTTCCTCCTCCTAATGATTCTCATAAGACCACACAGTCCCTAGCCACTATCCTGTCTTCCAGTTCCCCGCTCCTGCTTTCTAGGAAAACCCGTCTCTCTAAGCAATTACTCTCTCCCGCTTTCATGATCTCAAGTACCCCTGGTCACTCTGCTCTGCTTCACTTCCCTCTGGCACACAAACTCTGAGACAGTGGTTATTGGGAGAGGTGGGTGTAAATGGAGCAGAAAGGTGCATCTGTGTGCCACATCTTAGGAAATACATTTTTCTCTTCTTCAGACTTAGCAAAAGAAAAAGTTTGAGTTGTCGTCTTATAATCAGCCATTACATTATGATCATCTAAAGATTTTTTCACTATACCATTTCTTTAGTGTAGTTTTATAGACATATACATTGTTTGTGCTTGTGACCACAATTTTGCCAAAGTGTTTAATCTATGATGTCAAATTTTGCAAACTTGAGGTTTGCAGTTTGTATGCATAGCTTGATAAATTTGGACATCATGTCCACAACCTGCAAACTCAAGTTTTGCTTTTGAATGCATTCAAATTTTCAGTCTTGCAAGCAAAAGAAACCGGCTGGTTTTTTGAATAACGGAGGGAGCTTCTGACTAACTTGTGCCCCTGTACACAACCCAGTTGGGTAAATATTCCTTGTTCTTGCTTTGCTTGCTTCATTAATTATAGCTATTTCTTTTGTCAGAAGCTCCACTGTTAGGTATTGACACCAAAATTTATTGTAAACAGAAGCGAAAGTTGCCTGTTCAACTATAATAGCTCATTCTTCAAAAATATTTCCTAAAAAAGGAAAAAAAGTTGGTTACATTGTTGTCAACTTAGACAGCCCCTACCATGGCCTTGCCTCTCAAGATTATTCAGTTTGATCTCCATGGAACTCCCTGGTAAAATGATAAAGGAAACCTAAATGGACATTAGGAAATGCTTTTGCACCTTTTGCAAAATTTCTGTTTCTATTTTTTGCCCTCTTTCTAATAAGAGAGAAAGTTGTATCATATTATAGAAAAGAGGTGGAAAAAAACCCTGCCATACTCTTGAGTCACTACATTAAGCCATATTGCTTCAGATGTGGAAATACTTACTAATGTATTGTAAGTGTAAGCCTACTTTTCTCAGTACACATTCAATCATTCTCTTTCTACGTCACTGTGAACTTTGCCAAAGTTTAGCCTATTATAGAGTAACGGGCAATTGTTTGTACTGCAAGGACACAAATGTTACATCACTCTTTGGTACAAAGAGTCTTTGTTTTCACATATGGGATTTCCTCATTCAGATGTTTGCTTCACCTTATGTTATTAAAACTACTGAAGGTATTTTGCTGTTCACTTTGAAAAATTGTGAAAATTACACTGTCCTGCTCTGTCAAAGAAACATATGAGGTGATAGAAGACACCGCATCCGAGGCACTCATGTCAGACCACAGCGTCGCTATTAAGCACTTTGTCTGACGCATTTGAGAAGTGCTTTCCACCAGGCTAATTCAATTGGCTTGATTGATTTGCAGTTAAAAGCCTTTCTTCCTCTGGGCAGAGGAATCTTCCAAATGCTACCCAGTGTGCTACCTTAAGCTGGGCTGGCCCGGCAGATCACTTGGTGCCAGGTCTACTTCCTGTGTAGGATTTCACTGGGCACGATCAATACTTGTAGCCAGTTAATTGGATGAACACTGACACTCACATTTCTCCTCTCTCCACTTTATGGTCCGTAGAATAAGAGCTGAATATAGGTTTTTACAGGAGTGTTCTGTCCCTTTACAGTAGGTAATATAACTACAGAGATTATGGTAATGCAGTTTGGAAGTGGGCTGCATTATTTCTGTATAGATGTCGATTAAGTGAATGTGGCGTTATGATAAACAGTGATCCAAAAAAATGACTCTGCAAGTGCTGCCCTACAATCCCAGGTTCCACCAAGGTCATAGAAGAACACACATTCAAATTATTCCCTATGGCACACAAACCTGAACTCTTCTGTGACTTTTGTTTCTCTCTCTTATGTTCTCTTCTCTTTTGTTCTGGACAGAATGACCAAATATGACATAAAGAACTACTTGGAGAAAATTTATAACATCCCTGTTGGAGCAGTCCGCACCAGAATACAGTTTGGTGAGTTTTTCACTGCTTTGTACAAGAACTTAACACTTTTAACATCTATAGAACTTGAAGAGGTTGGTGCAAGTTCTAAAAAAACTGTTGGTAGATTATCCTTCACCTGTTGGTTAATTTTAGAATTTAATTATACATTTGTGTTTGGATGTAATTAAAGGTTCTAGGACATTTAAAATTTAAGTCTAAACATGTGTTTTCTGTAACATTGTTTGTCCTCACTTGTAGTTTATTTTTCTGTCCATACCAAGGAGAAATTTTGTTCCTCCTTGTTTGTTGGCCACACTAGCATTTTTATGTATAAAATTAAACATTTTGCACGGGCCAGGTTAATCTTTTGAGCTCAGTGTGATCAAGCTGCATTTTACTTACAAAAGTCAAAACTAAATGCTTTATTGTTTTGTTCAACTATTTTAACTTACTAGTGACAAATTACCAGAACATTAACAGAAGATTAACTGTATACTTTACAGAAAAAGTGTTTTGGGAAGCACAAAGTGTAACTGATATAGCTTTAAAGACGGTTAGCGGTGGTTAGCGTGGATTAGCAGTTTCGGTTTATGGTGTATATGGCCCTCTGTTAAAATCCAACAGCGAGAGTGTTTTTCAGCAGCTAGTTGCGGTCGTGGTTAGCATGCCTGGCTCTCGTTTTCCCTGAACACACACAGCTGCTTATCTGACAATCTGCTGCAGCAGCACTCCAGCTTCCAGCTGTTCCAGGACGCCCCGTGCTCCTTCACAGAAGTGCATACTACGAACTACCTCACAGCTTAGGGCACTCCAGTAAGACCTTCATCTCCCTGACAGTCCTCGAACCTCACGCCCTCTGTCAATAATGATTATAGAGCCAAGACTACTATTATAGCACTGATTTACTTTTCCTCTTAACTTTTTATGGGAGGGGAAACAGTTTTGCATAGATTTCTTAGAGGCTCCTTAAAATTTTGGAAAGTAAATCTGTGGAGTTCATGGCAGAATAAAGGAAGAGGCTTGAAGGAGGAGAAACTCTTTCTTTGCTGCGCCTCAAGGATCGACCTCTACCTTTGGAAGAGAAACCAAGAAAGTGTCATGGAGAGAGGTGGTGGGAGAGAGGCGCCTACCCTGTAGTTGGAAGACCCAATTAACACTGTTTATTAGAGTTGTCATTAGAGGCTAGGAGAGGAAAGAATGCCTCTTAGTCAAGTAAGTTGAAGGAAAGCCGTGAGCAATGGGGAAGTGAGTGGGACACAGAAGAAAGGGCGGCTCGGGGTCCCCAGTGATCCCAGGGTGCGTCAAGGAAGGTATCCCTGTCTGCGTAAGGAGTTCCACTCCAGTATAAAGACAGCAATTGACTGAGAAGAGTGAGGGGCAATACAGCCCTTTCCTTCCCTCCTTGTGCGGCTGGGGTATTTTGGAAGGAGTTGCCATAGTTACCTCTCCAGTCTGGGATTTGTAACGTGATAGCTGGTTGCCAAACCGCAATCTCAAAGTGGGAGAAATTGTGCTTGCGTTTGCGACTGTTCTGTGAAAGCTCTGTCTGTGTGTCTGTATGTGTTGGGAAAGATCTAGAAAAAGCATGAAGTGAAAAACACAATTTTGTATCTTTTTTAGGGTGTACTTTTGTATGCACGTCATGCTTTTTTTTTTAACGTCAGTTTACTCTTACCTTGCTTGAAGCATTTCCCTGTGGATTTCCTCAGCAACCTTAACACATACACAAGTGTGCAAATGCACACAGGCACATACTTTTAGTTACCTCTGTCTCCCACCCACACGGGGGCCTCCATTTACCCATGATGGTGTGGAGGGGGCGTTTTACAACCCCACTTAGGGCTTTCCCTGCACAGTGTGCTGCCTAGGTAGTCATTGCTAGCTATGTGTGCCACATACACACGCACACAAACACACATGCTAAAATGAGTCATTACATTGGAATGTTTCCCTTGTTTTTCATGTCATAAACTGTTCCCATGGCAATGGCAGTTACTCAGAGGGCCTGTTGACTTGACCACCACAATCTTATTGAGATTGTTGTCTCGTAGATAACTAATTGATGCTATGCTATCATCAATTATTGACAGCAGCTTATTTCATTACAACTATTTAGATCCCTGCATAAAGTACCGTGATGCTTACTAACAAGAAAAAAATCCTAATGATTCATGAAACTAAGCCCTCAACACATATGCAAACTTCAAAATAAAAAAGACATGTTAGAAATATCTGTTGTATGTACCTAGTTGCTACATAATACTGAAATTGTTGTGAGTCAAAATTATGATTTGTATTGACAGTATTGAGTTGTTTTTTTTGGCTAATTAATTATTTGACAGATCATTGCATCTCTAATTATTGACAAGATTCATTAATAAATAAATATAACAAAATTGCTGTCAGATTATTCTTTTTTTTTTAGAATACTGCTCATTTATAATAATATTTTTGTCACAGTGTCAGTCAAATTTTTTTTGTTTGTTTTCTTTACTTATTTATTTATTTTGCTTGCCAACAGTAGTAAAACTTTGTGTTTTCTGTGTTTCAGGGTCCAACAAAAAGACGAACCACCTAAACCAGAAGGTTAAGATGCCAGATTATAAAGTAGCCTATGTTCAGATGGTGAGAAGACATACCTACTGACTTACACTCAGAAAGCCTTTTCATACAATATACCTGACATTATTGGCAACATTAATTCCTTTCCGCCATGACATCCAGTCATTCAAGCACTTTTGTTTTTAGATGACCATCAGAAAGAGCTGATAAGTAGATCTGCACAAACATGAACACACTGGATCATCTAAAGTTATCACTTTTCTTCATATTTAAGTTTGCTGGTGGGATTACTGTGTATTATAATTGTCAGCTCTAGAGAGTCGACAAATTCCCACAACTAGTTGAGATATTGTTTCTCAGCCAAATTAATTTTAAAATGTATTGACTTGGATACATGTAATTGCATGTGAATGATCTGCTTCTTTTTTTGGGTAATTTTCTCTTAAGATTACCCCTAAAGTGAAAACTACATACAGTTGCAATAATGAAACCAAGTCAGCACATCTGTTAAAAGATGCTATACATTTTTTACCCAGAAAAACATTTTCTTGTTTTAGTTCTTTCTGGTTAATGTTTTGCCTGAGCAGGATTATCCTGTTATCCTCTGTCAAACACACAGTGGGAGGCAGAGACCTCTCCGCACTACAACTCTTTCTTTTTAGATACTTTTCGCCTGAATGGTCTTGAGACAGTTGATGCTTTTAAGTTCCAAGGGACACTTGGTTTTTTTTAGAATAAAAACTTACTTAAAATTGGATACATGTTTCTTTACCTTGAATCCTGTCCTGTGTGATTCATACTGAGGACCTAATCTGAAGGTGTTCTTGTACACACAGGAGAAGCAGTGGCTGTTAAATTTCCACAACCATAATCTTTGCCGATCACTGGCTCCTTACAGTAACCAGTCAGCTCTGCATAGCTTTCTTTTCCTCTTTTGCCACATCTGTGACAGTGGCATTATTGTGAAAGACTATGATGGTAGTAACTGCATAGTGACATATTCTTGTTTTGGTAGAATGGGTGTTAATAATTGTCAAGAATTATGTTATTACATACTCTTTTAGATGTTTCATATTAGACTATAAAATGAAGGGATTATATTCTTGCACTTTGCACAGGTGAGTTGTGGAGCAACCCACTGAAGTTGCAGTTTTTTGTACCAGTGCTTGACACACACTGTGTTCACTGCAGTCCCCCTCCTAAACAGGAAAATGATACCTCCACATAGCAGGAATTTCACTAGAAGAAGTCGTACCGGAAGTGCATTCTTCAAACATAAATACTCTGATTCAGCTTATCTGATATGCTGCCTTTTGCAAGGTCAAAAATGGTAGATCCAAAACTTTCAGGAGTTTTTGATGACAGTATTTAAAGCAATAATGTTGCTATTTTTAGATACCTTGGTGTGTTTTATAGGTGTCTTACCACCCAACATGCTGACACTCATAGACTTCATAGATACTTATCAACTAAGCTCTGTGCTTACCTTCGTTACCTCCTCATAGGTGTGTCAGTACTGAATTATTGTCACCATCCCATTTCCCCCTTGGGTCTTTTCACACATCACATTGATGTGGGAGTAAGGCATCTCAGGCCTAGTTTTACAGTGTTGTGTAAAAGTGGCTTTAGTTTGAGGTGAGTTTTCTGTCCGGAGGTCCCATTCCTTTGTATTTTACAAAATAAATAAATAAATAAATGTAAAATTTTTGAGATTTCATTAAAGCCCCTTAAAATATCAACTCATTCACTCTTTTAAATGCTTGTGATGTAAACATGAAAAACAAGGCACCTTTGTTTTGTGCGTGGCATTTTGATCTTGCCCAGATAAATCAGCAGTGGTGTAGACTCTTGTTTACGCAACACCGCCCACCCAACTTGGAGTCATCAATCTTGAAATGGGTGAATAATGAAAACTGTCTAAACACAACAGTTTGAAAGAGGATACATAATTAAACCAATCATGAATCTTTTAAAGAAGAGACTTCCTCTTGTTTGATATCAAAGAAGTGGCTTGGTTGTGTGTGTGACTAGGTGTTCCCAGTACTGATGTTTCTATCTTACCAGCACAACGATAGGTGTGAGGATGTAGAACAATACCCACACGCTCACACACACCTGATGCGAGGTCATCATTCATGCATGTCTAATCCTTGACTATTATTGTATTTTCTGCATTCTCGTTGAAATCCGGTGACAAGTTTCTCCTGTCATGCTTATTTAAGAATGAACAACATGCAGACATACTGGGTTGCAGGCTCTTTGTACATAAAATGGCTTGATAGAAAACCGTATATCCGGACTGTTTCTCTGGCACGTTTTCAGAAAAACATGTTCCCTCAACTCCCTTTCCTACCACACACTCTTATATGTACCCTCACACACACAGCCCCAGAAAAGCCCTCCCTTCTTTTGCAGCGGTCGGGAGAAAACAAGATTGTTCCTAATTGACTCCACATGTGGGAGAGTGTTCTGTGGGTAGATGCTCACACCGCAGTCCCCCCGTTCAACAACCCTCATCCTTCCCGCTCCCCCTTCCCTTCCCTTGCTCCCTCCATCAGCTAGCATTGCAGCAGTAATAGAATTGTGCTCCTTACTCTTAGTTTGTGGTTGAGGGGGAGGCCTCCCGTTAGCGGGGTTCCGTGACGGCCATTTTCCTCAGGCTTAGGGGGACCCTACTATCGGGGGGAAGAGATAGCATCTGCATGTGTGAAATGTGCGCTGTGTGTGGGAAAGTGAGTATATGTGTGTGAGGGGCTGAGAGGGGTAAGCAGGAGTGGTGACTGAGGCCATGATGGAGTCATGCCAGAGCAAGGAGGTACAGAGATGGGGCAAAGCTCTCGAGGAGAAAAGGAAGAAGCCTAATGTGTAAGATGGGGTGGTGTTGCTGGTGACAAGAACAGAATACAAAATGAAAAGTCTTGAATGTGTCTTAGTACTTTTGGTCTTCACTGTCCTTTAGTGGGACTGTTGTGTTCAAACTCAAACTGCTTTTATGCACCGCTGTGCTCAGTGTAACACTTGGTTCACATTTTCGCAGTCCACTCATATTGTTCCATCTGTTTGATGCTGTAAAGGGTGGATGTTGGAAAATCTGATCCTGGGTTGCACTTTTTGACCTTGGTTGTAGACATTACTTCATATACAGTTAGTGTAATTAGATTTGTCTGGTTCACACTCCTTTTGAATAACAGCATTGTCATCAGATTTTAAATATACTCTGGAATTTATTAAAGATAACAACACATTTATCATGAAAGCCTGTGTAGAATTTGTTTGGCAAAGCCTTTTTTCAGAGTTTGCTTGTAATAAAATGAAGATGTACCCTGTGGTCTAGAGGGTTCTTTGTTGCAGCATAGCATGTTCATTATGCATGTCAGACATTGTGGCTTACCCCTATTAATTTCCTTTTGGATGATCTTATATCTAATGTGTCGTGCCGCCATTTCCAGTTAAATCCTGCTTCTGTTTTAAACTTTTCTAAACACAGTCTGGTCCTTCTCATTCTGGAGAAAGCAATACACTTCTCAAATCATGATAGTTTCTTTTGCTGCTTTGATCATTGTTAACATCATTGTCTGTCAAATGTTTACAATGAAGCGCTTCCTGTCTGGCATGTAAATGAAAAGATTGTGGTCAATTTGGTGGAGATGCAGTCACATCTTCTCTTTAGAGTGGCTGCTCATCTGCAAAAGGAGCTTTGCTGGCTGGGGCCAGCTGCAGCACTTCAGTGGGTTGAGTGCTCAAAGTGCAAGTTGAAAGCTATTGAAGAGTGATGCTGAGAGTGTATTAATGGATTATGTGACTGTTCCCATCATTTCAGCTTAATGTAAAATTGCTGTAAGTGTCAGCTGAGCCATTTTCACACAGCAACACCAGAATTTTCTTCTTTCAAAAGTGCCGAGATTAATGACTTGCCTCTTTTCTCCAGTCTATGATCATACATGCACTTCAAAGTGGGAGGTCCTCCACTGCAGGTGCATTTCTACAACACTAAAAATGTTGCATTGGCATTTTTGTGCAGAACGTGCATAAGACAGAACATAGTTTAAAAGAGTGTACTGTGGCAATTATTGTGTTTTGCCTGTACCCTTTATTCTTGCATTATTTTTTAATATCCTTCACATAATTTTGGCTCTTACTACCTATTTAAACATTGTTGCAGGCTTGCCTTCTTTAGCAGCTACACTGAGCAGGACGCCAATAAATCCTTCACAAACGTAGAAGTCTTATCTCAGCACTCAAAGAGCTCTGCAAGGGGGCTTTGAGTTTAAGTCAGTACATTTATATTGCACCCATTCAGAAATTTGTCACCTCAGGGTTCAATACAAAAATGGCTAATAGTCCAAATGGTAATCTAGTCACAAATAATCCTCCTCAGTCCGTTTCATTCAATTCAGTTCAGTTACAGCTCCAGTATAAAGCAGGTCCAAGTGCAGGTTCAAAGCTAATGCCTAACTTGAAACATTTTATTTTATTTGAGTTTTATTTATTTAGTTAGTTCTTTATTTATGGACCAAAATACCAAAGTACTTGGATTTGCCCAAAGAGTGGTGCTGCTCTTTGCAGGTTTTATGAACTCAGTAATTAAAAATAGTGCTTAACCATAAATATGAAATCAAAGAAGTAGAAATCATCTAAGTGTGTTTGTTTAGTGTTATTTTTGACTTTGCCTCTGCTCGACTGTTTTGAGAACACTGGCTAACACTTGCATAGAGCAGCATTCACAACCGCCATTTTCAGCTAAATGTATGAATGTAGTTTGCAGCGATTGGGTTCATCTCCCGGTGAAGCAAATATAGCAGGATCTCTTTTTAGATCTAAACCTTTTCCACCCAGACAAGGAGAAAGGTCTAAATTCAGCCTAGATTATATCAGATTAAATGTATTTTCTGCACTATATGGGTTTCTAGTGTTTTAGTTGTACTTGTGCAGCTTTTACAATTTAAATATTAATATTTACCCATTTATGTGTAACAGCTGTAGTGTTTATGAGCTCTTTACTGTCATTGCATGACACACAAAATGGTCATTTTCTTCATGTGATGTAGGCCTAAAAATGAGAGCATGGTCAGGATTGCTTTCCTTTTTTTCTTATAGACTTATACATAATATTAAGTTTGTCAATCTATAAATTATTTTTCGACAAAGTGAGAAAGTATTGCTCAATCTTTGAGTCAGAAAGAACTTTAGGGAGCAGTTGATAAGCATTTGTTTTACCTTTTTTGTATATTGTAATGTTTAGTATGAGTCCTTTGTACGGATTTACTGATAAGAAGCTAAAATTGTTTTTTCATATATTTTGTTGCGTCCATGTTGCCATTTGTATCAAATTTGACAGTAGATCTAATTAGCTACATCATTTAAGTCAATAAAGCAAGAAACCGCATCTGTTTTGGCATGACACAGTTTACTTACAGTGTCACACCAAAATTTTTTTAATGATTTTATATTAACTAATCAGGAGGTGTTTTGTGAAGACTATAGTTGTGGTTAGTTACTTTTGTACATGTTCAAGCTCATTGAATAGTTGGTATTATCATTAGGTTTCACTTGTAACACATTAATAGCACAGATTTGGTCAAAATATTCTGTGATGAACCTTACAGGTTGTACCTGCTTCTCACCTCCTGACAGCTGAAATACGATCCAGCTCCCCCATGACCCTAAACAGAAGATAACAGGTACAGAAATTGTAGGGACGAACATATCTATACATTTTTTTTACTTTACTATGGACTGCTTCAAATGTCCACACTTTATGTTAAGCAATTCACTCCTTAAAACTTTGAACATCCTAAGTTTGACCTTTTTTAAAACTTGGCACTTTGTTTGAAAATATAAAACATTAAAAATGGAAATGTTCAAGCTAACAAAAACATGATGTATATTGTTAAAGTAGAGGTTGCTGAGGGTAGTTGAAAGTACTGAAATATAATTAGAGAGCAGAAGCTGCACCTCAGAGACTTGTAATCATAGTTTTCATTTAGATGCTGTTGGATTCCTTTGAACAACTGATCATATGTCAAATTAACCTACATCTTCAGTGGATGTCTGTCCTTTGCTGCCGTTCAACCTAGTACCATCTTACAGTATTACTTGTATTTTACTAGGTCTTCTGTTAGAGTGCTGTCACAAAATATAACCAAACATGCACCAAGGTTATTAACTTTTATTTTACCAGGTAGGTCAATTCAGAACCAGTTCTCATTTACAATGATGACCTGATTGTTATAAAAACATGACACTGATATGTTCAGTTGCTGGTTCACTGGAAAACAGTGCAAGTGTAACAAGGACCTTTCCTAGTAGTTTAATTAAACTGTTAAACTGTAATTACAATTATGATTATAAGATGTTCAACCTTATTTCCTAATTGAAAACTGTCACCCTGGAAGTTTAACCAATTTTTTTTTTCATATTTCAAACAGAGCTCTTTATTACACATAACCTACTTAAATGGTCTGCAATTTCTCTGCTGTATGCCTAATGAACGTCATCTTTTATGGAGAGTCAAGGTTTCTTACTGGGAGCAGATCATAGACAGTTATGCAGCAGTCCAGAATCACAAGTCACACTTACTCCAAACCCTGAAGCAATGCCCTGACCCAACAACCACAGAACAAAACAAGATATAGGGTTGGGTCAACACGTGTAGAATAAGTGGTAGCTTCATTCAAATTGCTCATTTCCATGTTTCTTTCTGTCACATAGTTCACCCACGCTCGATCCAGAGGGAAAGTATCACTTGTAATGAAGGAGAACAGGCAGCTAGAAAGAAAAGAAAATAAACAAACGGTGTTTGAGACGTAGTGACAAACATGGAGGAGTTGTGACACAACTGAAACGGAGAACGGAGAACGGAGAACGGGGGGGGGGGGG